>NC_083726.1:16216439-16519469 GCF_028564815.1 Eubalaena glacialis
CGGGGTATACATTATCTCACAATAACCATATGATGCCCATATTTTAGATGAGGAAACTGAGGCACAGAGAGCCTCAGTTTGCCCATGGTCATGCAGCTGGTAAATGGGAGAGTTTGTCTCACTGTGAACCACTGTGGTACTCTGTCATGGGAGATGGAGGGGGTTCCAGGCAAGGAGAACAGCAAGGCTAAGAGACAAACATGGCTCGAGCTTTGGAGACACTGGTCTGAGTGGAGAATAGGGCTTGTAAAGGAGTATCTAAAAGGAAAGAACCATGGGGGAGGGGCATGCCGCATAAGAGAACATGGCTTGGCCTAAGAGTTTAGCAACCTCCAGAGTTGAAGAGTTACTATGAAAGTCTTATTTTCAGAAGGCAATGGAGTGTTACTCAGACAGGATTGAAAAAAATATTCAGAGACAGGAAGACCCGAGTGTTTCCAGGATGCTGTAGAAATAATAATAATGTAATCAAATACAATGGAATACTGCTCAGCCATACAAAGGAATGAAATAATGCCATTTTCAGCAACATAGATGGACCTAGAGATTATCATACTAAGTGAAGTAAGTTAGAAAGAGAAAGACAAATACAATATGATACCACTTATATGTGGAATCTAAAATATGATACAAATTAACTTATTTACAAAACAGAAACAGACTCACAGACATAGAAAACTTATGGTTAACCAAAGGGGTAAGGGGGTGAGGGACGGATAAATTAAGAGTTTGGGATTAGCAGATGCCAACTACTATACATAAAATAGATAAAGAAGAAGGTCCTACTGTATAGCACAGGGAACTATATTCAATATCCTGTAACAAATCATAATGAAAAAATGTGAAAACTAATATATATGTAACTGAATCACTTTGCTGTACACCAGAAACTAACACAACATTGTCAATCAACTATACATCAATTTTAGAATGTAATCAACAACAGTAACTAGCATTAATTTAAAGTTTAATATGTTGTATTTGCCAGCAATGGATTGAGACTAAAAGAACGTTTAAAAAAAAAAAACAAAAAAAACCCCAAGACTCATAGGTTTCCTCTTAGACGACTGAGAGTGCCACTAAGCAATTTCCTTAGAAAGCTTAACTTCAACTCTTTAGGCTACTGTGTTGTGGGATATTTTCCAGTTTAATACATAGACAAGAACAATCTGGGAAGCTGGAACTTTGTGCATAACCAGCTGTGTGCTTTTTGCTTATATTTACTAATGATTTTCTAAAATTAATTTTGGCCAGAAAAATCCATGGACACATTCAACAAACATGCATTTCAAACCATTCAGAATTCATCTTATAAAAAGCATATGATTCTTTAAATTACAGGGAGCCGGTTAAGTTTTTAAAGCATAGGAGTGCCAGGATCCAATTTATTCTCTGGAAAGGTCACCTTGGCACCTCTCCGGTGAGTGGGCAAGGAGCACTAGTGAAGACTGGCACGTAGTGGCTGACTAGGCAGTACTTGTAGAATGAATGAGTGAATGAACGAACAAATGAGATCGGTTTGGAGCCACGTTAATAGTCAGGGCAGGAAATGATGGAGCATGGATTGAAGGAGTGGCTGTCAGGGCAGAGATAACACCTAGGGTGTGGGTCTCATGCTGCCAGATGTGAGGAGGGTGGGAGCAACCAAGGAAGCCCTCAAGTTCATAACTGGGTTGAATGGGTGAAAGGGGGCTCCATCGCCATGATTAAGAAAAGCTGACGAGGTGAGTTATGGGGGGGGCGGGAATAATGCTTCCAAATATTGTGCTAAAGGGCATGGGTTCCCAGATAAATTCCTGGCTCCTCCCCTCATTGGTTACTTTACTTAAGCCCCCTGTGCCTCAGTTTCTATTTGTTGTTTGTATGGTTTGTTTGCTCACTAAATCTGGTCAAGAAATCAGGATTAAATACAAGATCAAGTTTAAAATACATCCCATTAAATGAATCCATAGCTGCAACAAACTATCAACATTTGAATCATATGGGTGTAAGTCACAGCTCACACAGGCTGAGCTAATTAAGCAGTTACCTGCCAAAAGCCAGAGCCTTCTAAATAACTATATTCTTATCCACGTTTTGTTTCTCTTACTGGAGCTTCTTTGCCTCAAGGTATCTAGGTGGCTTATGACTATGAAGCATTTTAATAAGCTCTATGAGTGAAGACACGTAATTGGAGTTAAGGGCAGCTTTGATGCTTGATGAGTTTCTACAGGAATAGCATCATGACACCTTTCCCCCAAACCTTCTTACAAACTCCAGAGGGTCCGTGCACGTACCGAAGTTGCTAATTGAAATGCCAGCTTCCTGACCAAGGCATGGCAGAAAGGCAGTTAATTATTTCTCTTCATATCTGATGAAATTTCCCCTTTTCCTCCTCACTTTTACAGGACATCATTAGTCTGACATGGTGAACAATACTCCATTATACCTGGATATTTTATTTTAATGATCACAAAAACATTCTCCACGTCTTCCATTTTCCGATCTTCTATTTAACAACTTGATCATATTTGAATTGAGCCTATCCTATTATGGAGAGATAATGACCTCGGTCCACTAGCCAACATGAGTCATTATCTGCAGTATACATCTTTAAAAGACCTCCTCACAAGGTTTCAGCATGCAGCATCCGGGGGCACATGGTGGAAGCTTCGTATTAGCGCTTTACAGTGAACAGAAGATGTCTCAGCACGTAGCATAATCTCTCCCTCTGCTCTCATTTTAAACTTATGTTTTCTTATATGTTCACATGGGCTTTCAGTCCAGCCTCCACTTCTCGAGTCCTTGTAGACATGTCTGGGACAGAAACTTTTTTCTTCTATTTTACCCAAAGAAAAGAAAACAGGATTTTTTTTTTTTTAACTTGCTAAACATCATAATTTATTACTGAGGTTATCAGAGAGATCTGAGACTGCAAAATATGTGAGAAAAAAAAATTTGGCCAAACAATCAGAGCCAGACAATAGTCTAAACCCTTCAGTGGCTCCCCTCTGCCTCTCACAGAAGTTCAAATTCCTTACCTTGGCACCCAAGGCCCCCTATCTCTCTGACCCTGACTACTTCTCCTTCTCCAGGCTTCTCTGGCCTCACTCCCCTACACATACACTTCTCTCCAGCCGGCGGGACTGTCTGCTATTCCTCAAACATATCTTGCCACGTTCTCCGCTACGGTACATGTACCCTGGCCTTCCCACCATGGGAGGGGACCCCCTCTGCTGGGCCTCACCCTTCAAGGCTCAGCTCAAATTTCTCTTCCACAAAACTATGCTTAATTTCCACCCAGCCCCAACTGCTGATCACTCCTTAATCATTTCTTCCTTGACAAATTCACATATTCATTCATTTGATAACACGTAGAGAGTGCTGAGTTATGTCTGTAGAGGAAAACACCTTGATTGAACAGACACACCTGCTGCTCCTAAAGCTCTCACCGCCTCCTGGGGATTTCTACAGCTCTTCCTAACAGCTTCACTGAGAGACAGCGGCTTTACAGTCAGGGATCACTGAGTCTGAGTCCTCCTCCACCACTTGCAAGCACTACGGCCTCAGGTATGTTACCTGAGCTCTCAGACTCTTGCTTCCTTCATCTGTAAAATGAGGGAAACGATACCCAACACCCATCTCCCAAGCCTGCTGTGAGGGTTAAACAAGAATCCAGGCACAGCCCTCAGCCCTCCAGCTGGCATATGCACATCACTCAACGGAGGGTAACTATCAGTATCATTCTATACTAGTGCAGAATATTCAGGTAACACTTCACACCTTAGACTGAAAGTCCTTTCAAGGCAGGGACCAAACCACACTTCTATTTATGCCAGCATAGTTCCTAGCACTGTGACCTGAACACGGTCAGTAACACTGTGGAA
Source organism: Eubalaena glacialis (assembly GCF_028564815.1). Lineage (NCBI taxonomy): Eukaryota > Metazoa > Chordata > Mammalia > Artiodactyla > Balaenidae > Eubalaena > Eubalaena glacialis. Next base: position 16,220,306 of record NC_083726.1, read on the forward strand.
GGAAGGAGGCGCCGGGGTGAGGGCTCTGGGCAAGGAAGGAAAGCAGGCTTTTGCACAGATCAAAAAAAAGTTTAAAAAAAATCCTAACACCTGGGGGGTTAAAGGAAAAGCCTGTTTATATTAACAGACCTGATTTATATTTTCAAGTGCCTACTCTTCTGCCAGAGATGTTCATATTTGCTATCACTACTCCCACAAATGGGTAACTTTATCTCCACGACATGGAGGAAGAAATGGAGGGTTGGGGAGGCTAAGTGACTTGCCCCAAACTACCTGGCTGGGAAAAGCCTGCCTTGGAGTATGAACTCAGGGACGATGCTTCTAAAGCTCTCACTCTGTGCTAGGGACTGACACCCATGTGCTCAGTGAGTCAGCATTACCTATTGAGCACCTACTATGCGCCAGGCACCGCAGAATACAGCAGTGAACGAGAAGACGCAATCCCCATCACTGCCTTTAGGAAGCCGACAGTTTCTCAGAAGGAAGATGGGAACCAAGGAGAGAACACCACCAGATGATAAATAAGTACAAAATGGTGGCATTTGTCTCATGTGGGCTCGGATTCTACAGAAGGCCAAAACAAGTAAACAAAAAACACCCAATCTATTTTATTAAACTGCAACAATTAAGCCCACAATTTGCTGCTGGGTAGACAAACACGAGTTCAGGTGGGTCCCTGGTGTTTCTCCTAGGACCTCGCTGGCCCCGCCTCCCCTTGGTTGAGGGTCTTCTGAGGAGTCAGGCATTTCCCCCACGTGGGTGGAGTGAGACTGAGACCATCTGCTGTGTTGAGGTGCCTGCCTGCTTTTCCTCCTCTTCCAATGGGCGTAATAATCCTGCCTCCGCTACCCAGTTTTCGTGAGATCCAGTGAGCTCAGCCAGCAACATGAGCTGGGGTAAGCCTGGCACACCAGGGGTACTGGCTCAGCCTGTAAGTTTGGTCCCTGCTCAGCCATGGACTGAATCAGGGATTTATTTCTGCCATTGTAATGACTCAACTGGACCAGAATCTAGAGTAATCTAATCCAAATCTTGTGCTTTGCCTACAAACTACCAAATTGGTGTTCCAGAAAGGCCTGGGATTAGCCAGCTTCTGGCATCCCTCTGTTCACTTTTTGATTAATCCTTTTCTTTTTTTTTTTTTTGACAAAAACTAGGCAGTATAGTAGCAGAGTGTCACAAGTTCTGTGCTGCTGCTAACCCACCTGTCGGGGCCTAGGCTAGAGGTTGGCAGCCAGAGCGCTGGTGGCCCCGAATGGCAGCGGAGGGGATTTTGGCACCATCCTCTACCATAAACCACCCCCTTCAATCTTCCCTTTCCATCTCTTCCCTGCCTCTACTCATCTCCACTTCACCGTTACAAATAGGGCTGCAAAGAACATCTTCATATGTGTCCCCCTGCACACCTGGGAGAGTGTTTCTCCATGTCAGTATCCAGGAGTGGATGCACATATTAAAATGTTAATGGTATGCAAAATTGCCCATTCAAATGGCTTTACCATTTTATACCTTCACTCACAGCACAAAATATTTTCTAAAAATAAGAACCTAGCTCTACAACATAGCATCTCATTCTCTGAGACATTTACACCCTTCATGTTGTCCTGCTTAAGCTACCTTTCTCCATCTCTGGCTGAGGACTTCTAGCGGGACACAGTCACACCTATTGGCACTATATGTCACTTCTGGTCACATTCAGAGCTAAAAATGTTTAGCCTCCCTTTCTGGAATGAGGTGGACTAACTCATACTATGAGAGCAAATAAGGTTATGCCACCATTGAATAAAGAATTAAATCAGAAATGGGTGCACAACGTCAGGTATTGGTGACATCCCGTGGGTCTGGTCTAGCAGCTGTGGCCGGGTCTAAAACGTCACCGTACTTCTTTGGCACAGTACCCAGCCCAATTTTCTATCTCTGGCCTCCGAGAACATTTTAAAGAGAAACACCGAATTTATTTTGTTTCATATTGATTTGAAATATTGAAAGCCTAGCAATCACCCAAGCCTCATTTTTATTTTTTCAAAAGAAAGGAAAATGTCTCCCACGAAAGTGACAATTTGGTCTTCAATCCTCTTCCTTTGGGGAAGGGCCTCCCTCTCCCTGGAAACTGCAGACAGGGAAGTGTCTCCCCGCTGATGGCACACAGGAGCTCAGAGTGACACTGGCAACAAGAGAGGTGTGTGAGAGGGCGCGGCAGTGGAGGTGGACACGTGCTGGCAGCGAGTAGGCCAGGACAGCAGACAGGCTGCTTTCCCTGCCGAAATCCTCTTTGTGAATAGAGGTTATTGTGTGGCCAGGATTCCAGCAGGGCTCACCATCCCCAGTGAGTTGGGCTTTACTAACCTCATGACCAAGGATGCTGGAAAGTGTTTGGCGGAAGGCATTTGACAATATTTGCCTGTTTTCTGCTGGGAACTGCCTCCAGGTCATGTGGCCCTGCTTATTTTCGGCTGCTTGGCTGTTGTATTATTTGTTCTTAGAGTGGGGATGGTCTCTGGGGTGATGGGGAGGGGCTCTCGGCAAGGTGGGGGAAGGCAGAGAGGCAAATAGCTCCTAAACCAATTCCAGGAACAAGCCAAGCGTCCCGGGAGAACTGGGCACTATCAGGCCAGTGGCTACCACCTTGGCGGTGAGGCCAAGGTCCTTTCCTGGGGCTGCCCGCTACCCCTGGAGAGAGGGGACAACATGAAGGATATAGATGCCTCAGAGGATGAGATGCTGTGTTGTGGAGCTAGGTTCCTATTTTTTAAAAAACAGCATTTTGTATACTTCGGCTGAATATAAAATGGTAAGGCCATTAGAGTGGGCAATTTTGCAATCCCGTTAACATTTTCTGTGCGCCCAGCACTTCCACTGCCTGATACCCATACAGAAGAAACACTTCAGCAGGTGTGTGAGGGGACATATGAAGATGTTCTTTGGGATTTTATGTGTAAAGGCAAAGATGAGATTTGGACACAACCTAAATGTCGGTCAAAGAGGGAAATGGCGAACTGAAGTCTGCTGCTGTCTTACGTGAAATTCTGTGCAGCGGTTAAAATGAGGTTGTTCTTTGGGGATGAATCTGGGTATAGCTTCAGGATATTTGACTAAGGAGAGAAAGCAAGCTGTGGATCAAAACAGTGTGACAGGTTGTGGAACAATATTTTTAGAGTTCTATGTCTGTATTCTTTTTATAAAGGAGAAAATACTAAATAAAAAACCACAATTCAGAAACTTCTATCAGTACTTATGCATGTAAATGCATAGGCAAGGGACAGTAAAAAAAAAAAAATATATATATATATATATACACACACACACACGCATGTATGCACAAACACCCACACACATACATATTTCTCACTGGTAACAGCACTGCTCTGGAGGAGGTGAACTTTAACCTTATCTGTAATGTTTTCGTTTTAAAATAAGGAAATGTATTTTGTGTAAATAAAATAAAATTTAAATGTAAATGTGTATTTGTTGAATTTATTTGCACCTTGCCTTTTTCTAAAAAGCTAACAAAATAAACACAAAAAGAAAAAAATTAGACAAAGGAAAGAGATTAAAAAGTATATAAACATCAGATTTAGCTCTGAACTCCCTGGCAGCCAGAGCAAAGAGGGGACATATGGTAATAAATTATATCACTTTCCCTTGTAGAGTGGAGGGTGCATCCAGTTCCTTTTGAGAGACAAAGTTTTTATACTTAAACTCTAGTCTAAAAAAGTTTACTCATGTGGAACTTGATATAGGATGTCACATGTCCTCCACCATGGTTTTAAGCATGACTCTATCCCTAAGTTTAGAGAAATGTCCTACTTTTTCTTCCCTGCTATTTACATACTCCCCTGCCTCCTTCCCCCACCTCATCTGTACTGCTGTCTTCCTTGCTGGCTATGCTCCAACCACACGGGCCACCTTCTGCAGTTCCTTGAACAAGCCCAGCCTGCTTCCAGCCTGGAGAGAGTGGCGGATACTGTGGTCTTTGCCCTGGTTACCTTTCAGGACTGAGGCGTTCTTCCCCACCGCTGAGACGTTGATTGCTGAGGCTGAATCCTTCCTGGGGAGCTGTCCTCAGCAGGATGGGAACTGCCTCGCCCAAAGTTATGCCCCCTCACAGGGCGGGAAGGGGAGGGTGGGATGAACTGGGAGATTAAGTTTGACATAAATGCACTACCACATGTAAAACAGATAGCTAGTGGGAACCTGCGGTGTAGCACAGGGAGCTCAGCTCGGTGCTCTGTGATGACCTAGATGGGTGGGATGGGGGCGGGGGGGGGGAGGTCCAAGAGGGAGGGGATATGGGTATACATATAGCCGATTCACTTCACTGTACAGCAGAAACTAACACAACATTGTAAAGCAATTATACTCCAATAATTAAAAAAAAAAAAACCACCAAAGTTATATCCCCTCCCTGGGGGCAAACTACCTGCAGTGATGAGCAAGATGGGGGAATAAAAACCTGGATCCATTGCCTCAATTCAGCTCTGAGGCCCACCCTGGCTTCAGAACTCCCTGTGAGATCACTGAAGCCTCTACTGTAGCCTCCTCGCAGCCCGAGACCCCCTCTGCCCATCCCCTCGTACCCTTATGGTGTCAATACTGGGTGCCTTACCTAATAAACCACCTGTAGGCACGGCTCTGCTCAGAGTCTGCCTCTGGGAGAGCTTGACCTGAAATGTTCCCTCTGCCTAGAACATCTCCCTGATTTTAACATTGTCATGGTGTCTGAGGACTTCTTGTCATACAAATGTCCACTTAAATATCACCTCCTAAGGGAAGCTTTCCCTCACCATTCAACCTAAAATAGCCTCTGAGATATGATCACATCAGCCAATTCTAATTCTCCGCACAGCACTTATCCGTATCTAATACATTCCTTGTTTATTTATTTATCATTAATATAATAATTTTTAAAATTATCACCCAACTTTTTCTCTCATCAGCCCCTATTCTTGGTCTGTCTTATCCACCACTGCATTCCCAAAGCCTAGAATAGGGCCTAGCAAACAGTAGGTGCTCAGTAAACATTTCTTAAATTAGTTAATAACTAAAATTCTATCTTAAAAATATAATATAAAGGGAATTGGAGGACAATTTGATGTTTGAACAACTTGTTGCCTTTTGATAATAATAATACTAAAATTTATACATTTTCAAACCTGATGTGACTCTGAAAACAGACTTTTTTCATCAAAACAAATCCACTGCCTAACTCTGTGAATTGGAGGATGAAATTTCTTCCGGAGTGATCTATGTGACCTTTTATTTAGAAAAACCGATATTTTGTATAGAATTACGTACAGTAGAAGGAGAACTGACAATGCATATGTCAGGAAGGAGGGAAGCCCTATTCTGGGATGTCCTTGTGGGACTCAGAAGGAAGAGGTCTGCTGAGCGATCCATGGCTGCTAAGATTTACCTAGCACACACCCTACACCAGACACTGTTCAAGCACTCTGTATATACGAACTCACTTCCTCTTTGTAACTACCCTAGAAGGCAGTGGTCCCCAACCTTTTTGGCACCAGGGACCCGTTTCATGGAAGACAATTTTTGCATGGACGGGCGGGCGGCAGGGCGATGGTTCAGGTGGTAATGTGAGCGATGGGAGCGGCACGTAAAGCTTCACCTGCTGCTCACCTCCTGCTGGGCGGCCCAGTTCCTAACAGGCTGCAGACCAGTACCGGTCCGCAGCCCGGGGGTTGGGGACCCCTGATATAAGGTAAATACTTCTGCCATCTCTATTTTACAGGTAGACTGAGGCACAGAGAGGTGAAGGACCTTGCCCAAGTTCACACAGCTAGAAAAGCAGAGCTGGGAGTTAACTCCTGGCAGTCTGATTTAAGAGATTACACTATCTACAGCCTTGCTGTTGCCAGGCAAATGTCAGAGAATCACAGAAAAACAGACATGAACAAGGTGATTTTCTTCTAGTCCCTTTCAAATTTTTTATTCTGAAATGTACGACATGTTCAGGTTATTAAAGCAAGAGCGTCTGTTGATTCCTAGCATTTCTAGAAACTCTCACTCCCAAAATCTTTTATGTTGATGCCTCATTCAATGTGCTAGCATTATGAGAATCTGTGTGACCATAATTTGGGGGGGAAGGGTGCAGGGAGAGATTTGACCAGGGAAGTACAGTAGAATTTTAAATAAAGCAAAAAGCAGCAAATGCAATGAGAAAAAGAATGTAGGGACACATTGATGGAAACAAGCCAAAAGGCTGGAAATGGAGCTCTTGAAAACAACCTCTGCTATCCTTGTAGCAAAACAAGTTGACTACCCAGACTCTTGTTAGAGAAGATTGAGTTACATTTGTGAGTGCTTTCTCCCAATGTTGTTTTCCTCTCACCTGTGGGTGGATTAGTCAAAAGAATCTAATATGATTTGCTCATTAAAGCCAATCTGCTTCCTTTTCTGATCTAGTCTCTCTTCTCCATCCTTCCTGATTTTTCTCTTCCTTTCTTCAAAAGCATAGGCTTTGCAATTAAAGTGACCCAGCCAGGTTCCTGCCTCTGCCACTTCATGGCTATGTGTATATTCAGGCAAATGATTTAACTGTCTAAGCTTTATTTTCCTCATCTGTAAAATGGGCATAACAATACCAACTTCACAGAATTGTGAGAATGAAATGAGGCATGTATACAAAGTGCCTAGCATGCAGGCTGGCACACAGTAGATTCATTCCTTTCCCCTCCCCACTTCTCTCTCCTTCCCCTTTGTTCCTTACTTCCTTCAGCTTTGCTGGGCTGCACTAGAGTAGTAATAGCCCTTAACTGACAAGTTCTTCTGAGAGGTGAGTCTCAGGTATAGAATAGCTTTGGTGTTCAAAGCTACAACATAATTTCTAAGTAAAACTCTTAGAGGAGAATTTACCTGTAAATACAAAACATGGGTGCAAACACTTAAACAACATCATTAACTATAACATCAAGTCAAGGAATTCCAAATATTAAAGGGAGAGCCACTCAAGTAGATAATTTGTATTAATGTTAAAATAAATGTAGTATAGTTGCAATAAATTATTAATTTATTAAGAGTTCATTGGTAGGGGTGAACAGACCTGTTTCTATAATTGGCTGCAACATTATTTATTAAAATAATAGACTCTATTAAAATCAATTAATAACATCCATGTGGAATCCAGTCCTTGCCAGTGTTTTGATGATGGAAAAAAAAATCTACTCCCAAATAAAATAAATATGAAAATTCAAATCTCCTGTCCATATCTAAGTTGAGTATTTTATGCATACTTACAAATTAAACTGATTGCATATGGGCTATTGGATGTCAAGTTATTATGACAATGTCAAAATATCCAAGTAATATGCTGTCCTATCTGCAGGAAGACATAGTTATATGAGCTTCCCATCAAGAGAGAACTTGCTCAGAATGGAACTTACCATTGCAGAGTAGCAGGAGTGGAGTGGGGCTTGGATGCTCTATTATTTTCTTTTTCCTCATCTGTTAAATGAAAGAAAAAGGAGTGAACTTCAGTAGGAAAACGTACAAGGCCTTTCAGCTCTCCCAAGTCTCACAAGACTACGTTGCCCTCAAATGTTGATGCTTTGAAAGCAATGATATTTTGGCTTTTCTAACATGTTAGATTTATCACACTTTAATAAGAGAAAAAGGAGAAACTGACTTTTACGGAAAACTCGTATATCAATTTGTATTTTTATTTGACGTAATACATTACAGTTTGAAGAGCTATCTCTCTTCATCACTGAACAATATGACTGCACTCCCCCAACGTGCTATGTTCGCAACTGAAGCTGGACATTTGACACGATGATTTTGACCCTAAGAACACACTGACTTCGCACACTATCTGTTCCTTGTAACTCCAATGGAACAGACAGTTAGTGTAGGGAAGGGAGAGTGTAAGTGTTCAGAAGAATCAGGTTAGCAATACAATAGAACAGGGGTTGGCAAACTTTTTCTGTAAAGAGCCAGTTAGTAAATATTTTAGGATTTGGGAGCCAAGAGGCAAAATCAAAAATATTATGCAATATTTATATAACACGAGAGAAAACAAATTCCATTTCCATATTGACAAAATTCAAAATATAATAATACTAGTTGATTATAATTTTTGTAATACAGGTCTATTAATTAAAAATGAAATTAATTTGGGGGAGCGGGTAACGTTTTTCTTAATTGGGGTTCAAAGCTCACATTCCCTTTCATCCAACAGATTACAAATATCCATCTATAAAATCATTCTTAGTTTACAGCCCTACGAAAACAGGTGTCAGGCCAGGTTTGGTCTGTGGGGTTCTAGTTTGCAGACCTCTGCAACACAGCAATCTGAACAACAGATCAATCTTTGCATACCTAAGAAGAACTGCTCACAGTTTTATCATGAATTAACTGAGAAATAGATTTAATTAGTTGCATCCAATTCTTAATGAAGATTATTGATAGAAATAATCAACATAAAATTAAATTTCTAGGGAATTCCCTGATGGTCCAGTGGTTAGGACTCCACGCTTCCACTTCAGGGGCGCAGGTTTGATCCCTGGTAGGGGAACTAAGATCCTGCAAGCCGCATGGCGCAGCAAAAAGAAATAATAAATAACAAAATAATAAAATTTCTTGACCCACAAAATCTGACCCAAGAAAACTGGTACAAATAACAGTCTCAAAAGAAAATAATGTCAAAACCTACAAATATAATCAACAAAATTTAATAAGAACATGTAAAACAGTCAACGAAATAAATCTGTGGTATAAGATTTATATGGGAAAGAATTTGTACTTGTGAAAATAATTTAAGTAAAACTAAAATGAAAGTGGAAGAAAGTAAAATATACTGCAAATGAAGTAGCTTAATAAAGTTGCCCTCAGAAAATATTTTCTTGATGAAAGCTTATCAATATTGGTATAATTCTGATTAAAATGTCTGCTCATAAAAACTGTGAAGATATTGTTGTTGCTCATTCAACAATTGTACATACTCACCTTCTTCCTTATTAATAGAATCCCAATTTAAAGGGGACCACGTGTTCAGGGAGGGTTATTCCTAGAGAGATGAATGTTGATTAATTTAAATCTATCACAGTAATTTTATGTCATCTAGCCCCTGATGGATTAGGTGGGGCATGTGACATGGTGATGTGGCCTATCAGATTAAGAAGGAGCCCTCTGGGTGCTTCTGGGAAAGTTATTTTTCCCTAACAAAAAGGAATGAGGGCCTTGATGTCGAATTTCTGGCCTCCAAAACTGAAGGAAGGGAGGGAGGGAGGGAAGGAGGGAGGGAGGGAGGAAGGAAGGAAGGAAGGAGGAGGGAGGAGGGAGGAGGGGAAGAAACAGAAGAGACACACTGGCCTGTCCTGCTTTTGAACACAGCTGTGAGTAGATAATTGGAGTGAAGCAGTAAACTTTCAACTGGGAAAAGAGCAGCCTGAGGACAAAGTCAATGCCAAGGAAGGCAAAGAGAAAAAGGGGGAAAACCTGGGGATTCTGAATGTCATGATGTGCCTCTGATTAACCAACCCTAAAAACTGCTGCCTCTTTATGAGATAATACAATTTTCTGAGTTAACAAATCCTCTTTTCATTGGGTATTCACTTCCTTACCTCCAAAACCATGTTAACTGGTACAACACTAACACTAAATGTTCTCAGGGACAAAATGTCCCAATACATCATTGGGCTCAACATCTGTTCATGCTGCTTTGTCAACCTGGAGTTACTTCTAAATGTTTGTCATCCTTTCCAGTTTAGAATATACAACACCATCTCTTCGAAGCCTCCAAGTCAGGAATCATTAATCCTAACTCTGTTCTTATGTACCCCATTATTTGTCTTTCAGTCAAATGGTTTAGCCATCTGGATAATTATTTCTATGCATATCCATATCCATCTCTCTGACTTGTGTATCCTACTTAAGAAGGCAAGGAGGCCTGTTTTCAAACTATATTACAAAGCTACAGTAATCAAAAGAGTAAAATACTGGCATAAAAACAGACACATAGATCAATGGAACAAAATAGCCCAGAAATAAACCCACACACACAGTCAATTAATTTATGACACAGGAGCCAAGAATATGCAATGGGGAAAGGACAGTCTCTTCAATAAATGGTGTTGGGAAAACTGGACAGCAACTTGCAAAACAATTAAACTGGACCACTATCTTACACCATACACAAAAATTAACTCAAAACCAATTAAAGACTTGAATGTAAAACCTGAAACAATAAAAGTCATAGAAGAAAACATATGCAGTAAGCTCCTTGACATTCATCTTGGTGATGACTTTTTGGATTTGATACCAAAAGCAAAGGAAACAAAAGCAAAAAATAAACAAGTGGGATTACATCAAACTTAAAATCTTCTGCACAGCAAAGGAAATCAGCGAAAACAACAAAACGGCAACCTACTGAATGGGAGAAAATATTCGCAAATCATGTATCTGATAAGGGGTTAATATTCAAAATATATAAAGAACTCATACAACTCAATAGCAAACCCCCTGCCCCCGCCAAACAATCCAATTGAAAAATGCACAGAAGATCTGAATAGACATTTTTCCAAAGAAGATATACAGATGGCCAATAGGTACATGAAAAGATGCTCAACATCACTAATCATCAGGGAAATGCAAATCAAAACCACAATGAGATATCACCTCACACTTTTTAGAATGGCAATTATCAAAAAGACAAGAAGTAAGTGCTGGTGAGGATGAGGAGAAAAGAGAACCCTCACGCACTATCGGTGGGAATGTAAATTGGTGCAGCCACTATGGAAAACAGCATGGAGGTTCATCAAAAAATTCAAAATAGAACTACTACATGATCTAGCAATTCCACTTCTGGGTATTTACTTGAAGAAAATGAAAACACTAATAAGAAAAGATATCTTCATCCCAAGTTCACTGTAGCACTATTTACAATAGCCAAGATATGGAAACAACCTAAGCATCCAATGACAGATGAATAAAGAAAATATTTTATATATATATGAATATTATTCAGCCATAAAAAAGAATGAAATCTTGCCATTTGCAACAATAATGATGGATCTTCAGGGCATTATGCTAAGTGAAATTAAGTAAGAGAAAGACAAATACCATATGATTTCATTTACATGTGGAACAAAAAAAAAAAGCTCATAGATAAAAAGAACAGATACAGACTGGTGGTTGCCAGGGGGTGGGGAGGTGGGGGGTGAAATAGATGAAGGGAGTCAAAAGGTATATACTTCCAATTATAAAATAAATAAGTCACGGGGATGCCGTGGACAGCATGGTGACTGTAGTTAATAACACTGAACCGCATATTTGGAAGTTGCTAAGAGAGTAGATCTTACAAGTTCTCATCACCAGAAAAAAAATTCTGTAACTATGTGTGGTGATGGATGTTAACTAGACTACTGTGGTGATCATTTTGCAATACGTACAAATATCAAATTATTATGTTGTACACCTGAAACTAATATAGTGTCTTGTATGTCAATTATATCTCAACTTAAAAAAAAAGAAGAAAGCAGGGATGGTATCTTAGCCATCTTTGTGTTCCCTCCAGCCAATGCCTTCCATTACACTTAATTAAATAGTTGAGTCTGCCATCCACAACTGTCTTCAACAATCTTAAAAAAAATAGCATGAAAAGGAGCATGAGTCTCATAAGAATGTAGGTAGACAGACACAAAGAACGATACTCAACCTGAGCTGTTCACAAAGAAATAAAAAGAAGATAATAATGAGGCACAACTTTATACCTCCGAGAACAATAAAAATTTTAAATAGTAATCTCCAGTGCTGGTGTGTAAATGGTAAAACTGACATTCTTTCATTTCTCTGAAGGTAGTGTTAACTGGTACAGTGGTTTGGTAAGTAATTTTGCAATGATTCTGAGAGCTATCTACAATATCCAGTCACTTGGCCTAACAAGCCCAACTCCTAGGAATTACACTAAGTAAATAATTGAAAGGCTATGTTAAAAAACAAGATCAATTGCATTTTTTTAAACAAGGAAAAATACATAAACAACCTAAATATATCTTTGTCCAGCTTATGCTGGCCCATGATTTACATTTTTGTCCCCCCCTAGAATTGGCAGTGTATTTTTTTTCTCTGCTTCTTTAAATTTCAACACATCAGTCAACGTGGGCTACATGTCAAAAGATCTATATTCTAAAATCAATTTAAAAGCTTACTGGCCATGACTGAGAAAACCCCTCAACCTCTGAGCTTCATTTTTCTTCACTTGTAAAACTGGTCATTTTAAAGGGCTATTGAAGGGATCATATTAATTAATTCAACAAAAATTCATTGAATACCTAATGTATGCCAGCTAGACACTGAGAATAAAGAAATTAAGCTCTTGTCCTTTGGTCTGGCTGGGGAAAGAGAAAGACAAACAGTAGAGAGAGAGGCCAAGTTCAGTAAGAAGTGATAAATGCTGTCCTGTGGGTAGGCAAGGAGGATCCTGCCAACCCAGACTGCATGAAAAAGCAGGGCCTGTCAAGAGAGGCTTCCGAGAAGAAGCCACAAGTAAGCTGAGCCCTGAGTGGGCCAGAGATGGGAACCACGTGTCAAGGAAGGTGGGATGAAGTCAGGGGTAGGGTGGAGAAGGTGAGGGACAGATAAAGCCATGGGGACCCGAAAGATCAAGCAGCCTTCCCAGAAGCAAGGTGGCTGCAGCACGGGTCCTGGTCAAGCGGTGGAGTGGAGTGAGGGCACTGAAGCGGTGCTCTGTGACATCTAGTAATCCCGTTCAATCTTTAAGACAGTCTCTGGTCTCTAAACTGACAGTAATAATAATGCCTACCTGGAAAGATATCCGGGAGGATTGAGTGAAATGAACTTAAGAGCTAAGAGCTGGAAAACATCAGTGCAGGAGCTGCATGGCAAAGGCTGCCCTGGGCTGCTCTGGCTGGGGGGCCTTGGAGTGACTCTGTTCAGCTGGGATCTACTGTGGGAAGCAGGCAAGGGAGGCCGCCTCTCTGCTCGGGAAGGTTTACAGGGGCAAACACAACGGCATCGACAGGGACTCTGCAAGGCAAACACACAGCAAGGGACATCAGGGCTCCAAATAGGACGTGGCATTTGAGCTGGCCTTGAAGAGATGGTCAGAATTTAAAAGACAACCTTGTTTACTGTTTGCAAAGATAATACATGTTCATTTGCTTTTTAATTTGGAAAATATTTTTTATTTTTTTCAAGTTTTATTGGAGTATAATTGCTTTATAGTGTTGTGTTAGTTTCTGCTATACGGCAAAGTGAATCAGCTATACGTATACATACATCCCCTCTTTTTTAGATGTACTTCCCACTTAGGTCACCAAGAGCATTGAGTAGAGTTCCTGTGCTATACAGTAGGTTCTCATTAGTTATCTATTTATACATAGTAGTGTACATAGGGAAAATAGAAATCTCTGGAAATACAAGCCCCTCTCAATAGAACAAACTATTGTCAACTCTTTATCCTATCTACCTCCAGTCTTTTTTTTCAATGTTCTCTTTCACAACCAAGCACGCACACACACACACACACACCCCTAACTTAAAATAAGTGAGGGTCACATAGCACATCCTGGCTTGTAACCTGTTTTACTCAGTCACCTTTACAAGGACAGGTCAGACTTTGAGAGAAGGATGCTGAGGGCAGGGGTACTCCAGGGGGAGCAAGCAGCATGAGAAAAGTCCTGGGGGAGAGAAAAGGCAAATGGTCCGTTGCCTGGAGCCAGAAAAGTTCCCCATTCTGGGATTCCACCACAGTGTCTCCCATTCAGGGGATACCCATCTCTATTGTGTCAGATTTTTTTTCCCAACTAAACTTTGTTAGGGCCCATTCCTGATACCAACTGCTGGTAAGAGAACTAGCTTTGAGGGCAGGCCGACCTGGCTTTGAATTCCAGCTTTGCCCCTAACTCTGTGGGAGTCTAAGCATTCACTTGACTCATCCAAGTTGGAGGGCCCTCATCTAAAACATGAGAATCATAACTTATGTTACAAGGATGGTTTGAAGATTAAATATCATAAAATATGTTAAAAACTAGATACGTTTCAAAAGAATACCATAACAATACTAATAGCCTTCACTGGCCAAGTACTTAAGCCAGGCACTGTGCATCACTTTTCATATGCCATCTCATTTTATTCCTCCCAACAGTGATATTAATTAGTTTTATTTTTATTTTATTTCATTTCATTTCATTTCACTTTATTTGGCTGCATTGGGTCTTTGTTGCTGTGCACGGGCTTTCTCTAGTTGCGGTGAGCAGGGGTTACTCTTCGTTGTGGTGCGTGGTCTTCTCGTTGTGGTGGCTTCTCTTGTTGCAGAGCACGGGCTCTAGGCACGTGGGCTTCAGTAGCTGTGGCGCACGGGCTTAGTTGCTCTGCAGCATGTGGGATCTTCCTGGACCAGGGCTCGAACCCATGTCCCCTGCACTGGCAGGCAGATTCTTAACCACTGCGCCACCAGGGAAGTCCCCTATATCCCTATTTTATAAGGAAATCGAGCTTTGCATGAGGCTGAAAAATCTGCAGGAAGCCATGCGGCCCGTGAGTGGAGACTGGACCTCACTCAGTGATGGGCATGTGGCAGCTACTGATAGTATTTAGATAAGAACTGGTCTACCTGGAGCCAACAGGGACCCTCTGCTCAGTCCTCAAACAGGTGCCTCCCACCTCTGCAGGCGCCTTTCCCTCCAGACACTGGTGACTTCATTCCCAGCCTTTTTTCCCCAAAGAGACTATGTGTCACACCCAGGCCTGACCCTCCTATCTGATGGCTCTCAATCCTAATTCACCAGAAGTGCTGGTAACTCATGCACTCGTTCATCAAATATTTATTGAGTGTCTAGTATGTTCCAGCCCTATGCCAGGGGCTAATCGGGGAGAAAAAGCAGACATGGTCTCTGCTCTCTTGAGCTCAGATTGTCAGCAAATAAAATGCAGGTCCTGGGCAAGAGCTGAGAAGGGCAGGCCCAAGATGCTATGGCAGCACCAAGTGTGGGGTGCGAGCCCAGGCTTGGGATCTGAAGGAGAAGAAGGAGCCAGCTAGACAAAGAGGACAGGAGAGCACATCTTAGGAAGGTGGAAGTAGCCATGGTTGGTAGAGACTTCAGGAATTGGCCTTCCCAAATGCCTCTTCATTTTAACAGGCAGAAAGGCCTCAAACCAAACAAGATTCATCCTGTAAGGCCGAATTCCAGGCTGACAAGACTCCTGGAGCCTTTCACGGCACACACGGAGCCATCCACCCTCCAGGCCCACCCTGCTCGTCTTACCAAAGCCGGAGAGCAGCATCTGTTTAAAATTCCTCCCAGCGAGATGCTGCCCAGTGCCTGGACTTCTCCCTGACACTCTGTTCCCTCCCACTTTTCAATTATGATTCCTAATACGTCCCCGTCCAGGGAATCCTGGTCCAATAATTCCCAATGGTGAGCATCTCTACTCCCTTTTCTGGATCTATTTCCTAATATTAACTCTGGGGCCAAATTTCCAGGCTCAAATCCTGGCTCCTTCACTTGCTAGCTGTGTGACCTCAAACAAACTTTTGGTGCCTTAGTTTCCTTATTTGTAAAATAGGGGTAATAATAGTACCAAGCCCTAATTGTGAGGGTTAACTAAACCACTCCTGGCACAAGGCACGTGCTATCTACGTGTTCCCGATTACAATAACAGTCGTCACTCCTCCAGAGAGGTCGTGTACCTGGATCCCTGTCCTGCCCGTAGGCCTGGGTTTGTCAAGTCCTGCATCTGGGCCAGAGTTATTCACTCCTCCCCTGTGCTCCCACAGCACCTTGGCTGGTCCCTGGCGAAGCCCTTGTCACAGGGTGTGGTCGCTACGTGCTGACCAGTGCATCTGCCTTGCTGGTTTGTAAGCTCTGTAGGGCATAGACCACATTTGCCATTGTGTCTCCAGCACCCACACATGGAAGTATTTGTGGAATGAATGAATGGCTAAGATAAAACCACAATCAAACGCTGAGCCTACCCATCTGATTGCAGTAAGCATATAAAATAACAATACTATCCGGGAACGTTCACTGGGGTCTTATAATGTGCCAGGCACTGGGCAAAGCTCTTCACATTACTGCATTTAATTTTCATAGCTTCCTGAGACAGTGAATAATTTAATGCATGTGAAACATCAAATATGGTGCTTGATATATA
This sequence comes from Eubalaena glacialis, assembly GCF_028564815.1. Classification (NCBI taxonomy): domain Eukaryota; kingdom Metazoa; phylum Chordata; class Mammalia; order Artiodactyla; family Balaenidae; genus Eubalaena; species Eubalaena glacialis. The sequence continues at coordinate 16,236,434 of NC_083726.1, forward strand.
CTTAGTGCTTAATCAATGTTAGGTTTAATTATGAGTATTATCCCCTTTCATAGAGGAAGAAACTGAGGCTCAGAGAAGTGAAGCAATTTGTCTGAGGTCACACAGTTTAGCAATGGAACCAGGAAAGGGACCCAGGCTAGTTGACATCTCAACCTCCCTGAATCCAAACATTTACGAGCCTCATTCCCTCCTTAAACCTGTGGCACTGAACTAGAGATTTTCAGGGAACTATCTACCTAATCATTTATTTTCTGCCTCTATGCTGATTGAATTCATGATATTTGGGAACCTATTCTAGAATATTTCCTGCCTAGAGCCAATGTGGCAGAGTTTAACATTGACGGAGAACATTTCTAAATTAATTACTTCTTTTCAAATCCCAAGAACGGTTCAAATTCATGTGAATCTCAAGTTTCACTTCAAAGTTCTAATTCTATTTCCTTTCATTATCCTAATCAGGCTGCACCTGGCCAGACCTCACCTGTTGAGAACATGGGGCTGCCAAACATTTCATTTCCCCTTATCTACCTCCTTTCCAGCCCCTGCAAAGAGCATCAGCTGATGCTCAGGGTGCCTGGACCAGGCCTTTGGCAGTGTGCATCAGCCCCTGGCAGCAAACCCTTCTCTCCGTGGGAACAGAGCTAAGTCCCAAACAAAACTGTGATGTTGGCAGCATTGCTCTGAGGGGGCCCACACCTGCTTCCTTTTACCTCCTCTGGGTGAATTCCTTCATGATCTTGGAGTAGGAAGGGGCCTTTCTAACTTTGATACAAAACCCAAAGCCACACAAGAAAATATTGAGAAATTTTACTACATAAAAAAATCTAAAGCTTCTATGTGGGGGAAAAAAACACACTGCAAGTACAAAGATAATGACCCGCTTGGGAAAACTGCAACCACAGACAAGGGTCTCACCTCCCCGCCACAGAAACAGCTCCAATAAAACCACAAGGAAAAAGACCAAGATACACAGTTGGTGGAAAAAATGCAAATGTTCCTGAAATGTGAAAAGACAATCTCAATCAATGAAAATGAAAGCTACACTACAATACCATTTCTCACATATCGGATTGGCAAAAACCCAAAACACAACGACACAACTCTGCCCTGAAGTTTTCTGCCATAGGGAAACAGGTGCCTCCTATCTTGCAGGGGGAGTGCAAAATGGTGCCTCCCCACATGGAAAGACATTTCACAGAATCTACTGAAATCCTACATGCCCTTTATCCAGCAGTCCCACGTCTGCGAACAGATCCTGCCGCTACTCCTGGAAACATGGGAAACGACCGCACACGAGGTTATTCACTGCAACTTGGCTGTAACAGCGAAAGTGTTGGAAACAGCCCAGCGCTCATCTAGTTAACTAAATTACAATACATGCTCACAGTGGAATACTACACAGCTATGAAAAAAAGAAGATTAAAAGCAAGAAAAGAATGAGAATGCTCTCTCTGTTCTTACTCATATGGAACACGCCAGGGTTTATTATTAAGTGAAAAAAGCAAGTCACAGCAAAATGCATATAGGGTGCTATTTTTGTGTGTGTAAGAAAGTGGCAAAAAAAGAACATATATTTGAATTTTTATTTGCATAAAAAAGTCAAATGCTGGAAGAATACACAATAAACATTGGAAATACTCGAAGAATGCATAAAAAACAAATAAAAATGCTTCCCACTAGGGAGCTCAGGAGGGACGACAAGGGTGGGACTAAGACTTCTCAGTGAGTACCTTTACAGCATTTTGATTTTTGGACTGTATGAATGTACTATCCATTCAAAAATACTCTAATTAATTTTAAACAAATTAAAAGACTCTATTAAGGAGGGAACGTCAGAAGGAAGAACCTCTTCAAATGGTCAAGTGGTCCTGGAGTGCCAAAAACTGAAAGTGAATTACAACTATTACTCGTAATCTAGCATGGCTTTACAGTATTTTGCTTTGCTAACATCCATTACTTAATAAACACTCACTGAGCACCTACTATGTACCAGGCCTTCCATATTAAGTGCTGGCGAGACACAGTCAATCAGACAGGCTCCCTTCCCCTCAGGGATTGAGGGCCCGTGGAGGGAGGGAGCGGAGGTGCAGTAGGGCCCTGGCAATGTGCTCCACACACAGAGGAGGGAGCCTAATTCTCCACAAGGAGAGGACAGATAGACACTCAGGGGGCAGAAAGGGCAGCCCGTGATGGATGTGGAGGCTGAGAAAGGGGAAGAGTCGGTGGGTTGTCTTAAATCATAACCTAACCACTGGGCCTCCTGAGCTCTCCAGCAGTGTTGTACCTCAGTTCCCAGCCAGGACTAAAACTGCAGCGTTCACCCCACGAGGACAATTCAGCTTTTAAAAGCCATCATGGGAGGACTCTCTGTGAACTTTCCCACCCCGGACTTCCCACTCTAAGCCACTGCCCTTGCTCTAGGAGCTGTCTGAGAACCTTTCTGCTATTGGTGGGGATGGGGGCTTTTGTCCACAACTTGATGGTAATATGGACGAGTTTAACCACATTTCTCTGGAACCCCTTCTTATGGAGTTATAAGATCCCAAATTGGAATAATAACCTGACATGCTCAGTGGAGTGAGATATGTGACTTTCACAAATATAGCCCTGAAATGTGATGAGATTTTTTTTTAAGTTATTTTAATTAATTAATTAATTATTTATTTATTTTTGGCTGTGTTGGGTCTTCGTTTCTGTGTGAGGGCTTTCTCTAGTTGCGGCAAGTGTGGGCCACTCTTCATTGCGGTGCGCGGGCCTCTCACTATCGTGGCCTCTCTTTTTGCGGAGCACAGGCTCCAGACGCGCAGACTCAGTAATTGTGGCTCACGGGCCTAGTTGCTCCGCGGCATGTGGGATCTTCCCAGACCAGGGCTCGAACCCATGTCCCCTGCATTGGCAGGCAGACTCTCAACCACTGCGCCACCAGGGAAGCCCCGTGATGAGATTTTAATACGTTAATGATGAGTCACATTAGGTTGTGACCCACTGTGACCCCAGTTCTATGCCACCGTGCTGATGAATTCCAACTTTTCCTGTCCCTGTGTTATAAATATCCTCTGTCACCACCAGTCTGTCAGTAACTGCCACAATGAGTTGGTGAAGGGTTGGGGAGGATAAAGGAAGCAGGGACATTCCAGTGGGGCAGGCAGGATGGGGGATGGCAGTTGTTAGGAGCTGTCAAAGAACAGAGGGAACGGGACTCAGTATGGACTGTCACACACACACACACACACACACACACACACACACACACACACACACACACACACAGAGCCTGATAACTCTTGGCGATAAAGGGAAAACTCCGGACTCCTGCCTAGGATATAAGATAGAGGCTGAATTCATTTGATTTAGATATTAAGGAAACAATGACCTGAAGACTAGCGGGCTTGGGCTTATATTTGATTTGTTCTGTTTCCCAAGGAGGGAAACAGGAATCCCAAGGAATCCTACGGGGTTCCTGCTCTTTGGACCCATCCTATCACCCCAGTCTCTCCAATTCTCTCCATCCCACTGATACCATGCTGGTCTACAGCCTCATCTCCTCACCTGGACCAGGTGGAAGCCCCTGAAGTGCCTTCCAGGCTTTAACCCACCTGCAGAGAACCTCCACACTAGCCTTCTGAAAACTCCACTTTGACCTGTCACTCCTCCACCCAACTCCTTCAGTGGCACCGTAACTATCAAGCTCCAAACCACTTGTGGGAATCCAAATCCCTCAACAATATGGCCCAAACTCCCCTTCTCAGCCCTGTTTCCCATGATTCTTCAATCTCTCTGCTCCAGACAATGTAGAAAACTCTCCAAGCTCAAAACCTGCCTTGTGGCCTTTTGCCTCCCAGCCCTTTACTTAAAGGAACCACATGGATCCTATGAGGCCCAATGCAAATGCCACCTTCTCTGAGATGCCTTCCCTGGTCACCTTCCAACCTTGTGACTGCTCCCAAACTTTAGCAAGCAATCTGATCACCTGGGGGTTTGTTCAAATGCAGAGTGTGCCTCAGTGGGTCTGGAGTCGGCCCAAGATTCTGCATTTCTAACAAGGTTCCAGTGAGGTCGTGCTGGAGTCCAGGAACATACCTGGTATGGCAAGGTAGAACACCTTGCGTAATTCAAGTGGAATTTATCACATACAATCTTGCATTATTAATACTCAAGCATGTGCCTTAGCTTCCCTTCTGGAATGAAAATTCTTCGAGAGCAGGGACCCACAGAAGAGAGAGTTTATACAGTAGACAGAGAACCAACTATAAAATCAGACAGCTCTAAGTTTGACTCTTTACCACTTATTTGCTAGGCTATAAGTCATATAACCTCTGATTCTCAGTTTCCTCATCTGTAAAACGGAGATTAAAAAATACCTGGGCTTCCTTGGTGGCGCAGTGGTTGAGAATTCGCCTGCCAATGCAGGGGACACGGGTTCGAGCCCTGGTCTGGGAGGATCCCACATGCCGCGGAACAGCTGGGCCCGTGAGCCACAATTGCTGAGCCTGCGCGTCCGGAGCTTGTGCTCCGCAACGGGAGAGGCCGCGATAGTGAGAGGCCCGCGCACCGCGATGGGGAGTGGCCCCCGCTTGCCACAACTGGAGAAAGCCCTCGCACAGGAACGAAGACCCAACACAGCCAAAATAAATAAATAAATAAATAAACAAATACTTTAAAAAAAAAAAAAAAAAAAATACCTCCCTCCCAGAGTATTAGAGGAAAGAGTGGCTGTGATTATGCCTAGCACACTGCCTGATGCTGAATATATTTTAATTTTGGCTCCCTGCGCTTTCCTTCCATGTATAACTTTGGGCTTTCCACAGAGTCTTATATGTAATAAGTGCGCAGGGAATATTCTAGGCCCAATTTCTGCAGAAACTTCTGTTCCAACCTGTACAATTCTCGTCAATCCACACTGCTAAACTTTCCTCTCTAGATAGAATGCTCTAACCAGTCATGAACCTGATAATATTTTACAGTCATAGTCTCCCTGTTTGTTGGTAGGCATGCCATATGTTTCTAAACATAAAGATCTGCTGACATCTACCAGGGATAAACTGCAACTTATTCAGGTTGGGAATGAAAATTTATTTGACCCTAACTATGGTAAATAACCCATCCACTCTCATTCAGACTCCCACTCATCAGGCATTCAGGGCTTGACCTCACTGGTCCAGGGTTTTCTTCCCAACTGTATTCCATCAAAATGTCACATGTCCCATTTTTTCATGGTCCCTGAAGCTGTAGTTACTCAATTAAACTGATCTTTTCTGAGCTGCTAAAAGGGACATAACAGGAAGAGCATTAGATAGAAATCAGAAGACCTGGGTTTACAATTTTGATTTTAGCACTATCCAAGAGTAAGATTTTAGACAAATACTTCCCTTCTCTGAGCCTCAGTTTCCTCATCCATAAAACTGGAGAGTGGGTCAACATGATCTATAAAGGCTCATAGTCTTTTCTAGGCTAATAAACTGATTATCCTCCGACTCCACTTCATTCGAACCAGCACCCTCCTGGTGCTAATGCCCAGCTCTTACTCAGGCCAGTGGAAGACATATTTTTCAGCAGGTGGAATTTTGACCTCTCTCAAATCACCCTGAGAAGGCATTTTTACCTGCTTGGCGTGGCTCAGAGATAAACTCTACAGCACACCCTTTAGCTTGCCACTCAATAGCTAGTCTTCCATTTTTTCTGCTTGCTAATCAAACCCCAGTTTTATTCAAGGTAGTAACGTGACAGCCAAAGAGGTACTCATGATTCGTCTCATCCAGGGGTCAGCAAACAAGTTCTGTAAAGAGCCAAATAGTAAATATTTCAGGCATATGGTCGCTGTCACATATGCTTCTCCTTTTTTCTCTACTCTTTAAAAAACAAGAGAGAGCAAGATGACGCAGTAGAAGGGCATGCTCTCACTCCCTCTTGCGAGAGCACCGGAATCACAACTAACTGCTGAACAATCATCGACAGGAAGACACTGGAACTCACCAAAAAAGATACCCCACATCCAAAGACAAATGAGAAGCCACAATGAGATGGCAGAAGGGGTGCAATCACAATACAATCAAATCTCATAACTGCTGGATGGGTGACTCACAAACTGGAAAACACCTATACCCCAGAAGTTCACCCACTGGAGTGAAGGTTCTGAGCCCATATCTGGCTTCCCAACTTGGGGGTCTGACAATGGGAGGAGGAATTCCTAGAGAATTAGACTTTGAAGGCTAGCAGGATTTGATTGCAGGACTTCAACAGGACCGGGGGAACAGAGACTCCACTCTTGGAGGGCACACACAAAGTGTACGCATCAAGACCCAGGGGAAGGAGTGGTGACCCCATAGGAGACTGAACCAGACCTACCTGCTAGTGTTGGAGGGTCTCCTGCAGAGGTGGGGGTTAGCTGTGGCTCACCATGAGGACAAGGACACTGGCAGCAGAAGTTCTGGGAAGTACTCCTTGGCGTGAGCCCTCCCACAGTCCGCCATTAGCCCACCAGAGAGTCTGGGTAGGCTCCACTGTTGGGTTGCCTCAGGCCAAACAATCAACAGGGAGGAAACTCAGCCCCACCCATCAGCAGACAAGTGGATTAAAGCTTTACTGAGCTCTGCCCACCAGAGCAACACCCAGCTCTACCCACCACCAGTCCCTCCCATCAGGAAACTTGCACAAGCCTCTTAGATAGCCTCACCCACCAGAGGGCAGACAGCAGAAGCAAGAAGAACTACAATCCTGCAGCCTGTGGAACAAAAACCACATTCACAGAAAGATAGACAAGATGAAAAGGCAGAGGCTATGTACCAGATGAAGGAACAAGATAAAACCCCAGAAAAATAACTAAATGAAGTGGAGATAGGCAACCTTCCAGAAAAAGAAATCAGAATAATGATAATGAAGATGATCCAGGACCTCGGAAAAAGAATGGAGGCAAAGAGCAAGAAGATGCAAGAAATATTTAACAAAGACCTAGAAGAATTAAAGAACAAACACCTAGAAAAATTAAAGAACAAACAAACAGAGATGAACAATACAATAACTGGAATGAAAAATACACTAGAAGGAATCAATAGTAGAATAACTGAGGCAGAAGAACGGATAAGTGACCTGGAAGACAGAATGGTGGAATTCACTGCTGTGGAACAGAATAAGGAAAAAAGAATGAAAAGAAATGAAGACAGCATAAGAGACCTCTGGGACAACATTAAACGCAACAACATTCACATTATAGGGGGTCCCAGAAGGAGAAGAGAGAGAGAAAGGACCCAAGAAAATATCTGAAGAGATTATAGTTGAAAACTTCCCTAACATGGGAAAGGAAATAGCCGCCCAAGTCCAAGAAGCCCAGAGAGTCCCAGGCAGGATAAACCCAAGGAGAAACATGCCAAGACACATAGTAATCAAATTGACAAAAATTAAAGACAAACAAAAATTATTGAAAGCAACAAGGGAAAAACAACAAATAACATATAAGGGAACTCCCATAAGGTTAACAGCTGATTTCTCAGCAGAAACCCTACAAGCCAGAAGGGAGTGGCATGATATACTTAAAGTGATAAAAGGGAAGAACCTACGAGCAAGATTACTCTACCCGGCAAGGATCTCATTCAGATTCGATGGAGAAGTCAAAAGATTTTCAGACAAGCAAAAGCTAAGAGAATTCAGCACTACAACAAATGCTAAAGGAACTTCTCTAAGTGGGAAACACAAGAGAAGAAAAGGACCTACAAAAACAAACCCATTACAATTAATAAGTGGCAATAGGAACATACATATCAATAATTACCTTAAATGTGAATGCATTAAATGCTCCAACCGAAAGACACAGGCTCGCTGAATGGATACAAAAACAAGACCCATATATATGCTGTCTACAAGAGACCCACTTCAGACCTAGGGACACATACAGACTGAAAGTGAGGGGATGGAAAAAGATATTCCATGCAAATGGAAATCAAAAGAAAGGTGGAGTAGCAATACTCATATCATATAAACTAGACTTTAAAGTAAAGAATGTTACAAGGGACAAAGAAGGACACTACATAATGATCAAGGGATCAATCCAAACAGAAGATATAACAATTATAAATATATAGGCACCCAACATAGGAGCACCTCAATACATAAGGCAACTGCTAACAGCTATAAAAGAGGAAATCGACAGCAACACAGTAATAGTGGGGGACTTTAACACCTCACTTACACCAATGGACAGATCATCCAAACAGAAAATTAATAAGGGAACACAAACTTTAAATGACACAATAGACCAGACAGATTTAATTGATTTAATTTAATTTATAGGACATTCCATCCAAAAACAGCACATTACACTTTCTTCTCAAGTGTGCATGGAACATTCTCCAGGATAGATCACATCTTGGGTAACAAATCAAGCCTTAGTAAATTTAAGAAAGCTGAAATCATATCAAGCATCTTTTCTGACCACAATGCTATGAGATTAGAAATCAATTACAGGGAAAAAAATGTAAAAAACACAAACACATGGAGGCTAAAAAATAATTTACTAAATAACCAAGAGATCACTGAAGAAATCAAAGAGGAAATCAAAAAATACCTAGAGACAAATGACAATGAAAACGCGACGATCCAAAACCTATGGGATGCAGCAAAAGCAGTTCTAACAGGGAAGTTTATAGCTATGCAAGCCTACCTCAAGAAACAAGAAAATTCTCAAATAAACAATCTAACCTTACACCTAAACGAACTGTTGAAAGAAGAACAAACAAAACCCAAAGTTAGCAGAAGGAGAGAAACCATAAAGATCAGAGCAGAAATAAATGAAATAGAAACAAAGAAAACAATAGCAAAGATCAATAGAAGTAAAAGCTGGTTCCTTCAGAAGATAAACAAAATTGATAAACCATTAGCCAGACTCATCAAGAAAAAGAGGGAGAGGACTCAAATCAATAAAACTAGAAATGAAAAAGGAGAAGTTACAACAGACACCGCAGAAATACAAAGCATCCTAAGAGACTACTACAAGCAACTCTATGCCAATAAAATGGACAACCTGGAAGAAATGGACAAATTCTTAGAAAGGTATAGCCTTCCAAGACTGAACCAGGAAGAAATAGAAAATATGAACAGACCAATCACAAGCACGGAAATTGAAAGTGTGATTAAAACTCTTCCAACAAACAAAAGTCCAGGACCAGATGGCTTCACAGGTGAATTCTATCAAACATTTAGAGAAGAGTTAACACCCATCCTTCTCAAACTCTTCCAAAAAATTGCAGAGAAAGGAACACTCCCAAACTCATTCTATGAGGCCACCATCACCCTGATACCAAAACCAGACAAAGAGACTATAAAAAAAGAAAATTATAGACCAATATCACTGATGAATACAGATGCAAAAATCCTCAAGAAAATACTAGCAAACAGAATTCAACAACATGTTAAAAGGATCATACACCATGATCAAGTGGGATTTATCCCAGGGATGCAAGGATTCTTCAATATATGCAAATCAATCAATGTGATACACCATATTAACATATTGAAAAAAAAAACCATATGATCATCTCAATAGATGCAGAAAAAGCTTCTGACAAAATTCAACACCCATTTATGATAAAAAGTCTCCAGAAAGTGGGTATAGAGGGAACCTACCTCAACATAATAAAGGCCATATATGACAAACCCACAGCAAACATCATTCTTAATGGTGAAAAACTGAAAGCATTTCCTCTAAGATCAGGAACAAGACAAGGATGTCCACTCTCACCACTATTATTCAACATAGTTTTGGAAGTCCTAGCCACAGCAATCAGAGAAGAAAAAGAAATAAAAGGAATACAAATTGGAAAAGAAGAAGTAAAACTGTCACTGTTTGCAGATGACATGATACTATACATAGAGAATCCTAAAGATGCCACCAGAAAACTACTAGAGCTAATCAATGAATTTGGTAAAGTTGCAGGATACAAAATTAAAGCACAGAAATCTCTTGCATTCCTATGAACTAATGATGGAAAATCTGAAAGAGAAATTAAGAAAACACTCCCATTTACCATTGCAACAAAAAGAATAAAATACCTAAGAATAAACCTACTTAGGGAGACAAAAGACCTGTATGCAGAAAACTATAAGACACTGATGAAAGAAATTAAAGATGATACCAACAGATGGAGAGATATACCATGTTCTTGGATTGGAAGAATCAATATTGTGAAAATGACTATACTACCCAAAGCAATCTACAGATTCAATGCAACCCCTAGCAAGTTACCAATGGCATTTTTTACAGAACTAGAACAAAAAACCCTAAAATTTGTATGGAGACACAAAAGACCCCGAATAGCCAAAGCAGCCTTGAGGGAAAGAAACTGAGCTGGAGGAATAAGACTCCCTGACTTCAGACTATACTACAAAGCTACAGTAATCAAGACAGTATGGTACTGACACAAAAACAGAAATATAGATCAATGGAACAGGATAGAAATTCCAGAGATAAACCCACGCGCCTATGGTCAACTAATCTATAAGAAGGAGGCAAGGATATACAATGGAGAAAAGATAGTCTCTTCAATAAGTGGTGCTGGGAAAACTGGACAGCTGCATGTAAAAGAATGAATTTAGAATACTCGCTAACACCGTACACAAAAATAAACTCAAAATGGATTAGAGACCTAAATGTAAGACCGGACACTATAAACCTCTTAGAGGAAAACATAGGAAGAACACTCTTTGACATAAATCACAGCAAGACCTTCTTTGATCCACCTCCTATAGTAACGGAAATAAAAACAAAAATAAACAAATGGGACCTAAGGAAACTTAAAAGCTTTTGCAAAGCAAAGGAAACTACAAACAAGACAAAAAGACAACCCTCAGAATGGGAGAAAATATTTGCAAATCAATGAACAGACAAAGGATTAATCTCCAAAATATATAAACAGCTCATGCAGCTCAATATTAAAAAAATAAACAACCCAATCAAAAAATGGGCAGAGGACCTAAATAGACATTTCTCCAAAGAAGACATAGAAATGGCCAAGAAGCACATGAAAAGCTGCTCAACATCACTAATTATTAGAGAAATGCAAATCAAAACTACAATGAGGTATCACCTCACACCACTTAGAATGGGCATCATCAGGAAATCTACAAACAACAAATGCTGGAGAGGGTGTGGAGAAAAGGGAACCCTCTTGCACTGTTGGTGGGATTGTAAGTTGATACAGCCACTATGGAGAACAGTATGGAGGTTCCTTAAAAAACTAAGAATAGAATTACCATATGACCCAGCAATCCCACTACTGGGCATATACCTAAATAAAACCATAATTCAAAAAGGCACATGTACCCCAGTGTTCACTGCAGCACTATTTACAATAGCCAGGTCATGGAAGCAACCTTAATGCCCATCGTCAGACGAATGGATAAAGAAGTGGTACATATATACAATGGAACATTACTCAGCCATAAAAAGGAACGAAATTGGTTCATCTGTAGAGACATGGATGGATCTAGAGACTGTCATACGGAGTGAAGTAAGTCAGAAAGAGAAAAACAAATATCGTATATTAACGCATGTATGTGGAACCTAGAAAAATGGTACAGATGAACTGGTTTGCAGAGCAGAAACTGAGACACAGACGTAGAGAACAAACGTATGGACATCAAGGGGGGAAAGTGGCGGGGGCAGGGGGTGGTGTGATGAATTGAGCGATTGGGATTAACATGTATACACTAATATGTATAAAATGGATAACCAATAAGAACCTGCTGTATAAAAAATAAATAAATAAAATTTTTAAAAAATAAAAGAAAAAGAAAAAGGAAAAAACAAAAAAAAACATTTGATCATGGGCTGTATAAAAACAAGAGACAGGCTGGATTTGAAGTGGGGGCAATCCAACCATCATAATTCTACTCTTTTCTATTATTTTGACAAATATTCACTCTCATATTTTCCCTTTCAGCTACTAGATAAAGTTTTGGACACAAACAAACAAAGTAAAAAAAAAAAATGTCTACAGAGGGCTTCTGGGAAAGCTGTTTTCTTCTTCTTCCTTTTTTAAAATTAATTAATTAATTTATTTATTTATTTATTTATTTGGCTGCTCTGCATGCCATGAGGGATCTCATTTCCCCAACCAGGGATTGAACCCGTGCCCCTGCAATGGAAGTGCAGTGTCTTAACCACTGGACCACCAGGGAAGTCCCTATTGTTGTTTTCTGATAAAAGGAAAACACATAAGAGGAAAGCTACCTGGTGCCTCCCCTTGCCCCATCCATCTGTTTTAAATGTGGACCTGAATCCTGGACCTGAAGCAGCAATCTTGTGACCATGAGGTCACAAGCCAACATGAGGACAAAACGCCAACAACTTTGGAAGACTTAGCAGAAATACATACAGAGCCTGGGTCCCGGATGATGTTGAGCTCTTGAATAAACCTAGGAACTTTCTACCTCTCATCTTTTGGTTAAATAAGATAGTAAATATTTACACAGTTTAAACCACTGTCAGGTTACTGTCTTTTACAATCCAAAACATTCTTAAAATACTAAAATTAAGAGAAAAATTAATTTTTGAAACTTCAACCATATTCTAAGGCCCCCACTATGTGCCAAGACCTGGGGTTACAACAGTGAACCACACAACATTCCCGCCCTCATGGGGCTTTCAGTCGAGTGGAAGAGATGACAAGGTACAGACAAGTATTAACATACCAATCAGCCACTGAGAGGGAGTGGTGGGCCTTCCTAGCTCTGGCCTTGGTATCCCTATGGACAAGGTATGAAATCCTCAATGGCAAGTCTTTGAAGCATTACCTTCTGGGAGGCAGAACAGTGCAAAGACTAACTGCCTAATGTTCAAAGGCACACATACAGACCTGGGCTGAAATCCTAGCTCTACCACTTACCAGCCGTGTAACTTTGGGCAAATTACGTAACACCTTTGAGCCTCAGTTTTCACATATATAAAATGAAGCTCGTAAGAATAAGTTACCTCGTAGGACCACTGTGATAACTGAACGAGATATTGGAATTAAAGCACTTCTCATTGCTTAACAGATGATCGCCATATATACATATTAACTATAAATATATACATATATAAAACTTTGTTTAACAATATATGCTTAGAAGAACAACCAGAAGGAAATACAAAAACATCAAGAGTGGTTACCTCTGGATGGCAGGATAGAGGCAATTATTTTTCTTCCTCATATCTTTTCCCCTACATTTTTCAAATATATACACGCATGACTCGTATAGCCAGGGGGTATATTTCTTTAATGTAGTATTTTTGCGTTTTGAAAGCAAAAACAAAATATGGACTGATAGGAGTCAGGTGGCCCACGTTTTAGATCTAGCACTGGCACCAACATGAGCTCCTCATCAACCCTAGATTTGTTCCTGAGGATATTTCTAAATTGCTACACTGGAACCTAAGCAGAGTGTAGTCTATTGGGCTGATGAGACTGAAGTCAGAGTTTGGAGATGACAGAGTGGCTAAGATATAAGGAGCAACATTCCAGAGAGAAGAGAAGAAGACAGACATGCCTGCATTCAAACTCCCCTCAAGTCTTTAGCCCATTCCTATGCTGCACATGCAGAGAGTGAGAAACCAAAAAAACCAAAGAGAAAACATCAGTTTAGAGGCTAAAGAGCTGGTCATTGATTAGCTAGGGTGTCAGAAGTTGGAGTTCAAGCTGGGTCAAGGTAGAAGGAACTTGGTAAATACCCAGGGCTTTCAGTTGTGGACCCAGAAAAGCTATGACCTAGGAGTAAAGACCACACTCTGGTAGTATGGACAAGACTGAAAGAGACTGGACTTAACCAAGTTTTGACAGGATCAAGGAGACTTGCTGGTTCTCTATCTGCCTGCTAGAACAAAATTTAACACTCTGTGGAGGATGTTAACATCATTCACTCAAAACCTCTCCAACTTTGCATCCATAATGTCGAGCACTGAATCAAAAACTATAAGGTATATTGAAAAACAAGACCAAAACCCTGAAATCCAAGGAAAAAACAGATAATAGAAATAGATCCAGAGATGATTGAGATATTAGAGTTATCAGACAGGAACTTTAAAATAACTATGGTTAATAAGGTTAAGGAGATAGAGGAAAGGACAGTCAAAGTAGAGGAAGTGATGGACAAAACAGATGAAAAATGTAGAATATCAACTGAGATTTGGAAAAAAAAAAAAAAGAATCAACTGAACATCTACCATAAAAGAAAGAATACAATATCTGAAATTAAGATAACTTGGGTAGGGGACTTCCCTGGTGGTCCAGTGGCTAGGACTCCAAGCTCCCAATGCAGGGGGCCTGGGTTTGATCTGTGGTCAGGGAACTAGATACCATGTGCCACAACTAAGAGTTCACATGCCACAACTAAAGATCCCTCATGCTGCAACTAAAAGATCCTGCATGCCACAACTAAAGAAAGATCCCTCATGCCACAACGAAGATCTCGCGTGCCACAACTAAGACCCGGTGCAGCCAAATAAATAGATAAATAGATGAATGAATGAATAAATAAATGAAAATAGACCACAAAACTATAAAAAAAAAAAGATAACTTGGATGGGCTTAATAGCAGACTCTAGACATGACAGAAAATAGGAATTGAGAACTGAAAATGATGTCAACAGGAAACACCAAACTGAAGAATGAAGAGAGAAAAATGGACAAACCAGAGCAGAGCGTAAGAAACATATGGGGTACAGTCAAAGGTCTAGTATTCATGTAACTGGAATTTCAGAAGGAGATAAGGGAGAATGGGGCAGAAAAGATATTTGAAGAGACAATGGTGAACAATTTTACAAATTTCATGAATGACAACCCACAGATGCTAGAAGCTCAGTGAACCCAAGAAGGAAAAATATAAGAAAAGCATGTTTATGTACATCATAGTCAAACTGCTGTAAACTAAAGAGAAGGAAAAAAATCTTTTGCCTGAGACAAAAAGACATTGTATTCAAAGGAGTAAAAATAAGTCTGATGACTAACTCTTAGAAGCCAGAAGACAATGCAATAAAAATTTTGAAGGGTTGAAAGGAAAAAAATCTTACCAGACTAGAATTCTATATCCAGCAAAAACGTCCTTCAAAAATGTAGGTGAAATAACAATGTTTTTCATGATCTACACTACTCTATACTGCACTACCAGAAACAGTAAAGGAGTTTCTTTGGGTTAAAGAAATAATGATCCCAGATGGAAGCATGGACTTGCTGACAAGAATGATGAGCCCTGGAAAGGGCAAATATGTGAATAAATACATTCACATATTAAAATATGTGAATGACTAATATTTAAAACAATAATAATAATAATGTCTTATAGGGCTTATAACATATGTAGATGTAAGATACATTAAAGCAATGGCACAGAGGGTGGGAAAGTGGTAAATGAGGTTAAACTATGACAGTGTTCGTGCACTGTATTTGAAGTGGGGGAAGGATTAACGTGAGGCAGACATGAAAGGAAGGGTACATAGTGTAATCCCCGAGAGAAACACTCTAAAAGAATATCTAGTTGGAAAGCTAGCAGAGAAAAACATTAAAAATATTTAACTGCATTAATCCTTCCCAAAAAGGGAACAAGGGAGGAATAAAGAAATAAAGTCAGATGGGAGAAATAAAAATTAAATACAGTACCAAGTTTGTTGATTTAAGCCCAACAATGTAAGTAATTATATTAAATTTAAATGATCTAAACATTCCAATTAAAGATAAAGATTATCTGACTGGCTTTTTTAAACTATATAAAAAATCTTAATATTGAATTCAGAAAGGTTGAAAATTAAAAGACAAAGATACACTGTAACAACCCCAATAAAAAAGAAAGCTGGTGTAGTTATATTAACATCAGACAAAACAGACTTGAAGGCAAAAAGTATTACTAGAAATAAGGAGGGACATCTAATAATGATAAAAAGGATCATTTCAACAAGAGGATACAACAATACTAAATTTCTAAGAAATGAACACTTCAAAACACGTAAAGCAGGAATTAACAAAACTGAGGAGATAGATAACCACAATATAGCACCTCTTTCAGTACCTTATAGACAACAACAAAATCCATAAGGATATGGCACATCTGAATAACATGATTAACCAACCTGACCTAATTGATAGTTACAGAACACTCCATCCAAAAACAGAATACACATTCTTTACAAGCATACATGTGCATTTGCCAAATAGACCATATGTTTGGATAAAAAAGCAAGTCTCACTAATTTTAAATATTGAAGTCATACAGAATATGTTCTCTGACCACAGTGGATTATAATAGAAATCAGTAACAGAAAGGCAACTAGGAGATCCCCAAGTTTTTAGAAATTAAGCAATAGATTTCTAAATGAATCATGGGTAAAATAAGAAATCACAGTAGGAATTAGAAAGTAAGTCTGACTGTATGGTAATGAAAGTATGACACCAGGAGAATTATGTGATACAGTTAAGTAGTACTTAGAGGAAATTTTATAACTTTAAATGTCTATCTTAGAAAAGGTTGAAAATCAATGATCTAGATGTCTATCTCACAATAGAAAAAGACAAAAAATTAAACTCAAAGAAAGTATAAGGAAGGAAAAACTAGAGAAAAGAGCAAAAGTAAATGAAATTTTTAAAAGATGTAAATTGAGGGAAAAAAAAAAGCCAAGAGTTGGATACCTGCAAAGACTAATACAATTGATAAACTCTGGCAAAACTGATAAAGAAAAATAGAGAAAACATATCAGAAATGAAAGGAGGACAATATTGTAGATGCTAAAAACACAACAAAAAGTAATAAAAGGAAAATTTAAACAATATCATGTAAATAAATTTGAAAATTTAGATGAAATGAATTCCTTAAAAATAACAATTTGCTTAAAGTAACAAAACAAGAAATAGAAAAATATGAATAATTCTATTGCTATTTTAAAAACTGAATCCATCATTAAAAACTTTCCCTCAAGGAAAACTCCAAACCCAGATGACTTCAGTGTTAAGTTTTTCCTAATATTTAAGAAATAAATGAAGCCAATCTTACACAAACTTTTCAAAAGAGCAGTAAAAAAAGAAAGTTTCCACATCTTTTTATAAGGACTGTATAATCTTGATGCCAAAACCTGACAAGGATAAAAGGAAAATCATTGGTCAATAAATCTCATAAACAGAGATGTCAAAATTCTTAACAAAATAGTAGTCAATCTAACCTAGAAAAACATAAAAATTAAACTTTTGACCAAGTGCAGTGTCTTCTAGGAATGCAAGATTGGTTTAACATTCAAAAATGTAATCAATGTAATTCACGACATTAACAGAATAAAGGAGAAAAACATATGATCAGCTCATATGTTCAGCTCAGTAAACCATTTGATAAAGTTCAACACCCATTCAAGAAAAGTCTCTCAGCAAACCAGGTATTCAATAATGATACCTACAAGAACTTCATAACAACATCATGCTTAGTGGTGAAACATTAAATGTTTTCCCCTAGGTAAGGAACAAGGCAATAATGTCTGCTATCACCACTTCAACTCAACGTTGCAGTAGAGGTCCCAGCAGGTGCACTAAGGCACAGAAAAGAAATAAAAATATGAAGACTATAAAAGAAAATGCAAAACTATCATTATCCGGTGACATGATTATGTTCATAGTAAACTCATAAATAATAAGCAAATTTAGCAAAGTGCCTGGTTACAGTCATTATCTAAAAAATAAATTGCATTTTCATATACTAGCAACTGACAATTAGAAAACATTTAAAAATAATACTTACAATAGTACTGAAAAATATCAATTATCTAGGAATAAATCTAATGAAAGATGTACAAAATCTCTACACTGAAATCTACAAAACACTGTTGAGAGAAACTAAAGGCCATCTAACACATGGAGGTTTAAAGCACATACACAGATTAGAAATTTGATGTCGGCAAGATGTTATTCTTCTGAAACTAACTGTGGATACAATGTAATCCCAATCAAAATCCTAGATTTTTTTGTGCATGTGAAAATAGATAAGCTGATTCTAAAATCTATATAGAAATATTAAGAACTTAACCAAAACCATCTTGAAAAAGAGGTCTTATGCCACCATGTATTACAATGTACCATAAAAGGTACAGTAATAAAGACTACTGTACTGGCTCTAAAACAGACAAGCAGACCAATGATTCAGAATAAAGATCAAGACATAGATCCACATGTATATGATCTCCTGATTTATGACCAGTGGGTAAAGGACATTCTTTTCAGAAAAAAATGGTGCTCTATCAGTCAAAATTAAAAATAAAAAAAGAATTTTGACTCCTCCCTCACAACATTTATAAAAATTCCAGATGTCTGTTGATAGAAAAGTAAAAGGTAAAATAATAAAACTTCTAGATAATAACATGAAGAAAACCTTCATGACCTTAGGTAGGCAAAAATTTCTGAATATGACACAAAAGCACTAACTATAAAAGAAAAACACTGATAAACTGGGTTTTATTAGAAATAAGAACTTCTGTTCATCAAAAGATACCACTAAAAGAATAAAAAGACAGACCACAAACTTCAATACTTTTATCTGACAAATATCTCCTATTCAAAATATAAAAACAACTCTTACAAATCATTAAGGGAAAGACAAATAGCACAATCAAAAAACAACAACAAACAACAACAACAGCAACAAAACCTGACAAGTAAAATCCTGAACAGGTAGTTCACAAAAGAGGATGTCCACAAGAATATTCAGACTACCAATCCTTCTCAAACTCTTCCAAAAAATGGAAGAGGAGTGAACACTTCCAAACTCATTCTACAAGCCCAGCATTACCCTGATACCAAAGCCAGATGAAGACACTATAAGAAAACTACGGATCAATATCCTTTATGTACAGTGATGCAAAAATCCCCAAGAAAATGCTAGTTAACATAATTCAACAGTATATTAAAAGGATTATACACTATGACCAAGTGGGATTATTACTTGAATGCTAGGATAGTTCAACATACAAAAAGCAATCCATATAATAAACCACATTAACAGAACAACCACATGATCATCTCAATTGATGCAGAAAGAGCATTTGATAAAATTCAAAATCTTTTCATGATAAAAATACTCAACAAAATAGGAAGAGAAGAAAACTATTTTAACAGAGTAAAGCCTATATGAAAAACCCACAGCAAACATCATACTCAGTGGAAAGACTACAAGCTTTTCCTCTAAGATGAGGAACACTTTTGCCACTTCTATTCAACATACTACCAGAAGAAGAGCACACACACACGCTGCTAGAACTAATAATGAATTGAGCAAAGTTGCAAGATACAGAATCAACATACAAAGTCGGCTGAATTTTTCTGCACTACCAATGAACAATCCAAAAAGGAAATTAAGAAAACAACTCTAGGGACTTCCCTGGTGGTCCAGTGGTAAAGAATCCGCCTTCCAATGCAGGAGATGCGGGTTCGATCCCTGGTCGGGGAACTAAGATCCCACATGCCGGGGGGCAACAAAGCCCGAGTGCCACAACTATTGAGCTCGCGTGTCTCAACTAGAGAGCCCATGTGCCACAAACTACAGAGCCTACATGCTCTGGAGCCCGTGCCACAACTAGAGAAGAGAAAACCCACACTCTACAACTAGAGAGAAGCCTGCGCGCTGCAACGAAGAGCCGGCGTGCCACAACAAAGACCCGACACAGCCAAATAAATAAATATTTAAAAAAAGAAAGAAAACAATTCTATTTACAATAGCACCAAAAAGAATAAAATACTTAGAAATAAACTTAACCAAGGAAGCAAAAGGCTTGTACACTGAAACTATAAAACATTGCTGAAAGAATTAAAGAAAACATCAGTAAATGTGAAGACATCCTGTGTTTATGGACTGGAAGATTTAATATTGTTAAGATGTCAATACTATCCAAAGAGATCTATAGATTCGATGCAATCCCTATAAAAATCCTAACAACACATTTTTGCAGAAATAGAAAAATCCATCCTAAAATTCATACGGAATCTCAAGGGACTCTGAATAGCCAAAACAATCTTGAAAAAGAACAACATTAAAGATCTCACATTTCCTGATTTCAAAACTTAGTACAAAGCTACAGTAATTAAAACAGTGTGGTACTGGCATAGAGACAGACATATAGACCAACAAACAGAATAGAGAGTCCAGATACATACATGGTCAAATGACTTTTGACAAGGGTGTCAACATTCAATGGGGAAAGCACAGTCTTTTCAACAAATGGTGTTGGGAAAAATGGATATCCACAAACAAAAGAATGAATGTGAATCCTTACCTTATACCATATATAAAAATTAACTCAAAATGGATCAAAGACCTAAACATAAGAGCGAAAACTATAAAACTTTTGAAAGAAAACATAGAGTAAAACCTTCATGACATTGGATTTGACAATGATTTCTTAGATATGACACCAAAGCACAGGCAACAAAAGAAAAAATAAATAAATTAGACTACATCAAAATTGAAAACTTCTGTGCATCAAAGAACACAATCAACAGAGTAAAAGGCAACCCAAAGACTGAGAGAAAAATATTTGCACAACATATATCTGATAAGGGGTTAATATGCAAAATATATAAAGAACTACAATTTACCAACAAAAAAGTAAACAATCTGATTTAAAAGCAGTCAAAAGACTTGAATAGGCATTTCTCCAACGTGTATATACAAATGGTCAATAAGCGCATGAAAAGACGCTCAACATCACCAATCATTAGGGAAATACAAATCAAAACCACAATTAGATACTACCTTATACACTGGAATGACTATTACAAAAAAAACCCCAGAAAAACAGAAAATAACAAGTATTGGCAAGGATGTCAAGAAATTGGAACTCTAGCACATTATTGGTGAGAATGTAAAATGGTGCAGCCACCATGAAAATATGGCAGTTCCTCAAAATAGTAAACACAGAATTACCACATGATCCAGCAATTCCACGTCTGGTTATATATCCAAAAGAACTGAAAGCAGAAATCGACCAGATATTTGTATACCCATGTATATAGCAGCATTATTCACAATAGCCAAAAGGTAGAAACAGCCCAAATGTCCATCAGTGGACGAACAGATAAACAAAATGTGGTATATACATACAAGCAAGTGTCACTCAACCTTAAAAAGGAAGGAAATTCTGATACATGCTACAACATGGATGAACCCTGAAGACATTAAGCTAAATGAAATTAGCCAGTCACAAAAGGACAAATACTATGTGATTCCACTTATATGAGATTCTTACAGTAGTCAAATTCATAGAGGCAGAAAGTAGAAGAGTAGTTGCTAGGGACTAGGGGGAAAGGGGGATGGAGAGTTATTGTTTAATGGGTACAGAATTTTAGTCTGGGAGATGTAAAAAGTTCTGGAGGTGGATGGTGGTGATGGTTGCAAAACAAGGGGAATGTACTGAATGCCACTGAATTATATACTTAACACGGTTAAAATGATACATTTTATGTTAGGAATATTCCACCACAATAAAATACACTTAAAGAATGTTCAGAGATGCTTAAGAAACAGTCAAAAACTTGAAACAATTTAAATATCCATCAACGTTTAGATTGATATATATGTTGTGATATATGCATACAGTGGAGTACTATGCAGCAATGAAAAAGAAAAACTACTGTGACATACAACAGTATGGCTAAATCTTCCATGAAGATTCCCTGAATCTTTGAGAAAATTGAACTAAGGAGATGCTCTTTACCAACCAAGAGAGACACTCTGTCCCTGCTGGAAATGACTTTTATAATAAGCTGTCCCCTTTTTGCAGTGCTTTAGGAACAAATACAAGTCCCAAGTAGTCTTCTGCTCTTAATATAAGGCACCCACAGCCCCAGTCTGACATAACACAGGGAAAGGTGTAAACAGAGCAGTTTGTATCTGTCCATTAATACCAATTCTCTAGCCCAAGATCCAGGAGAAACGGTTACTTTCAAACACCAAGGACATTCACGACTCTAAAACAACAGTCCCATGACACACTTTAAACCCACATCTACATGGAATGGGCTTTCCCATTCAAGGTCCACATTTTCCCACTGGAGCATCACTGAGATGGGGTCTTTAGGGACTCAGACAATAAAAATGTGTAAACAGCAAGTTTGTGCCGTGGCCTCAGTTTCCACGTTCACCTGACTGCATTGCACTCCTTACTGCAGGATATTACAGGGAGGGCCTGGGGTATTTCATAAATGGCTGGAGAGCCTCTTGTTTCAGGTAACTTGCCCCAGTCTAGCATTCTAGAAGCACCATTCCTCATCAGGACACAGTCCGCATCCAGGACACCATGGAAGAATGAGTTTCAAGCACTTACTTTCATCATTAGAAACATTCCCCAGAGATGTGTGGCTAGAATAACGTTTGTTTTCACTTTCGTTGAGACATCTTTCAATCCAGCTCTCTAAAAATGAAAAGAAAGAAAATCATGTTGTTGGTGTCTGTGAAGAGAAGAGAACATCACCAATGCGCTAGATTTAAAGGCCCATCAACTTTCATCTGAGATCTGCCCAGACTGGAATTGGATTGGACAGGAAGCCCCACATGCACCGTTGCTGATGAGACTTGGCTGAGTAGTTTGGAGGCAAAATGGTAATTTGAAGCCCCACTTGAGTATTTCTTGGTCAAATTCTACTAATTCTGGAGTATTCATAGCCCAATAGTACCAACTGAGGATTATGTTTCTTCAAAAAAAGACACATTCCTGAGAACTGGTTTGTAAAACAAAATTTGGTCAACTGAATCACTAGTGGTGGTTTGGAGACTTGTAAATTAGCAGCAGAACCCTTTCTTCAAAAGAAAACAAAAAAGAAAAGCAGATACAACCCTGAGGGCTCTGGTTGAAGAGGAGGAGGGCAGGGAACCTTGCAGCTCCCCTCCCTTTGCCAGCGACCCCTGAAGGGGCTCTTCCAAGCACAGACTGAAGGTCACTGCAGGAGGAGGCATCAAAAGCTCTGTAATAGTTATCCATTACTTTTGAAATCCAGAAGACCATGGTTTTTTAAAAATCCAATTCCAAAGGCTACAAATGTACTTTCCACAATGTAGCATAATGCTTATTCTATCATCTAGACCAGGGGTCCCCAACCCCTGGGCCGACGGACCAGTACCGATCCATGGCCTGTTAGGAAATGGGCCGCACAGCAGGAGGTGAGAGGCGGGCAAGCGAGCGAAGCTTCATCTGTATTTACAGCTTCTCCCCATCCCTCACATTACGGCCTGAGCTCCGCCTCCTGTCAGCATTATGGTGAGTTGTATAATTATTTCATTATATATTACAATGTAATAATAATAGAAATAAAGTGCACAATAAATGTAATGCGTTTGAATCATCCCAAAACCAGCCCTCACCCCCCCGCCACCGCCATCAGTGGAAAAACTGTCTTCCACGAAACCAGTCCGTGGTGCCGAAAAGGCTGGGGATCACTGATCTAAACCACCCACTATTCATTCATTTATTCAACAGCATCAGCTAAGTACATCATTTCTGCTATACTGCTTGTTTTGAAAACACAAATGCATTCAATGCAAGTGATACATTAGGGAACAATTTGTGCCTAGCACAAACTTTCTGTTTGCTTATGCTTGATTTCTTCCTTAAAAAACATCGAATGAATGCAGAAAACTGCACCTAGCTGAACTAAGCCCTGTAGGAATATGCAAAAATGCACACGTGCTCACACCTCAAACATCTACCAGCTACTTGAGTCTACAGTGTGGGTTGTGAGCCACACCTGCCCAGATAACCCACGTTCTAACATTTCACAATAACACACAAGCTGCAGCCCTTCCGAAGTCCACTTCCAAAAGCAAACTTCAGGGTTTCCCTGGTGGCTCACTGGTTAAGAATCCGCCTGCTAATGCAGGGGACACGGGTTCGAGCCCTGGTCCGGGAAGATCCCACGTGCCGCGGAGCAACTAAGCCTGTGTGCCACAACTACTGAGCCTGCGCTCTGGAGCCCACGAGCCACAACTACTGAGCCCACGTGCCACAACTACTGAATCCCACGCACCTAGAGCCCATGCTCCGCAACAAGAGAAGCCACCACAATGAGAAGCCCGCGCACCGCAACGAAGTGTAGCCCCCGCTCGCTGCAACTAGAGAAAGCCCGTGTGCAGCAACAAAGACCCAACACAGCCAAAAATAAATAAATTAAATTAAATAAATTTTTAAAAATGTATTATAGGGCTTCCCTGGTGGCGCAGTGGTTGAGAATCTGCCTGCCAAAGCAGGGGACACGGGTTCGAGCCCTGGTCTGGGAAGATCCCACATGCCACGGAGCAACTGGGCCCGTGAGCCACAATTGCTGAGCCTGCGCGTCTGGAGCCTGTGCTCCGCAACAAGAGAGGCTGCGATAGTGAGAGGCCCGCGCACCGCGATGAAGAGTGGCCCCCACTTGCCGCAACTAGAGAAAGCCCTCGCACAGAAACGAAGACCCAACACAGCCATAAATAAAATAAATAAATAAATAAATAAATAAATAAATAAAAATTTAAGAAATTCATTTGACATGGCACTAAATGTGGTCCCCCACCCATCATACAATAGAATGTGAACTGCCTAAACTTGCTCTGGGGTCACTGTTTCTCAAAATTATCATCCTTTAAAAAAAAAAAATGTATTATAAAAAAAAGACTATTAAGGACTCGTAGAGCTTCAAAAGCAACTTCAAGTCCAAGGTGAAATGCCATATTTACTGTATTTATGTGCCTCTTAACCATTTAACAAGTGTAAAACTGTGCTATCCTATTAGGTTCCTATCTTTTTCCCATGCGTCACTGACAAAGTTTTTGAGTGTTGTGCCCCTAGCTTATTATTCCAGTGATCTCTGTACTTTTTATTGTGCAATTTTGTAGAATGATGGTGATTTGGGGGAATGCATATGTGGTATTACAGCAGAACTGACTATACCTATGGATGTGTGCTTTTGAACAGTGCTGTCTCCCGCTGCCTTCTTTATAATATGGGAGCTAGCATTTACTGAACCCCTATTTTAACATGCCAGGTCCTTTACATATGTTATCTCATTGAATTTGGACAATTCTCTGAAGTAAGGATTTTCATCTCCAGTTTCCCTAGAGAGCAACTGAAGCTTAATCGAGCAATGTGACGCCTCGTAATTCAAAGAGCCAAGGAAAAGATCATTACTTTTCCTTGGCTCTTAGTAACATATTGTAAAAGGAAGCCATGCTAACGCTGGCGAGTAAGCTGTGTAGTGAGGGGAAAGCAAACGTCAACAGCAGGGAGAAATGTTAGGGTTTTGGTTTGTATTTTATGTCCCAACAAACTGCTCTTTTAAAAGCTGCTTCCAAAATTGTAAATAAGTAGGAGAGAAATATCAGGGGAGGAACAGGAGCCAGCTTGTTAAAGAGTATATGGAAATCTGGTATTTCTAAGGAAACACTGAGCTGCAGAGAGATTCAAAACATTAAAACGCTACCCCCTTCCAGATTCCAAATGCACAACATAGAAACAAATGGCCTGTAATGTTTTCAAAGCTGTGATGGCACAGGATGGGTGTTTCTCATCACATCTTATGCAAAACCACATCTGGATGCAAATCTCTGGAATTCTTTTCAGAACTCTCTAGAATGTCTCTACTCAGATCTTCTAACCCTTTCAAGTCCTGGCACATTTTCCCTGGCAACAGCTATGGCTGATGTTGGATGGCGTCCCCTGAAATCTGCGGCCCCTTCCTCCACCAAAGCACACCACCAAAAGCAATTTCTATTGTTCTGGGCCAGTCCCTGGTCTTCCCAGCTAGGTATGCACACCTTCGCACTCTCACGTGCATGTAGGCACACAACATTCACACATACACCACCACCCTCTTTCATCAGAAACAGGGAACTAAGGCAACACTCTCGCTCTCACCCATCTGCCTGTGCCAGGATCAGGCCTGTTATCGCTGGAGTCCTGGAAGGGCCTACTGTTGCAGGTGAGAATTCCCAGCGATTGGTGGGGCACACTCTCTGAAGAACTCATGGCAACATCCTAGAGAGGCGGTGGCTCTGAGCACCAAGTGGGCCAAGAGAGGCAACACCCACCCACGAGAGTTCAAGTCAAAGAATTTTGCTGATGGCTGTACCTCTCCCCACACTGCCCAGCCTCAACACTGGAGAGAGATGAAAGCAAGGTTACAGAAGGGAAAGAGGGTAGAGAGAAGAAATCTCACCAAGTACTCCCTTCCCCCACCCACTGCCCCCACTTAGGGCTCTCTGACTCATGGCTTATGCCTGTAGCCACTCTGCTACCCAGCTCTGCTCCCATGAGCAACACAGAGTAAGTTTGGTCTCTGCTGCAGACGGCAGATATAGGGAGAAGCCACCATGTCTTCATTTTTCTTTCTTTTTCCTTTTTATTTATTTATTTATTTTTAATTTATTTATTTTTGGCTGCGTTGGGTCTTCGTTGCTGCGCGCGGGCTTTCTCTAGCTGCGGCGAGCGGGGGCTACTCTTCGTTGCCGTGCGCGGGCTTCTCGTTGCGGTGGCTTCTCTTGTGGCGGAGCACGGGCTCTAGGTACGCAGGCTTCAGTAGTTGTGGCACACGGGCTCAGTAGTTGTGGCTCACGGGCTCTAGAGCGCAGGCTCAGTAGTTGTGGCGCACGGGCTTAGCTGCTCTGCGGCATGTGGGATCTTCCCGGACCAGGGCTCGAACCCATGTCCCCTGCATTGGCAGGCGGATTCTTAACCACTGCGCCACCAGGGAAGCCCTTGATGTGGACCATTTTTAAAGTCTTTACTGAATTTGTCACAACACTGTTTCTGGTTTATGTTTTGGTCCCTTGGCCCCGAGGCATGTGGGATCCTAGCTCCCCGACCAGGGATCGAACCCACACCCCCTGCATCGGAAGGCGAAGTCCCAACCACTGGACTGCCAGGGAAGTCCCTGTCTCCATTTTTCTAGTCAAAGTACTCCACTTGTTTCAGCTCTTTCTTGGGAGAAATTGTTCCCACTTCTTTGCCATCCTGTTCATCTATTTCTGGCTGTCTTCTATGTCTGTTTGAACACGTCGCACTCAGGATGAGCTCTGAGAGTTCAGATGGGGTCTGAGCAGTGCCAAATACAGCAGAACCATCACATCTGTTGCTCTGGACATGGGGGTTTCCAGTGCATTCAAAGGTCTTGCATTCCAGACTGCATGGATGCAACACTCTGAAATATCTATACAGGCCATGGGCCTTGGAGCCCTTTGACGTTTGTCTTCTTCCCTAGGGGGACCCTCAACAGTGGCATCTGAAACTCGTGTCCCATAAGTTAGGTTGCTCCACAGGACTGGAAGGCCTCTATTTAGGTCACCTGAAGTAAACTTTATATACTTTAAAACTACTAATAATGGATTTTTGTCTTGCAAAGATCAAGAATTACTCAACCAGAATGACAGGTATATTGAATTTTTAATAAAGCACTGTGTTCAACTATCTTACTCATTTGTACATTAAGTGACTTAATAAAGGCCACCATATACTGAGCCCTTATAAGCATTATGCAAATGCATTCCATACACCATCATACTTAATCCTCATAACAGCTCTATAAGGTAGGTTCTATTAATATGCACATTTTAGAGATGAGAAAACTAAGGCTCAGAAAGATTAGGTGACTTGTCCAAAGTCACCCAGCTAGTAAGAGGTAGGGTTAGGACAAGCATTCAATCTCAGGTCATAACCACAACGCTCTCTCCAAGTGTACCCTGAGCTCTCCTTATCCTGTGTCCCATATGGTTTCCAAAACACGGTGCCAATATTGCAGCACTGATCACAGTCTGCCTTGCATTACAACTTTTGCTAAAACTCAATTTACATATTACAATTTTTGCTAAATTCACTTACATATTTCTTTGCAAGCCTTTGTTATACATAACAGGCTCTTCATTTCAAAACATAAACATCTTAAGAATGCTGTCCATTTTATTCTATTTCTTTTGACTCTCCAATAGTGCCTGGTATGAAGTTTTTCCTATAGTCTGGCCTCAATGGATGTTACTTTATTGACACGCATGATATCAAAGAATGCACAGCATGTAAGGAGGTACATCCACATATCTACAGAATTTCCTAATCATTTTCTGTTTTACCACATAAGGCATGAAAAAGGACAACATATCAAAGGCAATTTTCCAAACAAAGAAAGGAAAATTCAACAAAAATTTATTTTGTACTGTCTAGATACAAGGAGCCGTAGTAAAGTGAGTCTGATACAAACATGAGCAAGACTGGTTTCTGCCCTCTAGTTGCCATCAAGAAAGCAAGGAAGGTGCTACTCTGTCAGCTCATGAGTGCAGCCACCCTGTCATCTTTATTCACCTGTCCCCAGTGGCTGGCACTGTGCCTGGCCCCACAGATATTGTGCAGTAAATACACGTTGTTGAATGTATTACTTTCTTCAGAAAACAACAGTAAGTTCCTACTGTGTGCCAGAAACTACGCAAGTTTTCACACGTGTGGTCTGAATTAAACCTCAGAACAATATGATGTGGTATGTCTTAATATCTCTATTTACTGATATGAAAACTGAGGCTTGAAGCAAAAGTTCTAATACTGTGATCAGTGTGGCAGTATTGGCGCTGTGCTCTGGGACATGGGAGAAGGAGAGCTCAGTTCACACTTGGATAACTTCCTGCTCCCAACTGCCTCATTCTTGATCCATAAAAACCATCTGACCGATGGCCAACAAGCACATGAAAAGATGCTCAACATCACTAATTATTAGAGAAATGCAAATCAAAACTACAATGAGGTATCACCTCACACCAGCTAGAATGGGCATCATCAGAAAATCTACAAACAACAAATGCTGGAGAGGGTGTGGAGGAAAGGGAACCCTCTCGCACTGTTGGTGGGAATGTAAATTGATACAGCCACTATGGAGAACAATATGGAGGTTCCTTAAAAAACTAAAAATAGAATTACCATATGATCCAGCAATCCCACTGCTGGGCATATACCCAGAGTAAACCATAATTCAAAAAGACACATGCACCGCAATGTTCATTGCAGCACTATTTACAATAGCCAGGTCATGGAAGCAACCTAAATGCCCATCGACAGATGAATGGATAAAGAAGATGTGGTACATATATACAATGGAATATTACTCAGCCATAAAAAGGAACGAAATTGAGTCATTCGTTGAGACGTGGATGGATCTAGAGACTGTCATACGGAGTGAAGTAAGTCAGAAAGAGAAAAACAAATATCGTATATTAACGCATGTATGTGGAACCTAGAAAAATGGTACAGATGAACCGGTTTGCAGGGCAGAAGTTGAGACACAGATGTAGAGAACAAACGTATGGACACCAAGGGGGGAAAGTGGCAGCGGGGTGGGGATGGTGGTGTGCTGAATTGGGCGATTGGGATTGACATGTATACACTGATGTGTATAAAATTGATGACTGATTAAAAAAAATAAAATAAAAACCATCTGACCTTTTAGTAAGGACCAAGCTTGCTCTAAGTGCCCAACAGGATTTATTGACGGCTGTGAGCATAGGCTCCTGAGCTGCGAGGCATCCCTCACCTGACTCATCTGGGATCATGGGCAGGAAGGAGGATGCAGATAATGCCTTATAGATTTTCATCTGATAAGGAGTTTAACCCACTTTCCTTAGAGGCAAATCTTCACTCCTCCCCACTTCATATCGGAGATTTGGAAACCCCAATTTGAAGTGACTTTCTCAAGTTCATAGAATGAGCCATAAATGGTTGTTGGGTTTCCTAGGAGACTTGGTTCCCTTTCCAGCAGCAAAAACAACCGGGAAGTAGCTGTATCGGAGGCATGGCACGTCCAAGGCAGTCCAAGACTCAGAGCAGTGCTTCATGAACATATATTGGCCTGGCAGGAGGAGCCAACTGAGTTAGTTGTCAAAAGGCAGGTAATCCTTGAAGTTTACAGAGCACACTGACACGGAGAACCTGATCTGAGCTTGACAGTCTACCTCATGAGACAGAAATTTACAACACTTTACAGATAAGGAGACTGAACATGGCAGTGGCTTGTTGGCAGTGGTGTGGCCAAGGTCACACAGTTCAAAGGTGTTAAAGTCAGAATTCAAACCCAGATCTTCAGTCTCCAAAGCCTATGCTTATTCTTCCTGCTGCATCCTACTGGGCACAGGCTAGTTGTTCTCTCTCATCCATCTATCCATTCATTTTGCAAATATATAGTTACCAAGTGTCTTCAGTGTAAAGTTCTAACAGAAGAGATGGACAAAAGCTATTTAACAGGAAGCCAATATAGTACAGCAGGATATCTCTGACGGACCAGGGTCTCAGGACCTGAAAGTATCTTGGTTGCTTATGTATTCTTTTTTTATTATTGATTTCCCCCACTCTTAAAACTGTAAGTTCTAACAACCTTGAGGATCTTGTTCAGCACTTAGTGCTGCTCCCCTTACTCTGGAGCAGTGCCAGGCACAGAGCTGGCGGGGATGGCTGTGATGAAGCGAAGCAGAATGAAGGAACAGGGAATGCTGGACGGGGGATCCTCCCCAGGAAGGCCTCTGGGAAGAAACAGCATTTGAGCAGAGACCGAGTGCGGTGAGGGAGCAAAAAGGGCCTTCGAAAGTCCTGACAGCGGGGACCACAGAGGCAAAGGCTCTGAGGTGGGGTCACGTGTGACCTATTTAAGGAACTGGAAGAAGGCCCGGGGGCTGATGTGGAGTGGCCATGGGGCAGACAGTACAAGATGAAAGAGAAGACAGAGGCAGGCCAGGAAGAATGTGGGGCCTGGGGTCAGAACAACTGGATTTCAAATCGCAGTCCTGCTACGCACTAGCTATGTGACACTGACATGGTTCTGGAACCTTCCTAAAGCCCTGCCTTCCAGGTGTCTCCAAAGATTAACTGAAATGATACGGGTGAGGCACTTAGCATGCTTGGCTTTGTGGGAAGATGAGGAAAGCATGGTCTCTATCCAGCAGGTGCTCACAGCCATGATGGGGACAGACGGCAATGGTGACATTTAGCATTTATTGAGCGTCCTCTCCATGCCGGTCACTCTGCTTCATCTCTGCTCACCTCCAGCAGCTCTGAAACAGAGACCTGAACAACTCCGATCTGTGAAGAGGAAAGTCTCAGAGAAGCTAGGTGATGTCACCACCACAGGTCTGTCTGACCCCAAAGCTGTTTGCTGTCACCACGGCACCCTGCTTTGCTAAGCCAGCAGGTAACCAGGAGTACATCTAGATTACAATAAGGTGCTTCCAGCTCGGCCTGGCTGCTTCACAGAGGGTGGGGGGAAGGCATTTCAGCTGGTCCTTAAAGGAGTCGGCATCGGCCAGACCAAGGAGGAAAGAAGGGCATTCCGGGGAAGAGGGCCACCGTCGCAGACAAAGGCACAAAATGGGTTCTGAGAAAGGTGAAGAGCCCACTGACCCGTGACCCAAAGAGTGGTGGGAGACAAGTGGGAGATTCCATTAGGAGCAGATTGCAAAGGCCTCACCCACCAGGCCAAGAAGCCTGCAGGCAGCTGGGAGCCAGCCATGATTTTTAAGCAGTGGGGGAGTAACACGATGAGCTTTGTTTCTGAGGAACTGGATGAGAACAGGGAGTTTTGACTTATGCAATACCTGAAGAAAACACCGCCTGACTTATAAAGTGTCACTGGGTTTTAATAGAAGGCGTTATTCATTCTCTTTATATCAACAGTCTTTTGGGGTGCTGTGCTGAGGCCTATTTTAGGAACCTGCAGCTTTAGAAATGCTACATGAAAGAGCTGACATGCCACGCTCGCAGCTACCAAGGGAGGACAGGGCCCCAGATCCCTCTGGAGGTGCCAGAGCACACCCCAGTGTCCCCTCCCCCAGGCCCTGGTCGTTATCAGGAGAACCATGCCACCGGGGCCTGCTCCCGTCCCCCCATGCACCAGGATGCTGCTTTTCCTCTCTCCCCGGGACTCCCCATGGTGGTGACACACAGGATGCTGTGGAAAGTGGGCCCAGGAGGCGGGCCCAGGAGGTACCTCAGGTCAGTGGGTTGCCATGGCGACACCACAGGCCCCGCCCCAGGGGCTGCTGGGTTCCAGGAAGGGGTCCCTGCCCTGCCTCCAAGGGGCAGCCCCACGTTGCCGCTGCTTTTATTCCTTCCCTTGCCCACCAAACAGTGATTTAGTGCTGACTGTTTGCCAGGCTCTGAGGATCTAGTGATGAGCATGGCAGGCAAGGTCCCTGCTCTCAGGGAGCTTATATTCTGCGGTGGAGACAGACAAAACAAACACGCAAGATGACTTAGAGCATGATGAGTGTTCTGAAGAAACGAAGCCCTGGAACGGGATAGAGAGAGATGGGGGTGCTGTTTTAGGTGGCAGGGACGCTGAGGGCCTCTCGGAGGAGGTGATATTGAGGCAACTGCAAAGGCCCAAGGTGGGAGTGGGCTTGGAGGGTGTGAGGAAGAGCCAGGAAACCAGTATGGTGGAGGAGAGGAAAGAAGGGGGAGGGCAGTGCGAACTGAGGTCAGAAAGTTAGGAAGGGCCCGAAGTTTGCTGGCCAGAGTAAGAACTTCACATCTATTCCAAGTGTGCCAAGACGCTATTGGAAGGCTTTAACCAGGTGACATGAACTGCACTGGCTCAGAAAGGGCAGGCTGTGAGGGGACTTACATTCATTCATCCCACTGTCCGTTTATCAACTATTTATGCGATAGCATGTTGCAGGCACTGAGCTATACAGCAGGGACATAGCAGGGAACAAGACAGTTTCTGTCTTCATGGAAGGTCAGAGTTTAGTGCAGAAGTCAGCTATTCAATAATCAAACAAATAGACATAATTACCAAGAAAGCCAGGGTAGAGGAAAAAAAAGAAAGGTCTGACCTAATCTGTGAGAGTCAAGGAAGCTTCTCAGAGGAGGCAGCATTAAACTGACAGCTAAAGAGTAAGAAGACATGTGTTACCACCCCAGGGAAAAGAGGGAGGAGTATTCCTGGCAGAAGGAACGGCATATGCAAAGTCCCTGAAGCTGGCAGAAGAATGACACACTCAAGAAATTGACAGGCAGCCTGAGCGAATGGACACATTCATTCAGGTGTTAATTCAACATGTGTTTACTAAGACTATCCTGTATAACTAGCACTCTGTAACATGCTAAGGGGCATGTGCACATAAAAGCCCTGCCTCTGTACTCAGGGCTGGGTTAAGGAGTCTGGATTCTATTCAGTAGATGGTTGAGAACCTCTAAAAGTTTTTGAGTAGAGTGTGGCATAAACAAATCAGTTCTGTGGGCAGCTCCATCGGGGGCTGCTAAACACAATTTTAGTGGAGAGGGAAAGGGTAGCAAGAGACCATATCATTTATCACCTAAACCCGGACATTTCTGAGACTGAAAAGCAGTGTTAGTAATAATTTTGCCAGGACCATATGTGTAAACCAGGATTGTACCAGGCAAACCGGGACTTAATGTCCCCCTAGTAGGAGGCCACTGCAAGAGTCTAAGTCTTCGATGCTTGAACCAGAACAGATGAGTGAGAAGAGAAAAGATAAGAACCCTGCCCTCCTTCTAGCTAACTGTATCCACTCCTCTGGCCGATCCACGTGACCAGTGTCCCCATGTCTCTTCTTCATCAGCTGGGGTCTCAATCACTGCATGACGCAAGTGAGTCCACTAATGACACATCCTGGAATGTGGCCTCTCAATGAAGTACCATCATCCTCGTCAACATCATCATCAGAGCAATGACTTGCCCAAGATCACACAGCCAGTAAGCAGCTGAGCCAGGGTTTGAATCTGACTCTAACCTAACCATTAACTTATACTGTAATATGCATAATTACACATGCCTTAAAGTCTCATTGTGAGCACTAAGCTGTGTCTAAAATAATACCAAACACACAATATGTGCTCAGTAATGTTACTGCTCCTTCTTACTTCAGGAAAACTCAATATAGAAAACTCTAAAGTGGGCAAAGAGATTAATTAAGGTGTCATTGTTTGCAATATACAAGAATTAGCGAAGGAACCCTGAAGGTACACCAATGCTGATATTTCACAGATCATGAACTCACCAACAGTCTCCAGAGACTAGAGAAAATTAAAGCTAAGGTGTTCAGTGCCATCTCCTGTCGAAGATAAATTCAATGTAAAAGCAGATCTCTGCTCTGAAAATATCTCTGGGAACACCAGAGTTAATGTACATAATTGCATAACCAGGTTGTAAAAATTTCATTTCCCCTCCACTTCTCGGGGGGGGGCATACCTACCCTTACCCAATGTTGGCAGACTTCTTCTTTGTTTCTATTGCTATTATTACAATATTATTAAAACAGAAAATCTGAAAAAGATTACTGGAGCCAAGGCTACTCGCTGTGCACATCATCTGGTATTGATTCTTGACATCACTGCCTTTCCTAGGTTTTTGTTTGTTTGTTTACCTCTTCTGCATTTCTTCTCACCGCCTGTATTAGAGGATGTGGATTTCCCCTCCGAAAACTCAGGAGTCAGGCACTCCTGGTTGCCGGACCCAAAGAAACTTCAAACTAGCCTGAACTTTTGAGATAAATCAACAAAATATCCTTCTCTTAAGCAAAGCGCTTTTTTCTTTCCTGTGTTAATCTATCGAAGAAATTATACTTTTTTTTTTAATTAATTAGTTAATTTATTTATTTTTGGCTGTGTTGGGTCTTTGTTTCTGTGTGAGGGCTTTCTCTAGTTGCGGCAAGCGGGGGCCACTCTTCATCGCGGTGCGCGGGCCTCTCACTATCGCGGGCTCTCTTGTTGCGGAGCACAGGCTCCAGACGCGCAGGCTCAGTAGTTGTGGCTCACGGGCCTAGTTGCTCCGCGGCATGTGGGATCTTCCCAGACCAGGGCTCGAACCCGTGTCCCCTGCATTGGCAGGCAGATTCTCAACCTCTGTGCCACCAGGGAAGCCCTATACTTTTTAATGTTGAAAAGAGAAACATACTGACCCACAATCCCACCCCTCTAACGTGTGAACTACTTGTCCTTTTTCTGCATTGCTCCCAGCCTCGTGCGCACCTGTGCACATGTGAACTGTAATCTCAGGAAATGTACAATTTCTAGTCCTTTTCCTCTCAACATTCTATCATGCAGATTTCCCCTCTGCTGCTACGTTCGTCATTGTTTAATACATGCCCAGTGTTCCACTGAGCTAATGTTCCTATTTTTTACAATGTTTTAATGGACAACTTGGTGCAGGTAATGTTTTCTTTCATTTGGATCATTTCCTGAGAATCACCTAGGAGAAGGAAAAGTAAGCATGTGGGCTTCGTAACTAGCTACAGACGAATGGTCTGAATTACAGTCTTAGTACTTACTAGTGAAATGACTTTAGGCAAATTCTCTAAACCTCAGTGTCCCCTTGTTTAAAATGTGAGTAATAATAATGTGCCTACCTCATCTTAGTGGTGTGAGACTGCAGTGAACAAATGCATGGAAAGCACTTAGAGCACAGTGCCTGGCACAGAGCACGTTCTAAATATATGGAACCACTGTGAGTCCCAGGCACCTGTTTATGACTAAGGCACTTTTTTGGTTTGTTTGAATAACAATGTAGTAGTTAAGGACACAGACCGTGGAGCTCAACTGCCAGGTTCAAGTCTGACTTCCTTGAAGTATGACCTTGGGTGAGCAACTCAACCTCCTTGAGCCTCAATATTTTTTAATCTGCAAAATGGGAGTGGTAATAATAGCACCTCATGGGGTTTGTATGAGAATTAAGTGAATAAGGCACAGAGAATGTCTACATGGTAAGCACTATATAAGTCTTAGCTATTATAATTTTTATATCATGCCCACCTCCCAGGAATTACTCTTTAGTTCCTTCCTGTTATCATTCTTTCTGTTTGATTCTTGGATCTCTTGGTGCATGGCCTTGGGAGCCGGCAGGACACTAATTCTAATCCTCCCCTTACAAGGGACCAAGTAAATTCTGCAACCCTGGGCAAATTACTTAACCTCATGGACCTCAATTTTCCTCCTATATTAAAAATACTTACCCCATGAGGTTATTATGAGGATTAGGAGAAATAATATAAGCTCCTCAAGAGCTGACTGTACCTTATTCCCCACACTTAGGATGGTGCTTGGCACAGAAGAGCAGATCAATGAGGAGAGAAGAGGAAGGGCTGAGAGGAGGGAGGGAAAGAAAGAAATGAATGAAGCACCAGCACCATGCCTGGCTCACAGGGGCTCAAGAGTGTCAGTTCATCTGCAGTTAATCTATCAAGTACTTGCTTGCATGGAGCCTTGAGCCAGGCTTCCTAGAAAGCAGGCAAAGAGATGCAGCATTCCTCAGAATATGAAGGAGGAATTGATTTATATCTTAAGTAAATACTCATCAAGCACTGACTTGTGCGAGACACTCTGTGCTAAGCACAGAGAATGATGACACAGGTGGAAATCTTGAGAAACAAAGGAAGAAGCATCAAGTAAACACTGAAAACAAGGATTGGAAGTATGTGCACTTTAGGCTCACGTGGATAAGAGCACCGTGAGGCAAAGTCAAGACAGTCAGAGCTCTATGTGGAAGGGAAACCACCAGCACCTTCATTACAACTGCATGTTTTTAATTGGTATGGCGATGGCCTGGTTTAAGAAAGCAGGACCAGCTTTGGTGCCATAACAACCTCAGTTCGGATACTCTCGCTGTACGAACCAATGCACGTACAGTGACTGAATCCCACAGAGTGGTAGTTTCACTAAGTATAAGATGGGAATGATCCTGCCCAGATCACAGGTTTATGAGGTTATGTACTGAAAAGACTGAACACAGTGGAAGTGTTGTATAAAATCTTTTCTTCTCCTATGCAGTCCTGGGGGAAGGGGCGGAAAGGAGAATGGGGAGAAGGCAGGTCTTGGAAGCTACTAGGCGGACATAAGGAGAAGCAAGTGCTCGAAGCACCTTCTGTTTATTGAGCTTTTACAACATGCCAAGGCCCTGTGTGGACCCCTTTATATGCATTAGTTCATTTAATCCTCACAATACCCTCTAAGGTAGGTACTCTGCATGATCCCACTTTACTAACAAGCAAACTGAGGCTCAGAGAGGTCACGTGACTTGCTGAATTCATACATCTAGCCCATGGCAAAGCCGGTTCTCACTAAGTCTATGGGATTCTAAAGCCAGAGCAGTTAATGATTGTATCAGTGATTGCAAACTCCCTGCTATTAATGATTGTATCAGTGGACTTTCCTGGTGGCGCAGTGGTTAAGAATCCACCTGCCAATGCAGGGGACACGGGTTCGAGCCCTGGTCTGGGAAGATCCCACATGCCGTGGAGCAACTAAGCCCGTATGCCACAACTACTGAGCCCGCATGCCACAACTACTGAAGCCCGTGCACCTAGAGCCCGTGCTCCGTAACAAGAGAAGCCACCACAATGAGAAGCCTGCGCACCGCAACAAAGAGTAGCCCCTGCACGCTGCAACTAGAGAAAGCCCGTGCACAGCAATGAAGACCCAACGCAGCCAAAAGTAAATAAATAAATAATGAATGAAAAAATGAATAAATAAATATTTTGAAAAATGATTGTAACAGTGATTGCAAACTGTGACATGCTACGCAATGGAAGGGGCTGTTATTTTAACACCCAAGGTTTTTATGCTTAACCTATTGTAAGGAAAATCATGTCTGTAAGTAAATAGG
Organism: Eubalaena glacialis; assembly: GCF_028564815.1. NCBI lineage: Eukaryota > Metazoa > Chordata > Mammalia > Artiodactyla > Balaenidae > Eubalaena > Eubalaena glacialis. Next base: position 16,274,029 of record NC_083726.1, read on the forward strand.
TAGGAAGCCTTTGATGATATAAGATGTCAAATTTGCCAGAGTAACTGGCAGGCGGGGGATACCTCCCCAGTGGTGGTGCCAGGTTGAACTCAGAAGCTCTGAGAACACTTAGAGATGAAAGGAACACCTGACATGAAGGTGCCCCCGCAGGAAGGAGCCCCCGTGGGTGTCCTCAGTCAGCAGTCTGCTGCCAAAGTCACATCCAGGTGCCCATGTCAGCCAGAAGCCCACTGACACCCGTGACAGTGTGCTCCAGAGAACTGCAGCATGAGCGGCCATCTCCCCCAGGATTAGGGGTGACCTGACCTCCTGAACTTCGTTATATAGTAGAGCAGGTGAGCTAGGATGGACATCTCCGAGGTCCTCCTTCTAACTTCAGGTCTTAGGAGGCAAGGAGGCAGCCTGGCTTTGAAATCAGAATAATCTGTGCTCAAATCCTCGTTTGACACTAGCCATTTGGCCTGGACATGTTACCTAGGCTCTCTGCACCTCGGTTTCCTCTTCTGTAAGACGGGGAAAATAATGCCGTCGGTTGGGTATGAAAATTAAATGAGTTAACATGCATAAGCATTTAGCACAGTGACTGGAAAAGATTATAAATGTTATTAATCTGCTACCCGATTTCAAAAAGGGAGTCACTTGATTAAAAAAAAGCAACTAATAATTTTGAAAATAATTCATTAAGGCAGCCTGCCGTCAATTACCAAAATAATTTGTGTAGTTCCCTCCTTCTCTCCCATCCTCCCTCTGTCCCTTCCTTCCTCCCTTGTCTCCTTCCTTCCTTCTTTCCTTTCTTTCTCTCTTCATTCCCTTTTCCTTCATTCTTTCCTTCTGAAAAACAATCTATGTATCAATATGTAGTCTCCAGGTACTATGTACAATCATACGGCTTTGGTGTTTTTTTCCTTTCTTCTTCTTTTTTACGTATGTCTCAATACTAAAAAAAACTCTGAACAGAACACAGACCCACAGGGAATCCTTTTTTTAGGTTCCTCATCTCTTGGATCTCTCTGGACCCCTCTGGACCTCTCTGCCCTGCATGCTTTCCCTGCTACGCTCGGGGCTCAACCAGCCTGAGTGAGGCTCACGCCTGTTGCGGGTGAGACCAAGTCCAGGCAGGCAGCTCTCCCCGCTCCCAGTGCCTCCTCAGCAGTGCCCTGCAAGGTAGCTCAGGCGGAGAATGCCCTGCAGCCTGGGCACCCAGAGGAAACCCCAACGAAGCAGACAAATAATTCATTCTTCTAATCACAGCAAAGTTTTCAAACTTTAAAACGGAGCCTTGATTAGAAGAAAAGCTGTGTTTTTTTTTCTAAAAGGCTGGCATTTCTGAAAAGGTCCCCTACCCAAACCACAGCAACCTCAAAAACTCTGCCCACTGAGTTGAAAATAAAAGTTCATGGAGACCAAAGGCCCTCTCACAACAACAGCTCAACGCTTTAGAAATCTTCTTTCCAATGCTTAAAAGTTTTCACATTTTAACTGAGGGCCTGAAGCCCTCTGGGATCTTCCTTCCTTGTAAACTCCCAGGGCTTTCTCAGCCAAAGTTATTTATTTTTTTATGATGTCTAATAATGCTTTGTGGAGAAACTATTTTGTTTTTGTAAAAGGAGCCATCAAGTAAAAGAAAAAAAAAAAAACTCCTAGAAACAGAAATTTTAGCTTTTTTTGTAGCCGTGTAAGAATGATACAAAATTACTTGATTTTCTTTTTGGTAGAACAAAGAACTTATAGAGGCAGCCAAATTCTCCCCCTGCCCCCACTCTACATTTGTTATCAGCAGTGGAACTGAACACCAGAAAGAAAACACGGCAAAATATTTAAGGTGATCAATCAATTCCACCATAAACAGATCTGCGTTTACGCCACGGGCCCAATTCCGGAACCTTACAAAACCCCAACAACTTCAATAAGAATTTCACTTACCCATGAGCTCTGAGAACCAGTTCACAAACTATAAATACATCACATGTATCAACACCCCCAAATTTAGACTCATCATTCAGAAAAAGATGATGTGGAACTCAAATATCACCCCTGCTTTTTTAAAAAATTATAAATTCTGTAATTGTAACATTCAAAGAAACGCCTCCTTCTTCAGAAGTCTAATATTAGCTTGAAATGACTTCAGAGCCATCACAAGATTCAAGACAAATGTGTTAACATAAGCTTCTCCACGAAATGCGTTCGTGCCTCAAAAATTGGTTGCTGGCGGTATAATTAGCAATCACTAATCACTCTTTAGATTATTCAAATGACAGTTCAAAATCTAGTTCAGGAGTAGTTCACTCGTGTTCACCGATACTGCATTTTCTCCAACATGATGGATTCAGGAGATCAATGCTTATGAAGTAGTAATTCTCCCTTCCAATTAAATAAAAATCTGCTATATTCATCAATCTCACTTAGGCTGCGTCTAAACAATGCTGACCTTTAGCACAATTGGGTAGTCAGAAAAGACACAGGGCACTAAGCCCTAACTAACTTTCACTGGGTTGAAGCCTTTTCAAAGGCTTTATTATCCCCTTGAATTAAAGCAAAACAATCACAACAGTATAAACCCAACACGTCCAGGTTCACCTGTCTACTAATAATTATTGATTGCTCAGAGGCAGATTATGCTTTTACATTTTATTGAGGATTAACCAACCACAAGAGTGGAAACTATATACCTATTTTAAAGAAATTCTGCTCTGAGGATCAGATCTGACCACAGAAACAACGTAAGCTACTGGCACAGGTAATCCAGCCCTGGTTGCCTAAATTCAGATCGTATTCAACTGAAAACAGAAGGGCTGAATTTCATTCTTTCTTTTCTGCTTTTTATGATCTTTCTCTCTCTCTTAAAGAAAGCTGTTAATATTTCAAAAGCCCAAAAACCACAATGTAGATAAAATGAAGTTATAAAGACAGAAACTGAACAAATGGACATTTTCTCCTCACGTTAGAAAAATATGCAAGAAAGGCCAAAGAACTAAACGAGTTTCCTGCTAAGGCGAGTTTCAGAGAAAGACTCCCTTGAAACTGGTTTCCCCTTCTTGAAAGTCAAGTGTAAAATGGTTCAGTCTTTAATAAAACAGTGATGCCTACAAGTATTGGGCAGCGGGGGGAGGGCAGTGGATGAAGAACGTGGGCCATCACGTTCTAACTGGGAGGGCGTCAGGGGTTGTGCAGGGGCCTTCATCAGAGGTGTGCACCATACCTCTCCTCTGAGAGCTCCATGGAACTCTCTTGCAGGATTCAAATCCCAGTCAACAGGTGTTGCCTCTACAAAGACACATTTTCCACTTCCTTTAACAAACTGGAAAATGCAAGGGTGAAACCATGGCAAACAGAAGCACATAAAATGCCTTGTTCATGGGAAAGGTAGAGAAATGAAAATGACATGAATCCCTCAGCCTAAAACCTTTTAGAAGAGAATGATTTATCTTGACGTGAGAATTGAGACTATGTCTACGTGGTACAGAAAACATCTAGATATGCTGAAACAATCTAAATTTTTTTCAGCATTCTTATCCCCTTTTCCCAACTAGACACCTAGGATTTGGCACAGGAAGGCCAGATAGTAATTTTCAATCATAGTAAGGTCTGCCATTTACTGAGCAATTTCTAGGAGCCAGGCTTAACTTAAAGTGCACAATCTCATTATATCCTCTTTTTGTTCTTATTGAAGTATAGTCGACATACAATATTATGTTAGTTTCAAGTGTACAACATAGTGATCCGACAAATACATTACCACACAATCACCACAAGTCCAGTAACCATCTGTCACCACACAAAATTATTACAGCATTATTGACTATATTCCTTATGCTGTTACAGTACATCCCTGTGACTTATTTGTTTTATAACCGGAGCTTGTACTTCTTAATCTCCTTCACTTATTTCACCCAACAACCTCCCCCTCCCCAGTATATCCTCTTAAGAACCCTAGAAGGTAAAGAGTGGATTTTTTCACAAAGAAGGAAGTTGAGGCTTGAGAACTTAGGTCATTTGCCCCGGGTCACACAGCTAGCAAGTGACCAAGCAGGGATTTAAATCTTGGTCTATCTGATAGCAAAGCCCATGTTCTTTTCATTAAAGCACACCCACATCTACCTGAAGTCACAGGGGAACACGTATCTGTGAATGACTTCTAGCTCTAATATATGGTTTGTTCAATTACCAAAAGGCTCATATATAATCACAGTACTTAATGGCTTCTGCCTCATTAGTTTATTCTGGCTGAGGTATGTCTGTATGTGAGCGTGAATGAAGCCTAGACATTCACAGACACAAAGCGAATGGTAACTAAACTTCAAATGAATCCCCAAGAAGACTACAGTGCATTTCATATCTGTAGTAAAGATGTGTCCCTTTATGTCCCTATTTTTGCCAACGATAATTTACAATTTTGTCTTCACAGTATAAAAGACTATCCTAACACTTTCTAACAGGAAGAAAATAGCATGCTTTTGCTAAAATAATATACACTTTCATTGGACATCCTTTCCAACACAACCCTCTCCCTCGCTAAAACAAAAAAGAAGAGAAAGACAGTATAGCCTTGTGACTAAGAGTGCGGATCACTGCAGGTTAGGGTACTTACCCCCTTCAAGGATATCCTTTATCTGCCTCCATTTCCCATTGCATAGAATGGAATGGATAATAATAGTACCCCTAACATATATTTTAAAATACAACTAATAATGAATTTAAAGTGCTTAGTACATGTCCAGCATGTGAAAGGCACTTGACAAACATTAGCTTTAAAAATGAAAACAAAAACCTAGGTTTATTACTTGCATTCTGTCTCAGGAAAGTTTGGCACACGCAATTAAGATCGATCTTGCTTCCCATGCAGTCAAGGTATGTCTCACAGCCCAACTTCTAGAGCTCAGAAACTTTTCAGTTTTGAGCCTGTTGGTTTCCTCCTTTAAACTGCGAATGATAACAGTTCCTTCTTCATAGCGTTTTGTGAGCGTTACCTAGATAATGCATTTAAATTAAAATGCTTAGCAAAGTGAAAACATATAGTAAGTATTGAATATGTTATTATCACTTTCGCATTGCAGACTCACAACAGCCCTATCAGACAGTTCTCTCAATTCTGTAAGAAAATTGAAGCTCAGCAATATCTAGCTTCCAGACCAAAGACACACAGCTTCATGTGGCAGAAAGGCACCCTGTGAAAGGTAGCAACCTCCCCATCACCACACTCTATCTTCATTAATCTAGATAGTGTTTTCTCTTCATAGTACGTATCACTAGCTGAGATTATCTATTTTTGTGTTTATCTGTTTGTCTGTCTAGAATTTATGCTCCAGAGGAGCAGAGACGGCATTTTAAAGCTCAGCATTTAGCAGAATGCAGGGCATGTAGAAGACACATAGAATTCTTGAATGAATGGATAGATGAAACAAGCTAAAATTTCCCCAAAGTCTATAACTCTACTCAACCCTTATGATGCACTGCCTCCTACCACTGCCATCATTTAAAATCCTCTTCAAATCCAGAATCATATGACAACTTCAGAGACGTTTTCTCTGGAGCTCAAAGACACAACATTCCTTGCTCCTCCACTCTCATCCATGCATTTCCCTTCTCACCAAGTGGGACTCAAATCCACCTGGCAGCCAGCGTCATCACCAAGCCCTGCCAGGCTAGCGTTCTACCAGTGTCCGGCTGAAGCAGGCAGGGTGGGGCGAGGGAACGGGCTCTCCCAGCCTGGCCTCCGATCTAGCTCTGCCACGTACAAGTTGTGACCCTGTGCAAGTTCCAGACCCTCTTTCATCCTAAAAAGGGACAACGCAGAACTGCTGTCAGGCTTAAATGGCTAATGTGTGGAAAAGTGCCTGTTAACGGGACTGCCATATGGTGGGTGCTCAACAAGAGAGAGCAACCTTTCCTCCAGGCCCCAAGGGGACACTATTTTTCTGTCCCTTGTAGCGCTCACCACTCTCAGTATGTCCATGCCTTCCCTCATCAAAACGTTTTAAAGTCGTTGACAGTAGGGACTGTGGCCTTATTCATCCCCAGGCTCTGCCACCCAACAGGTGCTCAGTGAGCGAGACTGAATAAAACCTCCGATAAATTCACCCAAAGTAATATTTTTAACTTTTACCTGACACCTCCAAATTATCTGTCTTTGAGTTATTCTCTCCCCTAACCTTGATAAAATTGCAAAGACATCTCAAATAGAGCGGGGTGTGGGGAGAAGCAACGTCAGAGATTCTCCCCCACCACCGCCTTTTCCATCCTGCAGGGCCGTGCATCCCTGGAGGGGCAGCTGAAGAGTGTCCCTAGTAACCTGTACAGCAGGCAGGGCAGGCTCTCAGCGGCCTATGCAAGTGGAGACCTGACTGACTGGCGTCCAACTTGTGATGTCACCATTCCATACCTTTTCAGCCTTTTTTTTTTTTTTGCACAGACACCAAGGCAAACACACACATCAACTTGACTTAGAATCACGATTTTGCAGTGTTGGAAATAGAAGAGAAACCCTGTGCCTGATGCAGGTCACAATAATACCTCTCTCGTGGAGCGCTTGTGAGGATCAATGTGTGATGAACTACTTTATAAACCTAGTACCAGGCAGATATCACAAACACGGGCATGTAAATTAGTCATAAACTTTCAGACAGACCGTGGCAATCTTTACATCCAATCCGTTCATTTACAGATGAGGCGACAGAGTCTGGGGAGAATGGAAGGACTCCTCTGCTGAACATATCACCAGGAGGGGTGGCCAGGTGTGAGAAGAGCCTCACCTCTTCCTAAAAGCTTGAGCAACGGAGGGTGAAGTCTGGTGTACTCTTGATAGCAACATCTCACCACATGGGCCAGTGTGGCTTCTTATTCAGCATCTGTGGGGGGTCTGTGATGCTGGCTTCATCACCCAGAGGCATTTCAGTGTTGACGCCAGGTACAGCCCCATAAAATCTAACGCCTTAAGGGACGCACCTCAGGTGTAACTGAGAAAGGCAATTGCAGGTCCTTAAAAGGGGGTTATTCAAGGTTCTTGACTCTTAAAATCCTAAATGACTTGTAAAAATATTTTAGTATATTATTAGTTTGGGGAGAGAGTCACTAATTGTGCAGTGGATCATAGTTCAGATAGCGGTAACCTGGGTTCTATAATAAAGAGGGATACGTCTAACTTGTCAGAGAATCCCAGTCTGTGAGCTGTCTTACCCTTCATTTTACAGGCAATTAAAATTAATCTTGTAAAGGCTAGAAGATTTACCTAAAGTATCATTGCAAGTGGCTGAGTCAGAATGATAACCCCGAGCTTTCCTCACTGTACAAAGGAGGAAAAAATCCGGAGGATCTTCTCTTCAGTACCCTCCCCACCCCTCCAAAGGAGAAGGCACCTCCTTCTCTTCTCTTTCCCGCCTTATCCTAACCCCTTACCCTTTCAGATCCAGTTTGGGGTGGGGGGGCGATGAGAAATTCATCTGGGGCGACCCACGGGTCGTGGGGAAGAAAAGCCAGAACCTTTCACGTTGGTGAGCCTGTGGCTCGTGGGGGGGGCGGGCGCACTGCCCAGCTGGCGCCTAACTTCGGGATGGGGAGGGAGGCTGGACGAGAACCCGGAGGAGGAGGGGTGGGAGAGAGGGCGCGCAGGCGGGCTGAGAAAAGGTGTAGCTGCTGGAGAGAAATTAGAGACCTCGGCGCCTCTGGGAAGCAGGATGGTCCAGCTCTCACACAGCGGCGGGGAGGCCCCGTGCAAACTCCTCTCTCCTCCTCGTACTCGGCCTTTTGTTGTCGGCCTCTGCCTCTGGCTCCTGCTCATGCCCTCCGGTCCCCTGCCCCCCCTGAAGTCACCCCGACTGCACTCATAATATTTTGCTTTGCGCTGGGTCTGTTTTCCACCACCAACTTCCAGCAGTCTCCATGGCGACGCGCTGGGGAGGGGGGCGGGCGCAGCTATGGAAATCCCAGGGCCTAGCCGCCGGGCGGCCCCTGCAAACTTTTCCGGGTCTCCAGGACCTACAGGCCGGGTGGGAAAGAGCGTTGTCCCGGGCCGCCGCACCAAGTCGCGTGCGGGGCTCCCCGTGCCCGGCCTGCACCCGCGTCCGCGCTGGCTAGTGCTGCAGCCACCCGGACAGGGGACCTGGGGACCACGCGGCTCTTACTTGACCCTGATGCCAAACCCAGACGTCGGCACTTGGCAGGTGGCGAGGGTGGGGCGAGCATGCCCCCTTTACCGGCCACACACACACACACACACACACACACACACACACACGGCCGGGGAGGGCGAGACAGTCTGATTTGGGCGCGGGGGCAAAGTTCAGAGCCCCGACCCCTTGTTCCCCGAGCTCGCAGTCCGGGTCCCGGGGCTGGAGAAGACGGCTGCTTTCCTAGGCCCGGGGCCTCTTCCCACCCGGGCGCTCTCTGCCCCGCCGGCCCCACGCCAAAGCCACTGAAATGTCCCCACCTGCGGGCCCTCGGAGCCAGGTCGGGCCTTGTGCTGAGCCGGGGGCCTGTACACCAGAGTGCCTTCCCGCCGTTGTGGCCCAGGGAGCTCACATACGTCTGTAGGGGTGCTTTGGCCGCTCTGGGTTTTGGAGGTCGCGGCGGAAAGCGGGTAGAGGCAGAAGTTTCCAGGTCGGGTTCGTCAGTGCCCCTCTGTAAGGCGCCATCCCGTTTAACAAGAAACAACCCTTCTGTTGCGTAGGCGACCAACCTGGCCCCGGCCCACTTTGCACAAGTTCTCCGTGGCCTAAAACTCTACCTACTTTCCCCCCACCCCGCCCCTCGTTCTCGAATTTCCAGGTACCTTGAGTAACTGAGCAACGCTCGACTGGGAAGGGCAGCCGAGATTGGAGCCACAGGCCACGAACACTTAGGCGCCGGCGGCGGCCCTCGTGGGGAGGGCGGGCCACACGGGACTCGGCGCAGAGTTTGCGCGGCGCGGGGCTGAGGCGCGAGCCGGCAGCGACGCAGCTGCAAACCGCGCACCGGGCGGAGGGCGCGTCGACCGCCCCACGCGTGCGCCTGCGGCCTCCGCCGCCTCCCCGAGCCCGGCCGCGCTGCGGGCCTCCTGGGAGAGGAGCTCTGCTTTGTGGCACTCGGCGGCGGGCTAGCCCAGGGCCCAGAGGCGCGCGCCGGCTCCCCGGCCTCCTCCGACGGGGCATTGTCTCAGCCCTCACACTTGTTGAGTATTTTGGGAAAACTCGAGGCATATATTACCGCCTCGGTGCGCGGAACAAAGGGGCGCGTTTCCGCAGGTCACGCTGAAGGGGCCCCCAGGCGGACCACTAGAGCTCCGGCCCCTGCAAAACTGTCCTCCCGGGCCCGAGGCACGTTGCGGGGATTTTCCTTTTAAGAGGAGGGAACGGAGGCCTGGCCCGCCGGCCTCTCCGACCCCGGACGCTCCGGACATCGCCCCAGCACTTGCTGCGAATCGATTGTTCCAGCCCTTTCGGAATGAAATAATAATAACGATAATATTCGTGGTTCTGCCGTAAGATGTGCGCGCAATCTGCCGTAAAAGGAGCAGAATCGAACTGCTCCAAGGAGCGCAGGTCTCAGCAAGCCGGGGAGAAAGGACCTTTACATAACAAGGGAAACTCCAAAGAAAAGCTAATTGGATTAAGTTCTCTGGAAGCGAGGTGAGGGAAGGTCCTGGACTGGACCGCGCCGAGCCGCACTTCCCTTGTCGTCGGTTTTGCAAGCCCGAGTGAAAATGTCACCTGGTGCGCCTCGTGTCATTTCTTCACGCTGCCGTTTCCCAGAACTTTTTGAGTTCAGGATGGCGATCTAGGGATGTCTCAGATTTTCGAAAAGCGGAGGGGAGTGGATGGGAGAAAAGATTTCAGAACCTGTTGGGGGTGTCTGCTGTAAGTAATGACCAGGTGTCTCCACGACCACTAGCTAGAGGACAGAAAACAGAACGTTTCCACAACCCCGCAGCTCTCCCCAGAACGCACCGAGAAGCTCCAGTCGTGTGGAAGGGGTGGCTAAAACCCCCAGCTGGGCCATGGCTGGTGTGGGGCGTGGAGACCCCAAGTCCCTACGTGGACCCCTTGCAAATACTTGGTCGCAAACCATGCAGACATGGGTTTAATTTTGTTCAAGGATGTTAACCTCTGAAGTTGGGGTGCTCAGGAGTTGCGTAGTGACAGTAACACTTGGCATAGCAGTATGCAGGGAGGGTCTCTTTCCCTCTCCGGGCGCCCTCTTTACCGCCAGTGGAGAGGATCCAGCAAGGCTGGCCGCGCACTCGCAGCCGGGCGGGCGGCAGGCGATGCCTCTCCTTACCTTCGTTTGTCATTGCACATAGTAAGGAGTTCTGCGGGGCTCAGCCTTTCCCCACTCCCAGGGGACCCACACCCACTCGGGGGAGCGCAATGGAGAGGGACTTAGCTCTTGAGATCAGAGACAGACAATTACCCTAGAAAATCAAAGATACCCCTGGCCAGAGGGGGTGGGCGTCTTGTCCACCAGGGCCCCAGCAGAAGCCAGGAGAGGCTGGAAATCTTTCTGCAAGGACGGAAGAAAGACCATCTGGGACAATGCCCGGATGACCCCTACTCCCACCCCACAACCATTTCCAGCCTGCTTCGGAGTGGAGATGGGGAAACAATCGTGTGGTGTTTATTTGCTCAGGGAGGAGTCGCGCGTGTGTTAGGGGATGGCAGAGGCTGGAAGGCACTTGTTGCTCCGCGCTGCAAAGTCCAGCAGCGGATGCTCCTAGGCATCCCCTCAAGCATCGCGTCAAGCTGCTGCCTCGGCCCAGGCTGCTCTCACTGCCCCGTTTCTGCCTCTCCCCAAGAAACTCCAAGGCTGCAACCAAGCCGGGATAGGACTGCACTGGTTGGAAGACTGCGGCTGGGGGAGGAGGTGAACTTCCAGAGAATTTCTTTCACCTGGAAGGGGCATAGGGAGAATAACTCTGATCTAGAAGTTTGGCGGCTCTTCAAAGGCGCTGGAACTGGGAGGTGGCGAAGACTCTACTGGAGAAAGAACCGAGACGCTGGGCTTTTTCGTTGTAAGAGATTCCTTGGCTTCCTTTCTCTGTTGTTACGGACGGCCGCAACCCCAAAACCTGATGCCCACAGCCAACAGACCCCAAAGTGCCGAGCAGTTTGCAGACCCAGACGCCAGGCCTCTCGCCAGCCGCTCGGCGTCTTGTCCTCCCTTCAGCAGAATTACAATCCCCAAGCAGAGCGCATCGTCGGGTGCCCCTTCCGGGCAAGGAGGCTACACCCCGCCTCGGGCGGCCCGGGGCTCCCTCCTCCAGACCGGGCGCGGATTCCCCAGGACCACCGGGTTCGCCGCCGCCACTCTCTCCAGCTGCGCATCTCCACCAGTCGGAGCCTCTGTCCCCACCTCCCAGGCGCTGTGCGGAGCCGTCGCCCTCCCCCGCCTCTGGGGCGTTCCGCTCGGCTTCCTGGCCCTAGCCACCAGCTCCAGAGCGCACCGCTATTCCGGGGCCCCCAAACCGGGGGAGGAGCCGGGCCCGGGAGGGGGCGGTCGGCTCGCAAAGTTTCTGCAAGTGGCACCTCGAGCTCGCCGCGAGCCAGCGAATCTTTACATAACTTTGTGTCCGGGGCTAGCAAAAGCGCGCTCCTCAGCGCGCGCGCGCACACACACATTTACACACACAGTCACACGCTTACACACGCGCACACTTCCACGCATCCGCTTACAGACATCGCACATCGCATGGGATTGAAAACTTCTGCAGGCTCCGTTATTTCCTGGGGTTCCGCTGTCAAGTTGACCCTTCTGAACTTTTTGCGACTCTTGCTGAAGTTCCCCTTCTACCTCTTCTTTCCCTCCCAATGTCTCCCCCCAACCCCCACCAGGACTAACCTGTGGAATCCATGTCGGGTTCCTCCAGTAACCCACAATGCATGCTCTTCCCATGGACAGCACAGGCGCCCCCCAAAAGTCCTGATGTTTGGGGGTCCCCTGTGCTAGAGCTGCCCAGGGAGGAAGGGAGGAAGGAGGGGAGAAGGAGAAAGAGACGCAGAGAGTGCAAGGACGGAAGGATAAAGAAGAAAAGGAAAAGGCAGAAAGAGAAAGGAGAACAGAGAAAGAAGAAAAGAGGAGAGAGAGAGAGAAGGGAGAGAGCTCGGAGAAGGGGGAGAGAGAAAGAGCGAGCGAGCAAGGGGACACTCAGTAATCCAGCCGGGCAAAGCCAAACCCGTCAAAATGTTTGCGGATGTTTCATGGGAAAAAGCATCATTTTATAGGAGCCCCGATGGGAGCAATGTCATTGATAGGCCAGCCGGCCTGATGAATGGCCGCTCGTCAGATGGGGCCGTGGCGAGGCGCACTGTGAAGCCCATTGTGGGCCTGTTTTGAATAAGAAAAGCCGCCTCCGAAAAGGGGGGCTCAGAGCGACGCAATCCCAGCCCTCCGACTTCCCCCTTCTATTATAGCATTAGCAACGTTTTTCTTATTTAAAGTTCCAGAGGCCTTCTCCAGCCTTCGCCCGGCACTCATTATAGGCGAAATCAAAATTGGCTTAGATGTGGCCCCCTCCCCCCTGCCCCCCTCCCCCGATCCGGCCAGGCGCGGCGCAGGCTTGGGGGGTGGGCAGGGGACTCCGAGAAGCCTGGGGAGTCGCCTACGCGGCCACGAGTGGGCCCCACTCCTTTCCCTCTTCTCTTGGGCCCCCCAAGTTTGGTCCCGGGTTAGATTTTGAGTGGGAGCCCTGGGGATGAGGTAAGCCTTGACTCCCTTCCACGCGGATCCGCGGACACGCGTGGGGGAGTGGAGAGCGCTGAAAGGGGGAGGGGAAGGGGAACTGCAGCCCTAAGACCCCACCCCCACCCCGGGCGGCGAGAAGGCCGCTTGGCAGGGAGGGTGTGAGGCGCTGACTCATCTCCAGAACTTTCTCTATCTTTTGGGTGTATCTGCCTCTCTCTCTCCGCCTGCCTCCCTGTCTCTGTCTCCCTCTGTCCTTCCCTCGTCCTCTGTGTCCCTCTATGTCTCCGGTTTGGGCTGCGTGCGTTTCGGTCCAGCCCCTGCCCCCTCACCTCTTTGTCTCTCCCTAGGACTCTGCCCCTCTCTGTCTCTATCCCCCTTGGTCTCTCTGACACTCCCCGCAGCCCCCGCCTCTTCCCGTAACTCTGTCTGTCAGTCTGTCTGTGTCTCGGTCCCTTCCTCCGTCCTCCCGCCCCCGCCCCCAGCCAGCCACGAAGTTTGCGAGAAGCCCGGGCCTGCGAGTGGGGACGCGGTTTTCCCAGGGACCCCCTCCTCGGCTGAGTGTAGAGTGCAGAAAGAGGGGGGCGAGGAGCTGGGGGGCTGGAAGTGGAAGTGGGGGGGGGGCGGCTGCGTCTCCGCGGGCCCCGATAAAGTGGCCGTTCGCGGGCCGGCCGCGCTGTGATTAGAATATGAATGGGGCTCGGCGGGCGGAAGAGAAAGGCGGATTACCCGGGTGCTTTGACCATGGACAGAGGCAGCGCCGGCCCGGCCGCGGAAGGGGCGGGGCGCGCGGGAGGGGTCCCTAACTCAGGGCGAGGGAGTCTCTAACCCGGGACCCCAAGCAGGGCGCGGCTTCCGCGGTCCCTCCGAAAGCCCCCCCCCAGTCTGCCCTCCTAAGTGGGACAATGTTGGGATGGGGGGCGAGGGGCCAGCACGTGCCGAGTTAAGGTCACGGTGCGGAAGAAAGGAGGCGGCGCGGAACGCGGGCTGGAGAGTCCGGGCTTAGCGTATTTCAGAGAGCTGGGTTCGAATCCCATTCGGTAAATGCCTTACTCTTTATGGGCCTCAGTTTCCTAGTCTGTAAAATGGGGCAAAGATGTCCCCTCTCAAAGTGTGGGGTAAGATTAAACGAGGTAGTGGATGTAAAAGGGGCTGAGTATTCGCTGTTCTCTCTACTCGGAACTCTCCTTACCATCTACCTCCTCCCAACACGTCCCCGCGTGACCGGCTCTTTCCCACCACCCTGATCTCAGCTAGCGTCGCCTCCTCAGAGTGCGCTTGACCACTCTGTGTGAGGCGCCCCTCTTGCTCCGGCCGGTGCCTGGTTCATTACCCGTTTGTTTCTGCAGGAACACCGTGCACAGCCGTTTGCTCAGAGCCCAGAGCAGCGCCAGGCACATTCTTTCCGGCCGCGATGGTTGGTGAAGGGAAAGGGGGTATGAAACCAACCAAAGGCGACGGTGGTGATCACCGCACGTGGTCCTGGTGTGCGTGGTGGCAAAGACCGCGGGATTCCAAGTCAGGAGATCAGAGAGGCCGGGTTCTCCTTTCGCAGCCTCAGTTTTTCCCTGGACGAAATGGGGCGAATGATAAAAACCTCCATCAGCCAGCTGCAGGAGGCCCATTGGGAGGTAGAAGACTTGGCGGGGAGCTTGACCAGGTGCCTTCCGGTGGTTGCGGGGAAGCCCGTGCTTCAGGCCCTGGGAAAATCCTTGAGGGATGCCAGGGGCCGGGTTGTCTCCAGAGGGCAGACGAGACTATTATTATGGCTGTTGCTATTATTCTTATTTTAATTATTATGCACGCAAAATTGGGGCGGGATGGGCCAGACTCGCCAGGGAGGAGTGAGGAGAATGAACTCATAGGTGGGCCGCGCAGATGCGTGCTGTGCACAGTTCAGGACGCAGGCTGGCCTAGGTCCCTGCCCTGCGCTGTCTAACCTGGGAGGGCACTGTTTCTCAGACATGACAGTGCTGCAGCACCCAGGAGCTTAAAGAAATGAATATAAGCACTTATTCATTCATTCTTTAGTATAAATTTTTGTTGCATACCTACTATGTGCCTAGCACTATTCTAGGAGCTGAGGATACAGCAGTGAACAAAATAGACTAAAAAAAAAAATTCATGCTCTCCTGTAGTTTATGTTGGAGTGAGGTGAGATAGATAATATACAAAATATATAATTAGGTTATTTAGGATGTCTGATGATGAGTGCTATGTAGGGGGTGGGACATAAGGGAGGCCCTCTCTGAGAAGGTAACATTTGAGCTTTAAAATAGTGCTATCTGCTGTTGGTGGGAATGTAAATTGGTGCAGCCACTATGGAGAACAGTATGGAGGTGCCTTAGAAAACTAAAAATAGAGTTACCATATGATCCAGCAATCCCACTCCTAGGCATATATCCAGAAAAGACGAAAACTCTAATTCGAAAAGATACATGCATCCCGATGTTTAGAGCAGCACTATTTACAATAGCCAAGACATGGAAGCAACCTAAATGTCCATCGACTGGTGAATGAATAAAGAAAATGTGGTACATATATACAGTGGAATATTACCCAGCCATAAAAAAGCATGAAATAATACCATTTGCAGCAACATGGATGGACCTAGAGATTATCACACTAAATAAAGTCAGACAAATATCATATGATATCACTTATATGTGGAACCTAAAAAAATGATACAAATGAACTTACTTACCAATCAAAAACAGAAACAGACTCACAGACATAGAAAACAGACTTATGGTTACCAAAGGGCAAAGGGGGGGAGGGATAAATTAGGAGTTTGGGATTAACAGATACACACTACTATATATAAAGTAGATAAACAACAAGGACCTACTGTATAGCACAGGGAACTATAATATTTCGTAATAACATATAATGGAAAAGAATCTGAAAAAGAATATGTTTATATATATAAACTGAATCACTTTGCTGTACAACTGAAACTAACACAGCATTGTAAATCAACTATACTTCAATAAAGAAAAATAAAATAAAATAGCGCTATCTGGGGGCCAGTGACAAGGGTGCATTCATTTGTGAAAATTCACTGAGCTCTGTATGCTTATGATTTTATATATTTTCCTGAATGTATTTCAAACTTCAATAAAATGTTTGTTTAGATTCAGTATGAACAACATCATATAGTAATAATAGCTACCATTTACTCTTTATGTATTGACTGTGATAGGTGTTTTCCACACATTATCTCATTTGATCCTCACAATACAGCTAACATGTATTATTGTTGTCCCCACTTTTAGAGAGGAGGACAACTGGGGTGCAGTGTAGCACTCTTGCACTTCACAGGCACTGTGGACACAACAATGAGTGACCCAGCTCCTATCCTCCAAAACAAATACATGGCGGGGGGGGGTGGTGTGTGTGGAGAAAGTGTGAGTACTTTGGGAACCAAGGGCGGGGATGTGAAGCTGAGCCCAAGAGGCTGGTGTCAAGGCAGGCCTCCTCCAGGAAGTGATGACTAAGCCAGGAACTGGATTCAGCAGGCAGGGGGGTTGAGGGGTGTTATAGACATAGGAGCCTCTGTGGTACATTTGGGGTCTGGAGCCTGGCATGGCTGCACATAGAACGGAAGGGAGGAGTAACAGGCAATTTCTTTGGGAGGTAGGTGAGGATCAGGTCAGGAGGGTCATGCTAACCCCATCCTGGAAGGGATTTGAGCATACAGGACTACACTTGTATTTTGGAGATACCAGTGTGGCCACAGTGTGACACCAGGATGGGGGTTGGTTGCTAGAGGTGGTGGTCACTGATGGGACGGGGGAGGAATCCTGATGGCCTGAAATAGGGGCATGGCAGTGGGGGCAGGAAGACGTGACTGAGTTCAGGAGATACTGAGGAGGTCACATCTATCAGCTTTGGTGTTAGCTGGATGTGCCCAGTGAGGGGCAGGGTGGAGTGATGTACAGGTTTCTGACTTGGGCTATTGACACCATTCACAGAGATTGTCTGATGGGGGGAGGAGGGAGTGGCAGGAGGAGGGAAGATCTGGCAGCAAGGCAGAGGCGACTTGAAGTGCTTATAAAACTTCCCAGTAGCCCAGTGGCAATGACTGGAAGGCAGCCCCATGAAAGCGTGGAGTTGGCACTGATGTGTAGACCTTGGTGGCTGCTGAAGCCCTTGGAATGGATGAAGGAGCAGCACAGAAGAGGAGGGTGCAGGGTGAATCCCTCCCAGGTCATCCGGAATGCTCTGCCCCCCACTGCTGTTGTCTCCATAGTGCCTTGTACTTCCCAATCCTAACACTCACCTTATTGTAATTATTTACTTGTCTGATGTTCTATTTTCTCTAGAGAACTTACCACCATCTAAAATTGTTCATTTTGTTTCCTTATTCATTGCATGCCTCTCCACTCCACGACACAAGCCTTAGGAGGGCTGGAACTTTGTCCCTCTTGCTCACTGCTGTCATCCCTGTCTCTGGACAGTGTTTATTGATTGCTATGAATGGCCCATCCACTGGTCTGACTGGTAGCAGGTGACACAGACCCACAAGAGCACAAGGTGATGGATTTCCTTGTGCGGTGAAGTCACCGGACACGAGTTTCACACTTCGCACAGCACTGAAACACTCTGGTTCTAAGCGAAAGTCAGAGGCCTGTGCAACTAATTCTAAAAATGAAATCTGGAAGACAATATGTCCTCTATCAAAATCTCCAATTGTGGGTTTATACTGTAGAGTTGCGTTATGTGTGGGTCTAGGCCTGGATCACCTTCAGCAGAGAAACCTCTGCTGAGGAGGACTCACTCTTCCTTCCCTTCCCTTCCCTTCCTCCTTTCATCCCCCTCCCTCCTTTCTTACTTTCTTTATTTCAGCCAATATATGAACAATCAGTGTTGTTCTAGGCAGAGGTTCAGAGGTGGACAGGATAGACAAGCTTCCTCCCCTCCCTTCCACCTCCTGGAGTCTCCATGCTGTTGGGAGGGCTGATGATAAACAAACAAATGTTAAACAATATTCCTGCCTTCATGGATCTTATATTATAGTAAAGATATGAGTCCAACCTTATGTTTGTTAATGACTCATTTGTTAATTACATAGTTATTTGCTTCAACAAACATTGCCGGAGCACCTTCAATGCACCTCTGCAAGGTGTGGGGATAAATAGTCCAATAAGACTGTGTTTACCTTACGTTGTCTTGTTTCAGTGAAGGTGACTCAGGAAGAACTATAAAACATCTGGATAAGTAATCTACAAGTAGGGTGCCTGGAGCTGCTGTGGCAGGAAGGGATCCCCCCGCTCACTCTGGAACCAGCTGAAGGCTGAATTGATTTCTGCCCACAGTTGTCACTGATATCCAGAAAATGCTCAGTTAAAACCAAAGAAGGCAGAAAAAGAAGTTTCTGGCAATGAATAGAAAACGGTCGCAAACATGTAATTATAAAGACAAAATGCATGGCTCAGTTGGAAAGCTACAAAATGCTTTGACATGGTTGGAGGGCAGTATGTGCCCAGGAAAGTAGGCTAGAAAGGTAGATAGAAATGTGAACCACAAAGGCAGGCAAAAAAAGGGTCCTGTGTGCCAATATAAGGAGCTTAGACTTGAACCTGTGGAGGATGATGCAGCATGGACAATTATCATCAAGTAAGGGACATAATCAGATCTGCATTAGAGAAAGATCATCAGACACTGGCATAAAGGTGGAGAATGTTTTTAAAGAGAGGGAAACCAGAGACAGGAGACCAGCATTTAAAAAGCTTCCCAAATGCTCTAAATACTATTTCCCATTGAAGCAGTCAGAGTCTTGGAGAAATGGCTGATTCCATGTCTGGGGCAAGAAATGTAAAAGATGAGCCTGGATCATTTGGTCATGCCAACGAGAAAGGAAGCTATGAAAAACTTCAAGATTCTTTAAGGGCGCTTAAAGATGTGACAATTTTAGAATTGGAAATAATAACTTAATGGGTTGAAGCACATCAAATGTGTTAATGCTATGAGGTCATAATACTACTACAATAAAATACCCAAAGAGGTTCATCTTTGGAGGAATCTAGGGAACAGAATTATTAGCGTAAAAACTAGTAAGTAAAGGGGGAAAGTCAAACGTTTATCCTCCCTTTCCTATATGAACTCTATCTCACAGCAACAAAATAGTTGATGGAAATTTTTTAAATTGAGAATTCCAGCTAATATATGCAGAAGGAATGACAGAATTAAATATTACATTTTTTCAATCCCTAAGGAAAAATAATGGCTCAATTGTTACTTTCTCTAGGAAGCTTTTCCTGACCTTATTATGCAAAGTTAAGTGTTTCCTCCTGGCTATTACCCCAGCAGTTGTTCATATCCCTATTATATTACTTATCATGTTGCCATGATTAATAGCTTTTATGTCTGTCTCTTGCACTTGGCCCTAAGTCCCTGAAGGATAGGACCCGGCTCTTTATAGTTGTGTGCATGTGTGTGTGATAGTTTCAGAATATCAATATTATTATTAACAATGTGATTACTGAAAGTCATTTAAGATCTTTTTCTTTTGGTGCATTTTGTCATTAGGGTATATTTTCCAAGGACCGTACAAATAATTGTTTTAAAGTCCCATGGGGAAAATATCTGTGTAGATAAGTTATCAACTTTATTCATTTGTTATAGCTTCTTGGACAATTTATCTTTTTATTATTATGTCGTGCCCCTCTGATAATTTCCCTAATTCTGAATTCTGCTTTGTCTGAAATTAGTAGAGTTATTCCAGCTTTCTTTTGATTAGTGTTAGCACAGGACATATATCTTTCTCTATCTCTCTACTTTTAACCTATCAGAACGTTTATATTTAAATTGTGTTTTTGTAGACAACACATAGTTGAGTCTTATGTTTTTAATCTACCATGACAATCTCTGTTTTTTAATTGGTATATTTAAATATTCATATTTAAAGTGATTATTGATACATTTGGGTTAATGTCAACCAAACATTAATATGTTTGTAACCATTTCCTCTTCATTGCCAGAAACTTCTTTTTCTGCCTTCCTTGGTTTTAAGTTTTAATTGAGCACTTTATCTCCTCTCCTAGTTAATTATACTTAAAAAAATTTTTTAGTAATTGCCCTAGAGTTTTCAATATACATTTCTAACTAATCTAAATCCACCTTCAAATGACACTATTCTGCTTCACATGTAGTGCAGGTACCTTATAACAGAGTAGTCCCAATTCTTCCTGCCTGTCCCTTATGACATTGCTGTCATTTATTTCACTTATCCATATGCTATAATCACCTATTATGTTGTTACTATTATTCCTTTAAATAACAGTAAGCTTTTATTTTTTTATTGATCTTATTGGATCAATTAAGAATAAGAAAAATAAAAGATTTTATTTTACCTTTATTTCTTCCTCCTCCAATGCTCTTACGTTCTTTACACAGACCTGAGTTTCTGATTTTTTCCTTCTCTGAAGAACTTCCTTTAACATTTACTGCAAGAAAGGTCTGGTGGCAATGTTTCCTCAGTTTTTGTTTGTTAGACAATGTCTTTCTCTCTTCTTCACTTTGAAGGATAATTTTGTTGGATACAGAATTCCAAGTTGGGGTTCTTTTAAAAAAAAAAACTTCAAATATATCACTCTATTCTCTTATTTGCATGGTGTCTGATGAGAAGTCCATTGTAATTCTTACCCTTGTTCCTCTCTAGGTAAGGTGTTTTTCCCTTTGGCTTTTTTCAAGGCTTTGTCCTTGTCTCTGGTTTTCTGCATTTTGAGTATGATATGCCTAGGTGTAGGGTGATTTTGTTTGTTTGTTTTGTTTTGTTTTGAATTCTGCTTGGTGTTTTCTGAGCTTCCTGGGTCTGTGATTTGATGTCTGTCATTAATTTTGGAAAGTGCTTGGCCATTGTTACTTTAGATATTTCTTTTCCTTTCTTCTGTCTTCTCCTTCTGATATTCCAGCAACATGTATATTACACATTTTGAAATTGTCAACAGTTCTTGGACATTCTGTTCCATTTTTTTCATTCTTTTTTTCTCTTTGCATTTCAGTTTGGGAAGTTTCTATTGGCCTATCTTCAAGCTCACTGATTCTCTCCTCAACTGTGTCAAGTCTATTAATGAGCCATCAAAAGTATCCTTCATTTCTGTTACACTGTTTTTGATTTCTAGCATTTCCTTTAGATCCTTTATTTGAATTTCCATCTCTCTGCTTAAATTACCCACCTTATTCTTAATGTTGTTTACTTTTCCACTAGAGCCTTTAACATATTAATCAGTTATTTTAAACTAAATGTCTGATAATTCCAATGTCTGCGTCATACCCAAGTCTTGTTCTGATGTCTGCTGAATCTCTTCCGACTGTTTTTTTTCTTGCCTTTTGGCATGTCCTGTAATTTTTTGTTGAAAACTGGGTACGTTGCATTGGGTAATAGGAACTGAGCCTTTAGTGTGAGGATTTATATTAATCTGGTTAGGAGCTGCGCTGTATTTGATGTTTGCTGTAGCTGTAGGTGTCAGAGGCTTCAGTTTCCCTCAGTGTCCTTGTTTTCGTCTCCCCTTTCAATTTCAGGCTTCCCTTAACTACTCCTTCGCATGCATGGTCTGCATCTTGCAGCTCTTTCAGTGGATCCATTATTATCCTGGACCCTTGTTGTTGTGGTGGTAAGGTGTGAGGGAGGGGGAGCCTTCCCTAATATTCCAACTAAATCTCAGTCTTTTAGTGGGCCTGTGTCTCTGGACTGTAATTTTCACAAGTGTTTCTTCTTCTATAGTAACTTTCTTACCTCCCCTCCCCTTAGACAAGACAAGAAAGCTAAAGGGGGCTGGAGCGGGAACAATGCCCTTCTCCCAGGGCTCTGGAACAAGGTGCTGGTAGTCTTTTGCCCTGGAGAGTAGGCATTTGTTATGCAATAAGCTCTGGGCATATTTCACAATTATTATTGTTTCCCTCCCCCTGCCAGAGCTATGAGAGTTTTTTTCAGCTCTTTATCCTGAGACCCTGGTGTGGTTATTGAAGATAAAGCCCATGAAGCTTGGGGGTCCCCTTAAGACTGAGATCCCCAGGGGCTGTCACTCATACTAGTCCACACTCAGTCTCCAACAATTCATGAACATTACCATTTAAATGCCTATCAGTTCATGGCTCCAGTGGCTTTTGCTCCAGGTAAGTAGATCTCATTATGATGCTCTAGGTCCTCATCTCTCTCCATGGTTTGGGGTGGTACTTTGTCCTGCAACCTCAGTTCTCTAATGGGTCCAAAAAGTCATTACTTTTCAGTTTGTCCAGCCTTTACTTGTTGTAAGGATGGGACTGATGACTTCCAAGCTCTTTACATGAGAGCTGAAACTGGAAGTTTATTCATTTGTTTCATTTAGATTTTTCTTTCCACTTTGATTTCTTTTAAAAAACACATGTAAGTCATTTGCACGTTTCCAAAGCCAAATATGCAGATCAAATCGGCAAAACAAGGTATATTAATAAAGATTTCCTATTCTATCCCTATCTATTCTGTATTCTCTTTCCTCTATAGTAACTTTTTTTTTTAACTTTTTGTTTATTGCCCCATTGTTGTTATTTTAAAATTAATGCCCTACATGATATGATGAAGAAGGTTCTTGGACCCATTTTAAGAAACACTGTCTTAGGGAGATGTCTTATGAGGGAGTCAATAAATGTGCATTTGCAAAAAGGAGTTCAGAGAGGGGAAAGAAAGACAGAATGAAGAAGGAAGGAAGGAGAGAGGAAAGGAAAGGAAAGGGGAAAGGAATGAACTGCCAATTAAGAGAATTACAAGATAAATAACCCCTTGCCAAGACTGGAAGCAGAAAAGAGAATATCTCTCTTCTTTTGTCCTTTCTTAAGAGTAGGAAAACTTTCTAAAATGCCTTTTTGAAGATTTTTCTTCCTGTCCCATGGGACAATTGACTTGCCTGTCCATTCCTTTACCAATAATAGACAAAGGGCAAATAAATACCATGATAGGCTAAGATGAACCAAAACTCTCCCCTGGGGCTGGAAAGGGGTCCATCTTCCTCTGAAATACACAGACACCAGGTACCCGAACCAAATCTGTGTTCAGTTACCAAGGAAGAAGGAGAGGAATGGGTAGGCAGTCAGTAGTGTCTGCCATACCATTTAAAAGAAGATCAGCCTTGCATAACTTCCTGCTGTGTAGTGGGAAGGGCCCTCTGCTCAACTAACAAAACGTACATCTTGTCCATGAATACCTTCGCTCCAGGTCCTTGCCTTGCTGGAGCACATGACCTCCAACACTCTCCCATTTGATTCCCATCATCAGTTCACTCATGAGAAAAAATATTCACTGAGAATGGCACAAAGCTTTGCACTCCACCCATTCCTCAAGATGGAATCTTCAAAACTCACTTCCTTGGTTTGGTTTGACAGGTGCAGAGAAGACCCATGTCCCCAGTCCTGCAAAAATCTCTCTTCCCATTGTTGTTCATGAGAATTGATTAACCACAGTGAAATGCTTGACTCTTGGTAGCTGGTGCTCCTACATATAGTAGACAGATCATACTCAGGGACTATGTAAAGCTTTTAAAATGCATAAATGACTGGGAGAAAATAATTTACACACTTAAATGCAATTCCAAGAGAAATTCCAGTGTGATTTTAATTCATCTGGAAATGTAAATTTATCTTTTTTAAAAAATTATTTTTGCCTTTGCTAAAAAACAAAAGTAATATGTTTGCTACAAAAACTCAAATTATATATGAGCATGTATTAAAAATGAATAAGCTCCCTTCCCCCTATAATCATATTGTGGTAACATGTATTAATAGTTTAGTGTATGTGATTCTACATCTTTCTCTGTGCTCAAACATAAACAAATTAACTGGATGAGAATATTTCACAGTGTAGTTGTACCATAATTTCTCCAATGTTTACTTTATTGAAGGTTTTTAGGGCTGCTTCCAGATTTGCTTTTTTTGTTGTTATTTTTTCCCATTATGAATAATGTTACAATAGACCATCCTTGCACATATGTTCTTAAGTACTGATGTTTTTATCTCTATCAAATAGATTGCCATGAAGGGAAATGCTAGGTCATTTAATATCTGAATGACATGGATGGACTGCTTTCCTCAAAAGTTTAACAGTTCACTCTTCCACCAGCAATATATGAAAGTGCATGCGTGTCCTTGCTTGTGCTAAACGTTATTTTTTAAAACTTTTAGCCAAATGTGGAGTAAAAATGGTGAATAATTGCTGTTTTAACTAGTAAGGTTCAGCACCTTTTCTTGTATTTATTAGATTGTAGCATTTTGTCCTTTGTGGATTGCTTATTTCTATCCTATGTTAAGCAACCTTTAAATCCCCACCTCTGGTATTCAGACACTCATGTAATTCTCCCTCTTTGAGTGTGAGCTGGACCTACCGACTCACTTCTAATGAATAGAATTTGGCAAAAGTGATGGGATATCACTACCAATTTTTCTTCCACACTATGGTTTATGCTTTGAGGATCTTATTTAAGAAATCTTCCTTTCTCCAAAATTACAAAGTTTCTATTTTTCTTTCATTAGTTTAATCTTTTTACCATTCCATCCAAACATTTAATCCAACTGCAGTTCATCTTTTATATATATATATTCTTTCAATATAGTTAACCATTTTTTTCCCCACCAAACTATTGCCTTAGTCAGCCCAGGCTGCCATAATAGAATACCACAGAGTGGGTGGTTTAAACAACAGAATTTTATTTTGTCACAGTTCTGGGGCTATGAGTCCAAGATCAAGGTTCTGGTCGATTTGATTTCATGGGACAGTTGTCTTTCTGGCCTGCAGACGGATGCCTTCTCTCTGCATCCTCACGTGGCCTTTGGTGTGCGCGCCTAGAGATGGAGAGATCTTTCTCTCTTCCTCTTCTTATAAGGCCACCAATCCTATAGGATTAGGGCCCCACACTTAAACCCTCATTTAATGTTAATTTCCTCCTAAAGGCCCTATCTGCAAATACAGTCACATTGAGGGTTAGAGCCATGACACATGAATTTGTGGGGGGTGCAGAGCATACAACTCAGTCCACAGCAACCAACTGTTAATCCATACTCTCCCCACTGGTTTTTGGTACCACTGCAATCATATTCTAGTTTCCTGTACATGTACTCTCTAGTCTTTTCTTTTCATCTCTTTGCCTGTTTCTGATCTGGTGCTACTCTATTTTAATTACTATGGCTTTATAACATTTCTTTATGTCTGGTAGGCAAGTTCTCCCTTCTCTTCTTTTTCAAAATTGGTTTAGCTACTCATGAACTAATTTTTCCATATATATTTTAGAATAAATTTGTCAGCTTTATTAAAAATCCTTGAGGAATTTTAATTGGACTTGAATTAAAATTAAAATCATTTTGAGTTGAATCAGCATGTTAGTCATTCCATATATGAATACAGTATAATCTCTCCATTTATTCAAAAAATCTGTGTGCCCTTTAATTGAGTTCCTTGGTAAAAGTCTTTGCCTTGGTTTGATTTATTCCAGGAGACTTTATGGTTGACTTGCTGTTGTACATGACATCTCGTTTGTTTTATTTCATAAATGGTTATTGCTGGTGTGGAGGAACACTATAGGATTATTTTCTCATAACCTTATTTAGGCACGTGACAGTCATGGAGATATGCCGTCCAGATTTCCCTCAAGAGAACCTGCTGCAGAGAGCACGGCTGACGGACATGGTTGAATCCACCATCGCGTTCTTGCCTGCTGAGGCCACACTTCAGTCACTGGGCACAGCAGGGGGAATAGGGCTGCTCATTCTTGCAGGATGCAGACTTTGGCTTGAGGTCTCCCTCTTCCTCTAGCTGAAACATTCTAGAACCATGTCGAAGTCTGCGAGTCTTTCTGTCCAGTCTGCCTTTCCCCTCTCCTTTCACAGGGATCAGACGTGCATTGCAGTGTGAAGATTCTCCCCATCTTTTTCCATTCTGTTCCCTTTACTCTTTACAGGCATTTCTCCCCAGTAAATGTCTTGCATGTCTAATCGTGTTTTGGCTCCTGCTTCTTGGAGGACCTGAGCTGAGACAAGGAATAATTTACATACAGTAAAGTGCACAGACCTTGTTTTCTGTTCCATCAGTATGACAAATGCTTACACCTGTGTATCTCACACTACCGACTATACTTGTTGACCTAGTTATTTCTTTCAATGGTCATTAAATATATATATATATATATATTTCAGAGAATTCTTAGGTGAATATATATGTGGTCACTGTCCATTGAAATATGTTTTACAAATATATAGCATCCTTCTTTGTCATATTGATTCTGATGATAAAACTGCTACATTAAAAAATTCATAGTTCTCTAACTTGTCTTTCTCATCCCTATATTTTTAATCCTTTTGTATCCTTTTGCTTTAAGTGTTTCTCTTGTAAATAATATTACACATTAATCCTCTCTGTGTCTTTATTTTTTTTTAACATTTTTTTTTAATGGTAAACTTACTGACACAGGATATTTAATATTTTATTTATTTATTTATTTTTATATTTATTTTTTTGGCTATGTTGAGTCTTCGTTTCTGTGCCAGGGCTTTAGTTGCGGCAAGCGGGGGCCACTCTTCATCGCGGTGCGCGGGCCTCTCACTCTCGCGGCCTCTCTTGCTGCGGAGCACAGGCTCCAGACGCGCAGGCTCCGTAGTTGTGGCTCACGGGCCTAGCTGCTCTGCGGCATGTGGGATCTTCCCAGACCAGGGCTCGAACCCGTGTCCCCTGCATTAGCAGGCAGATTCTCAACCACTGTGCCACCAGGGAAGCCCCCGTGTCTTTTTATTTTATACTGTTTTATCTATTTCTACTTATTGTAATTACTCTTATATTTAAATTTCTTTAAAAATAATATCAGCCTTCTTCTCATGTATTCTATTCATCACACCTTCTTTTTGTTTTTGTCGTCCTTATTACTTGCCATTACAAAGTGTAAAATTAAACCAAGTTTTATTTTAGTAGTTATGAGCAACAACCAGAAGAATAAAATTGAATGTATAATTTTAAGCAAAAGAAATTTCAATCTAGCTGATCAATTTTAGTTACTGATTGCCATGCATGTAAAGTTTTGTTTGCTTATTTCGTTGTAATGATTGCTGAGTTTTATAACAGTGAAATTCACCAAGTTATTTATCTACCTTTCCAGTTTTGGTCACATCCCCTTGGTGTTTTTTTGCTTCTTGCTGGAGCACTTCCTCTCAGAACGTTTTCAAAGAGGGTCTTCGTATGGTAAAAATAATTATTTTGACATCACATTTAAATGGTAGTTTAGCTGGATTTGGAATTTAGGTCCCAGGTTCTTTTACTTCAACAGCGGAAGTATTACTCTGCGATCTCCTTGCAGATGTTGCTTCTGAGAAATATGATGTTGGTCTGATTCTTGTCCTTTGGAGGCAATTTGCTTTGTATCTAGAACTGCTTAGACTTTTCCCTTCATCTTCAGTGCACGTAAATGATACAAAAATATATCTAGGCATGTTTTTCCTCATTGATCATATTTGTCTAAGTACTTATATTTGTACTTTGAGGTTTTAAAACTTCCTCTAATCTGAGAAATCTTCTGTTACTGTATCTTTAAATGTTCCACTATCTCTATTTTTCCTCTTCTTCTGGGACTTCTATTATTTGAATGTTGATCCTTATATTTCTATTTTCTGTGTCTCTTCACTTTTCCTTTTAATATTTCAACTATATAACCCATCCTGATGTTTTCTGGAACTAATCCTCAACTTCATTTATTTATTCTACGTTTATTCTGCTATTCCATCTACTATTCAATAGTCAACCTATTGAATTTCTGGTTTCAGGTTTTTTTTTTATACTCAGAAATTCTTGGGTCTCCTTTATGCCTTTGGCATTATAGCAGTATCCTTTCTTATATCTTTAATATACTTGAGTTTTCCATTTGTTGTTTCTCTCTTATCCCAGTGGCTCTCCCAACAAGCCTAATTATTTTTTCCTATGAGTTCATATTCAGGGCTATCACATTGCAGTGCAGGGGCCCTATACCCATTCTCCTAAAATAGAGGTCTCAACCAGGGGTGATTTTGCTCCAACAGGAGACATTTAGAAGTTTCTGGAGACATTTTGAGTTGCCACAATCTGGGCGAGGGGCAGGGGGGCAGTAGTAGAGTATTGCTACTGGCTTTTAGTGGGTAGAGGTCAGGGATGCTCCTAAAAACCCTACAGTGTACAGGACATCCTCTAACAACAATAATTTATCTGAATTTATCTGCCCAAAATTTCAATAGAGCCAAGACTGAGAAATCCTATCCTAGAAGTAGTGATGTCTGAGCTGGTGAGGAGGACCAAAGAAAGCATAAGCCCTACTTTCTATCTTTCCTGGTAAGTTTACATAGGGGTTGCAGAGAGAGAGAGTGAGAACACACCTCAGGACTTTATGGTTTAGACTTCCATGCTGGACCTGCTCTTTTTCAAACGTTGTCTGTGAAGCAGCAGTCACCATAACACAGGGTGGGGCAAGCAAGGAATGCTAAGGGGATGGCCAGTCTGCTTGCACCCATTATTAACCAGCTCCTAACCACCCAACTTGGCTAGTGTGCCTGCTCTGATGTTACATTGGTAGTCCTGACACTACATGGCTGGCTGCTGTTTTTTCTGCTTCACCATGGCATGGAGATGAGCAAAGTCTGCCCAGGACAATGTTAAAGAGCAAAAGGCACATCTCAAAGTCTCCGCAACCCACCTGACCCGGTTTTCATCCATGGGGCTCAGCCATGTTTGGCTCTGGGCTTCTACTTCTCCCCCACACCAGGACCTAAACACCTCCTGTTGCACAGAGTTTTCTCATGCATTTGTGTTAGTTTCACACAACTTCCTTCTGGCTTTTGTGGCATTTATGAAGTAGGATTTGGAGGAAGGAATTAGTGAGATTAAGCTGATCCTTCATGTTGTCAGGAACTGGAACTCCAAAATTATGTGGATTTAAAAACTGTATACACATATATTTGATAAAACAAAAATTAATTAAAAAATAAATGGAAGAAGAAGCAAACTGAAAAAACTGAGGGGATGTGCAGATGTTATCATTTGAATGGTGCCTGAGAATGAGTCAATACAGTTAGAATTAGGTTCAGCTTGAATAGAGACCCAAAATAAGAGTGGCTTATTCAAGATAGAAGCTGTATTTCTTACATGAAGTAGAGACACTTCAAGTTATTTTCTCTTGCATGACCTACATTCCTAAGATTACCTCATAGTCCAATATGATTGCTTCAGCTCTATTTATCATGTATATATTCCTATATACATGAAGGAGAAAGGGAAAAAGAAGAGGCGAAGAACATATGATAACCATATTTTAAGGAAAGTGTTTTCATTTTCTACTGAAGCATAACAAGCCTTATGCTTGTTAGTGGCTTAACATAGTAATAATTTATTATACATCATGATTGTGTGAGTAGACTGCACAGTTCTTCTGCTTCACTTGGTGTTGGCCAGCATTCTGGGACAAATGATAGGTCCAAGGTGTCCTCAACCACAAGGCTGGAAAGTTGGCACTGGCTATTAGCTAGGAGCTTGCTGGGGCCATTGTCTGAAGCCTCCGTTCTTTTTCATGAGGATTCTTCCTCACAGCTGCTTGGGCTCCTCATAGCATGGAAGTGCATTCAAAAAGTATCATTCCAAGCATGGGTATCCCAAGAGGAAGAAAATGAAAGTTCCAATCCTCTTGAAGCCTAAGCTTGGAATTCCCTGAATGTCCTTCCTCTGCATTCTAGTGGTCAAAGCTGTCACAGGACAAGCCCAAAGAAGGGGTGAAAGCAGACACACTCCACCTCTTGATGTGAAGAGTGGTATGTACAGGAGGGGAAGAACTGTTGGGGACCATCTCTGGAGGCTAGCGACCACGGAAGTTTCCTGGAAGTTGTCATACGCCTCTGCTTACCTCCTATCATCCAGAACTAAGTCACATGACCATTCTTAGCTACAAGGGAGGCTTGAAACTATCATTTTCAAACTGAGCATCAATGTAGCTGTATAAAAACTGAGGGTTAAACTTGTATGGAAGAATGAGGAATCTAACAGAGAGTTGAAATGAGTCATCAAAACACGAGTAGCCTGAAGTGGTTATCAGGAACAAGGATACAAAATCAAGGGGTAGAAGAGCCAGGGAAACCAGGAAAAAGAATGGCAAGTGAAGTGGGAAGACAAAACAGTTCATTGCAAGAATACGGTTTAGAAGATCTAATGACAAAAGATACTCTTAGAACGTATATTTTATTCATTAGTTTATCCTTTGATTGTCAAATATTTATTTATTCCCCACTACAGACCAGGCTAAGTGCTAGGAATATGATATGAATAAGACGTTGCTCCTAAATTCAGGGATAGACGCAAGATAAAGGCAAAAGTAAAAGACAATTCTATCATGACTCTTCCTCTATTACCTCCCAATTTAGGGGACCCTTCAATACCGTCACATAAGGGTAGAAGCAATAAAAGGCACCTCCAAGGACCTTTATTCAGAAGACCGGTAAGCATTTTCATATTTGTTAGAGTTTTCTAAACCCCCACCTTGAATTCCATATTTCCAAAATAGCCATTCCTGGGTTTGCAAACTAGGTTAAGCCCCAGTTGTAGACAATTGTAGGTTCCGCCTGTTCAGCATCTATCTATTCACACTCATTCTATTGAAAACAGCTCTGTTTCTTCTCTGATACCATCTGCTTCAGTCTATGTGGTTGAACTATATGGAATTGACCCCTTTCCCAGTGCCAGGGTGTGGGCATGTGGTCCACACATAGCCAGGGCTTTTGTTAGAATTCTTGCAAACAAGAGTTTAAACTGGAAGGATGAAATTCTGGATCTGCTGAAGGCCACCTGAGAAGGGAGTTTGCCTGACACTGAATCCCACCTAGATGGAAGCTGAGCCAAGAAATGAAGGGAGAGAGAGTCCCAGTGATGCCTTTTGAGTGGATCCAATGATGCCCGACGTTCAATCTTCTTTTGGACTTTTCAGATATGTGAGCCAATAAGTTCACCTTTTTGCTTAAGGCAGTTTGAATTTGGTTTCTACTACTTGCAACCAAAAGGCCCAACATAAATAATTTCTTACGTCATAGACTTTTATCATCCCCAGTTCTCCTTTGAGACACTCAGTCAATGTCTTATTTACTATTTCAATGTTGATCTCCCTTATGGGTCCTTCTCCTCTGTCCATGTGCTCATTGAGTGGAATGGTGGATAGGATGGCCCACACGATAGACGTGGTGTCTTCCAGCTTGCCTCCCTCTTCCTCAACACAGGGCTGAATCCTCCATTTAAATATAAGTGTGTGCTGCCTCCATTGCACCGCCCTTCTCTCTGGCAATGGTAGATGACTGGTAATGCCGCCTCTCAAAACTCCACTAGGGTAAAAACATCTCAGCCATGCTCTGTCACCTAGGAAAGTGTCTGTCTCATAATAAATGCTCAATAAATATTAGTGATATTAATGATAATGATTAAAATCACAATTAATAATTTAGAAGTATAATTTAAATTACTATGCTCCTTTCTTTTCCACTAAACAATGTATGTTGGAGTTCACGACATAGTACCTGTATATGGAGTTGGCTTTATCTTTAAAATTTTTTTATGATATTTCTTCATATGGATGTTCCATAATTTAATCAGTTCCATCTTTGTTGATATTAGATTGTTTCTAATCTTTTTTCTAGTATCAATAATGCTTCAGTGAATTGCTTTGTACATTCACTTAGCCTATATGTGCTAGTATATGTAGGATATACTACTAGAAATAGAATTGCTGGATCAAAGAGAACAAGCAGCTTATCAAGTTCCATGAACAACCTGTTGGAACTGTGATTGGAATTTCATAGATCATTTTGGGGAGAACTGGCATCTTTATATTGTTATCTTCCTGTTCATGAACATAATAGATTTCTTTATTTAGATCTTTACTGTCTCTTAATTGTTATAGAAGAATAAAAGGTCCAAAGAAGTCAATACCTTCTAGAGAAAAAAGTAGGGAGGAAAGACTTGTCCTACCAGCTATTAGGACTTATTATGAAGCTATAGTAACCAAGATAACAGTATAGGGACAGGATAAACAATCTGAACACTGGATAGAATAGAGATCCCAGAAACAGACTCACTTATCTGTCAGGGCAGATGAGCGTTGAAAAGAGGTATTATTCTGTAAGTGAATCTGAAAAAAAAAAAACTGTTATCCATATTGAAAAAAAGTGGAATTGATCCTACCTCACACCACACAAATAATTAACTCAGATGGATCACAAACTTATATGTCAAAAGCAAAACTTTATAAGTTTTAATAGAAAATATAGGTGAATATTATTCTGATTTTGGGGTAGATAAGAAGATCTTAAGACTCAAAAAGTGAAAATACTGACAAATTTGCCCCTATAAAATTAAGAACTGTTCATCAAAAGACGTTAAAAATAAAGTGACAATGCAAGTTATAAGCTGTCTGCTTTAACATTGCTATAACTTTTTTGATTAGCACTTCCTTGGTAGATATATTTTTCCCTTGATTTTCAATCATTATATGTAATTTACTTTAGGCATATCATTTGTAATTGGTGTACAGATGTATTATAAAAATCCATTTTGATAGTCTCTCTTTTTTTGTTATAATAGGCAAGTTAACCTTTATAGTGGGTTGAATGGTGCCCTCCCAAAAGACACGTCCACTTCCTGACCCTCAGAGCCTGTGAATATGACCTCATTTGGACAAAGGGTCTTTGCAGATGTAAATAAGTTTAGAATCTTGAGATGAGACCATCCAGGATTATTCAGATGACAAGTGTCCTTATAAGAGACACACAGGGGAGAGACACAGAGAGAAGAGAAGGCCATGCAAAGGAGGCAGAGGTTGGAATTATGTAGCCACAAGCCAAAGGAACTCCTGAAGCCACCAGAAGCTGGAAGACGCAAAGAAAGATCTCCCCTAGACACTTCAGAGGGAGCACAGCCCTACTGACACCTTGATTTTGGACTTCTGGCCTCCAGAACAGTGAGAGAATAAATTTCAGTTGTTTTAAGTTACCAAGTTTGCAGTAATTTGTTATGGTATAACAAATAAGGTTTTCTATATTCTTTTACCTCCCTCTGTGCTGAGTGGATTTCTGTTCTTCTAAGGGTTGCCCTTGAATTTTCAGCACATATACTTAGTTAATTTTCTTATAAAAAGCCTAAAGTCACAAATAAAACAAGAATCTGAACATGCTGTAACTGCCCATTGAACATAACCCCACCTAATACTGATTTCCATAATGTGTTTCACTTTTCTATACACAAAAAGTTAATGGCTTTTTTAGTCTACAGTTAATTAAATGTATCCACACATTTATTAATTTCTTTGTTCACCACTGTTTCTTGAATCCCACAGCTTTCCTCTTTTCTTCTTGTTGAAGGGTAATAAACTCTTTTAGTCTTTGTATGTTGGAAAATGTCTCTATTGTCATCATTCCCCACCCCACCCCACCCCACCCCCTTTCTTCACTCTCCCACCAGCCAGACTAGTGGTTCTACCCCATCCTCTTTGTCCTGAACCAGGTCTTATTTGGCAGTGTAGGGTTCCTGCCCTATGGTGATATTGAAGCAATGGCAAATATGCTACCAAGCTGTCAGTGGTCAGCTTGATTTAATTCCTGGTCATAAACTGTGCCTCCCCAGGACCAGAGCTTCATGCAAGTCTTGTAAGGCAGCAGCTGGCAATGATTTTTCAGCCTCCTTTCACAGATGGGGGAGCCCTGGTACAGCCTCTGATTTCTGGTGATGACCCAGTTGACCCTGAAAAAGCTGCCATGGCAGGTTCTGAACCCAGTTTGCCAGTTCTTTAGCTGAGGTTTGCACTTCGTGTTACTGTCCTGTTTCCCAGTGCATAGAGATATTGAATTTGTTTTTGAAACTGGCTATGTTTGTTTAATTTTCTGTTTGAGTATTTTGTCCATTATTGCTATTTTTGGGAAAAAAGGGAGTACCTCAATGCATAAACTTACAGAACGTTATTCTTTAATTTTCAAGAAAAAAAATTTAAAGCATTACGGTTCCTTAGAATTTTGGTTCAATTTCCCCTGGGAAACCATGTGGGCTTTTCTTCGGTGGAAGATAGTTTACTAAATCTTTAACACTTAACTCTTCTCTATCTAATGGTCTGTTTAGATTTTACTGTCTTTTCTAAGGTTAATATTAGATATTCATATTTCCCTGGAAATCTTATTTTGAAACTGAACAAATTAGACAATTATTTTAGTTTACTCTCAGATTATTTTCATTGTTCTTCTTTACATTTTGTGTTCTTTGTGCTTTCTCCTTTTTTCTTGATTAGATTCTTGTTTTTATTCTAAATAACCTCTTTTACTTATTAGTTATACCTTTTTTTACTTTCTAATGCATTAAATTCTACTCTTTTTTTAAAAAATTATTAGCACCTTTTAATTATTATTTACTTATTTATTTATTTATTTATTTTGGCTGTGTTGGGTCTTCGTTTCTGTGTGAGGGCTTCCTCCAGTTGCAGCAAGCGGGGGCCACTCTTCATCGCGGTGCGCGGGCCTCTCACTATCGTGGCCTCTCTTGTTGCGGAGCACAGGCTCCAGACGCGCAGGCTCAGTAGTTGTGGCTCACGGGCCTAGTTGCTCCGCGGCATGTGGGATCTTCCCAGACCAGGGCTCGAACCCATGTCCCCTGCATTAGCAGGCAAATTCTCAACCACTGCGCCACCAGGGGAGCCCAAATTCTACTCTTATATTCGTTTTCCTTCTGCTTCTTTGTCTTTATTCCATTGTTCTCTTTCTAATTTCTTAAGTTAGATTATTAATTAATTTTCATTTTTATTATTTATAACTGTTATGTCTTTTGCTATGATTTTTCTCTCTCTAGACTACTTTAGTCATATCTCATCAGTTTAAATATGTTTTCATTACCATTATTTTCTAAATATTCTCTAACTTTTGCTTTGATTTTCTCTTTGATTCAGCAGTTGGTGACGGTTTTTTGCTTTCCTTTGTCTTCTAGTTTTGCCATTGATTTTTAGTTTTCTTGCATTGGGATTGGAGAATGTTATGTTATATGGTTCTTGAGAAGATAATGATTATTTGTTTTGGTTGTATAAAGTTCAGTGCATTAAATTTGTCTTATGTATTTATTTAAGTCTTCTCTCAGCTTACTGAATGTTATCTCTTAGGCTAAGAGAGATGAAGTGTCCTACTTGTATTTCTACCTCTTCTTTTATTTCCTTATATTTTTGCTTCATAAATTAGGATGATATTGTAATTGGTATATAAATTTAAATGTAAGGTCTTCATTGTGCAGTTTGCCCCTTAATATAAATTGCCTTTATTTACCCCCATTTAATACTTTTTGCCCTGAATTTTATCGTGATCATTTTTGCATTCTTTTTGTTTATATAGTCCAGGATTTTGCCCCATATCTCTATTTTAAACTTCCTTGGTTATCATGTTTTGTGTCTATTCATTACTGCAAATAGCTGAGTCTTGCACTGTGACCCAGCCAGAATATTTCTCCTTTTAATAAGTTAGTTTATCCACTTGAATTTATTGATAGCAACAGATACATTTGGTATTTTTTAGTCTTTTTATGTTACAATATGTAGTAACCTGATTTTTTACATGGAAGCCCCAAATATTCTTTATTTTGCTTTGATACCTAATAAATATTCTAATTTCAGTGTTGATTTTTCTGTATCAAATATTCCTGGGATATGATGAGTCTGTCAAGCTTTAGTTTGAGCCTTTTCTTTTTCCTAGAAACTTTTCTTGAATTGTACTTTGAAGATTTTGTTGCTGTTGTTCTATTTGTTTGGTATCCTTCTTCAAGGATGTCAATTTTGCATAAATTTAATCACCTTCACCTTCTAATCTGTCATTTCCCCCTCTACTCCTTTTTAAAAATAAACTTCATTATAAAATGATTTATAATAAAATGCACACATTTTAAGTGTACAATGTTAGATGAGTGTTGATAAACATACACATATGTATAACCATCACCAGAATCGATATTTAATATTTTCATTATCCTAAAAAGTTCCCTTTTGTTTCTTCTCAATTTCCACCTCCCATCCTCAGCCTCAAGCAACCATTGATCTGCTATCACTATAGATTAGATTTGTCTTTCCTCGAGCTTCATCAAAATAGAATCATATAGTATATACTCTTTTTCTGTCTGGCTTCTTTCACTCAGTATAATGTTTTTTATATTGATCCATTTCATTGCATATGCAGTAGGTTTGTTCCTTTTTAATTCTGAGTAGTATTCCATTACATAAAAATACCAAAATTTGTTTAGTGAGTCACCAATTTGGGCGGTTACCAGCTTTGGGCAAGTATGGGTAAAATTTGTATGAACATTCACGAACAAGTCTTTGTGCGTGCATATGCTTTTATATCTCTCGGGGAGACACCTAGAAATTAAATTGTTGGGTCATAGGGTAAGTGAATTTTTAACTTATAAGAAAACTGTCAAAAACAGTTTTCCAAAGAGGTTGTAGCATGTTACAATCCCATCAGCAATGTATGAGAGTTCCAATATCTCCACATCATTGCCAACATCATCACTCAATATTGTCAAATTAAAAAATTTTACTCATTCTAATGGGTTTATTGGTATCTCATTGTGGTTTTCTCTAATCCTTTCTTCAAAATTTTAGCACTCAATATTGTTTCATTTATTATTTTACTGTCATACACAGATTAAATATCAGTTTAGATCATTCTAATTGCAATTCTGAGGAACTCTCACTTTTCTATGCTTTTTTCTAAACAAATTATTTATTTATTTTTGGCCATGTCATGCAGCTTGCAGGATCTCAGTTTCCCAACTAGCAACTGAACATGGGCCATGGCAGTGAAAGCTCAGAATCCTAACCACTAAGCCACCAGGGAACTTCCCAAACTTTTTATTTTAGAACAGTTTAAATTTACAGAGCAATTGCAAAAATCATACAGAGAGTTCACATAAACCCCACACCCATTTTCCCTTGTTAACATCTAACATTGGTATAGTATACTTACTAACTAATGAACCAACATTGATTCATGATTAACTAAAGTTGGCCCTTTATCTAGATTTCTTTACTGTTTACCTAAATGTCCTTTTCTTATTTCAGAATCCCGTCCAAGATACATATTACATTTAGTAACCATGTTTCCTTAGGGTCCTCTTGCTTCCCTCTCGCCCCTCCCTCTCCAACAGTGAGAAACCTGGCTCTCACCATACTACATCATTTTCTTAATTGTTCAATTCCGGTATTGTATAGTGGTACCAAAATTGTTAACCCATACCCCATAGGAAACAACTTTATCAACTAGAGTACAGGGCCTAGGTCTTACAGACTACTAATTTCCGAGATTACTTAGGTCAGCACATTTTCCTCCCACTCCCATCAATGAAGTTGCTTCATAAATGTATAACACAGGTTGTTTTGTCCCATTCTACGTCCCATCCTGGGATCCCCCAACCTCCTAAATGATTTTCTTTAACTTTACATCCATTAAGGTTCACTCTTTGTACTATAAAGTTCTGTGGGTTTTGACAAATGCGTAGTATTATGTATTCACCACTACAGTATCATATGCAATAATTTATCCACCCTAAAAAAATCTCCTGTGCTTCACCTCTCCTATTCTACTTCCTGCATTGCCCCAAAACACCTGACAATCACTGGTATTTTTACCATCTCTTTTTTATCAAAAAGTTTTGCCTTTTCCAGACTCTTTCACTTAGCAATACACAATTAAGATTCAACCATATTTTAGTGGCTTGATTGCTCTTTTTTAATGTTTAATAATATCCCACTGCATGTATGTACCATAGTTTGATTATCAATTCACCTATTGAAGGATATCTTGGTTGCTTCCCTTCTTTTGCAGATTATGAATAAAGCTGCTATGAACAGCCCTATGCAGACTTTCCTGTGTGCATAAGTTTTCCAATCAGTTGGATAAATACTTAGCAACATGATTACTAGATTGCATGGTAAGACAATGTTTAGTTTTGTTAGAAACTGCCCAGCTGTCTTCCAAAGTGGCTGTCCATTTTGCATTTCTATCAGCAATGAATGAGAAGTCCTGTTGCTTCACACCCTCACCAGCAATTTGTATTGTCAGTTTTTTAGGAGTTTTGCCACTCCATAGGTATGTGGTGGCATCTCATTGTTTTAATTTGAAATCCCTAACGACAAATGATGTTGAGCATCTTTTCACATGCTATTTTAAATCTGTGTATCTTCTTTGTTGAGGTGTCTGTTCAGATCTTTTGCCCATTTTTGAGTTGTTTCCTTATAATGGGGTTTATGAATTCTTTGTATATTTTAAACACAAGTGCTTAATCAGATATGTGTTTTGCAAATATTTTCTCCCAGTTTGTGGCTTGTTTTCCACAGAGCAGACTTTTTAATTTTAACAAAGTCTAATAACATCAAGTTTTCTTTCATGGCTCATGATTTTAGTGTTTTATCTAAAACCTCATTACCGAGCCCAAGGTCATCTAGATTTTCTCCTATGTTTTCTTCTAGAAGTTTTTAGTTTTGAATTTTATATTTAGGTCTCTGATCCATTTTGAGTTAATTTTTGTGAAAAATGTAAGGTCTGGGTGTAGGTTCATTTTTTTTTTGCATATGGACATCCATTTGTTCCAGCATCATTTGTTGAAAAGAATATTATTTCTCCATTTTCAAAGGTAAGTAGACTATATTTGTGTAAGTCTATTTCTGGGTTCTCTATTCTGTTCCATTAATCAATATGTCTGTTATTTCACCAATACCACACTGTCTTGATTATTGTGGTTTACAGTAAGTCTTGAAATTGGGTAGGTGAAACCCCCAATTTTATTCTTCTTTTTCAAGACCATTTTGCTTATTCCAGATCTTTTGCCTTTCCATATAAATGTTAGAATCTTTTTGTTGATATCCACAAAATAACATTGGGTTTGGATCATGCTGAATCTATACATCAAGTTGGGAAATTTAACATCTTAATATACTGAGTTTCCAATTCATGAACATGGAATATCTATTTATTGATATTTAGATATTCTGTGACTTCTTTTATTAGAGTATTGCAGTTTCTTCATATAGATCCTATACCTATTTTGTTCAAGTATGTTTTATGGCCCAGAAAGTGGTCTTTGTTGGGTGAATGTTCATGTGAGCTTGAGAAGAATGCATATTCTGCTCTTGTTGGATGGAGTGTTCTATAAATGTCAATTTCATTGAGGTGACTGACAGTGTCATTCAGGTTAAATGTCCTTACTGATTGTCTGCTTGGTCTATCAGTTACTGAAACAAGAGTGTTGAACTCTCCAGCTATAACAGTGGATTTGTCTATTTTTCCATTCAATTCTATCCGTTTTTGGTTCATGTATTTTGATGTTTTCTTGTCAGGTGCATATACATTAAGGGTTATTTTGTATTCTTGGAGAATTGACCCCTTTATCATTATATAATGTCTCTTTTTATTCCTGATAATTTTCCTTGTTCTGAAGTCTGCTTTGTCTGAAATTAATATAGCTACTACAGATTTCTTCTGGATAGTATTATAGAGTAGTATGTCTTCTTCTATCCCTTTAATTTTTCCCCCAGATGCTGTGCTTATAACATGGCAACCTTTATGCTTCCTTCTGTCACATTTCCCATGTGTGTCCCAAATAATCTGAGGAAGGCTTTCTCAATATGCATGCATTCATTGTTTTAAAATGTCTTTACAATGCATGTGCACATATTGTCTTATCTATGCTGATTGCAGTCTTCTGTAGAGTATTAGTTTGAACTCTTTGGGTTACAAGTAAACTTGGATATAGTTTAATAAAAAAATAGGAAATTTATTTTAAGGATATCAGGTGTATGTAAGAACACAGAGTAGACAGTGACAGTATCATAGTTAGGTCTTTTTTTTTTTAATCCACTCTGACAATTTCTGTCTTTTAATTGGTATATTTAGATAATTCACATTAAAAGTGACTATTGGTATAGTTGGATTAACATCTACTATGTTTGTAACTCTGTTCTATTCCTTGAATTTGTTCTTTGTTTCTTTTTCTCTTTCTTTTTCTTCTGCCTTCTTTGATTTTAATTGAGCATTTTATATGGTTCTATTTTATCTCCTCCATTAGGACATCAATTATGTTTCTTCTTAAACATTTTTTACTGGTTGCCCTAGAGTTTCCAAAATACATTTTTAACTATCTAAGTCCACCTTCAAATAACACTATATTACTTCATGTGTAGTGCAGGTCCATTATAATAGAGTATTCCCACTTCCTCTCACTCATCCCCTAATGACATTACTGTCATTTATTTCACTTATACATATGCTATAATCACCCAATAAATCATGATTATTACCTTAAATAGTTATTTTTAGATCAATTAAGAAAAATAAAAAGATTTCATTTCTTATCTAATGTTCTTCCTTTCTTTATGTGGATGCAAGTTTCTATCCTATATAATAGGGGTCCCCAACCCCCAGGCCACAGACCTATCTTCAAGCTTATTGTACTGGAGCCCTGTTGGAGTGGAGGGAGAGCATTCCCTAACCTTATGATTAAATCTCAGTGCTCTGGTGAGCTGTGCCTCTGGCCTGGACCTTCACAAGTGATTCTCTACTGGCATCAATTTCTCCCCTAAGTGAGACAGTAAGTTAGAGGGGACTGAGAGGGAGGAATGCCCTTCCCCCAGGTGGGATAAGGCTCTGGAATAGTTTTTTCCCTGGAGAGTAGGTCCTTATTATGGAGAACACTCTGGCTATATTTCATAATG
This sequence comes from Eubalaena glacialis, assembly GCF_028564815.1. NCBI lineage: Eukaryota > Metazoa > Chordata > Mammalia > Artiodactyla > Balaenidae > Eubalaena > Eubalaena glacialis. Next base: position 16,314,408 of record NC_083726.1, read on the forward strand.
ATTACTCTTCCCCTGCCCCTGCCACAGCCATGAGGGGACTTTTCTGGCATCTTAACCATGATCACCTGATGGGGTTACTGGAGGTAGAGCCCACAAAAATGTGTGCCCCCCCCAACCAAATCTGAAGGCTTCAGAAGTTTCTCACTCTCAGGCTAGTCCATGCTTATCCTCTCAAAATTCATCAAAATCACTATTTAAATTTTCCTATTAGTTTACGTCTCCATCAGCTTCTGCTTCAGGTAAGTACATCTCAGATGTGTCTCGGATTTGCCTGTCTCTAAAGATTTCAGGGTGGCAGCTTGCCCTACTGTTATAGACTGAATGCTTGTATACCTTCAGAATTATATGTTGAAATTCTAACATCTGATGTGATGATATTAGGAGGTGGGGGCCTTCAGGAGGTGATGAAGTCATGAGGGTGGAGCCCTCATGAATAGAATTAGTGACCTTATAGAAGAGAGCCCAGCGAGCTCCCTCACCCCAATTCCACCATGTGAGGATACAACAAGAAGTTAGCAGTCTTCAACCCAGAAAAGGACTCTCACCAGAACCCAACCATGCTGGCTCTGATCTCAGATGTCTAGCCTCGAGAACTGTGAGAAAAAAGTTTCTGTTGTTTATAAGCCACCCAGTCTATGGTACTTTGTTACAGCAGCCTGAATGGACCAAGACACCCGCAGACTCATATCTCTACTGGGTCTGAGAAAAGTTGCTGATTTTCAGTTTACTCCCTTTTTTCTTGTAAGAATGGGAATGACAGAGTCCAAGTTCTTTACAAGTGAGAGCTGATCCTGAGGTCTCCTAATCCTTTTTAACACTTTGATCACTTCTGTTTAACATGAAGGATCCTAGATGAGCTCTCACAAATGTAACCATTATATTGAAGGGACTGGGCTCTACTGAGTACAATTAAAAAACAACTCTTTCTCCCACTGTCCCCTTAGATATGCCTGTGGGCTAGATCTTTCCCCAGCACTGGATGAAATCTCAAGCAGGATTAATAATTTTCTGTCCAGTATTATATTAAATTAAAAAAATTCAAATGCCATAAGATTCACCCTCTTAAAGTGTACAATTCAATGTTTTCTAGCATAATCACAAGGTTTTACAATGATCACCACCAATTCCAAAACATTTTAATCACTTCAAAAAGAAACTCCATACCCAGTGGCAGTCACTCTCCAGCTTCTCCCCCTAGTCCCTGGCAACCACTAATCAACATTCAATCTCTATGGATTTGCCTATTCTAGACATTTTATGTAAACAGAATCAGACAATATGCGGCCTTTTGTATCTGGCTTTTTTCACTTAACATAAGGTTTCCAAGTTATATCAGTACTGCATTCCTTTTATGGCTGAATAATATTCCATCGTATAGATATACCATTTTTGTTTATCCATTCATCAGTTGATGTACATTTGTGTTGTTTAGAGTTCTTAGTTATTATTAGTAATGCTGCTATAAACATTCATGGACAAGTTTCTGTGTGGTCATGTTTGCAATTTCTTTTTGGTATATACCTAGTAAGCAGAATTGCTGGGTATTCTATGATAACTCTACCTTCAACTTTTTAAGGAGCTGCCATTTTTAGATTCTTAAAGTCCTCCAGGCACTTAAAAAAGGCAGTATAAAAAGAGCAAGACTTATTTTAGTGGTTTAAAAGTCAGGTGGAGAATAATACTTTCAAAATTCAAGCTCTTATCTAATTTATAGATCCTTCCCTTGGGCTGGACTCAAAGCTTGGACTGGGGCAAAGGGAGCTTTTATTATCTTTACTGGTTTGTCTTCCACTCATGGGTCATAATTTCTGACTCCTCCAACTTAAGGTCTTGGGGGAGAGACAAGCAGATGAAAAGGAGGCACAGCCTTACGTGGTGAGGTCAGTTGGGATCCTCATTGGTGCTGATTCTTTCTCTCATGGAGTGCTTCTGAGAATGTGTTTGGCAATGCTTCTGATGGGAGCCTCCTGCAATTTTTTGACTTGGGTAATGCCTTTCATATGCCTAGACTCTTACACCTCAGTTCTCAATCATGGGCAGTCTACCAATGCGATAGAGACTACTAATTGTTCCCCAATATTGATTTTACCCTGCTTCCACAGAAATAGGATCCCCAATTAACTGAACACATGGCAACTTAGAATAATGCCATTTTCCAGTCTGCCTTGTAGCTGGCTGGATGTGGCCTATAACCATGTTCTAGCCAATGAAGTGAAAGTCATATGTGCAATTTCTGGGAATGTCCTCAAATGCAGAAAGGCTGCTTTTCTCCTTCCTTCCAGTTGGCTGCAATGCAGGAGTAATGGATGGAGCTAACATAGCCATCCTTGGGTTCTTTGGTGCAAGCCATGTATTGGGTATAGCAGAGCAACAAGACAGAAGGATCCTGGACCCCTGATGGTTTTGGAACCACCATATCAGCCCTGGTCTGCTTACATTTACCTGAAAGAAATTAACTTCTTTCTCATTTAAGTCATTGCCATTGTTAATTTTTCCTCACTTGCAGCAAAGCAAATCCTACCTAATACAATCCTACTCTGACTCTCTCTTGGAGCTGCATCAGCTCTTGAAACAGTCCTCTTCCCTGGCATCCCTGTTACAATATCACGAGGCAGCCTTCCTCCTGTGGGTCCACTCGGCCCTGGGGAAAACTCACATTTCCTTGTCCTTGTCATCAGTGAAAGTGCAGAGCCTGTCCCTCTCCTCTGCTCCCTCAGCCCCATGGCCCCAGTCTCTCATTCTTGGTTTCTTAGGCATGTGTCTGGCTTCAGATTTTACCCCTGTTGAGCCTCCAAATGGTCCCCTTGAAGTCCCTCTCTTTTGGGTTGAGGGGAGGGAAGAATCCCCCTATCCCGCTGTCTTTCATAGGTGAGGGGAAGGGAAAATGCCATGACAATCCAATTCCTCTCTCCAAAGAAATTCTCTCCCTCTGGCCTCTTCAACCCCCATCCTTTTGTAGGATAGAGGTGGATGATTCCTGATGCTGACAGAACTGGTTTCATATTCTCATCATGCTCTGCAGGGGGGGTCTAGCACCTTGACTTAGGAAATGGGGACACTCTATTGTTCTCAGCCTTTGGGGCCAAAAATATCCAATTTTAACTTCTGTTTACACCAAAAATCATAATCTCTGGTATCTGCTTTCTCAGGCTCTCTACCTGCTAGCCAGGTCAGAATGATTAAAGAAAGCGTATTTTCATTACATCAATAGTTTAAAATTTTTCACGGTCACAAACACCTTTGAGAAGTATATGAAAGTTGGGACTCAGCCTCACTCCTCACCACCATGAGCTGTTCCAAGGACTCTTACACTAAATCATGCTTTAGGCAGTAGTTCTCAAAATGTGGTCTACCAACTGGTTGACCTTGGTCACCTATCCAGTAGTCCATGCATGTAGCTAATAAGAGGCAGAGCTGCATTTCAAACCCAGGTCCTCCTGAAGCTTCACTCCTAACTTCCCCTACAGCTGCCCTCAGCGTATGAGTCACACTACCTGAAACCAACCGCACCATTAAGATTATGCTCTGAAAAAGAGTGATGTGATCATCTGGCAGCTTTCCTTTCTCAGATGACCTGTTGGGTGTGGATATTATCAGTGGTGCACAATGTGGACCAGCCCTTGCTCTCATGTGGACATGTGCACAGCTGGATAAAACCTCTAACCTAACAAACCATGGTCCTGCTCACGGCGTATCGCAGTACACACGTGAGACAAACATGTATTGCATATTGAAAGTGGGTTTTCTTATTAGTGAGAACCCTGACACAGGAGACAAGACTTTTTCCCTACTTGATTAATGGTTAGTTCTTATTTGAGATGACGTGGACAGGATAAGGTGTGTTGGGACTAGGGGTGATGAAAAGATAAGAAAAATACCCTCTAACAAGGAGTTGACCATAAAAGCCAACACACAGCACTGGAATCACAGAGAACAGTCAGTGGTAACAATAAGCTTCCAGATATGGACTCAGCATTGAGGGAAATAGTGAAAACTGTGAATAACACCCAATCTCAGGACCCAAATGAAGTATAAGCCTAAGACCAGGCTTTTCCACAGTGAAGTATGCTGGCTGTGGAAGTGAAAGTGCTCATGCAAATCTCCTCTTCTCTGTTAATTTGATCTTTAATTGTATAAATAGTACCTTAGAATACTCTGATTATAGAAGACCAAACAGGACAGATAAAGCTAAAGACCCCTGACAACTATTCCCGATCCTACCTCCTGCCCTGGAGGTAACTATTATCATAAGTTTTTAAAGTGAGGGATGAGGAACTTCCCTGGTGGCGCAGAGGTTAGGAGTCCATCTGACAGTACAGGGGACACAGGTTCGAGCCCTGGTCTGGGAAGATCTCATATGCCGCGTAGCAACTTAGCCCGTGCACCACAGCTACTGAGCCTGCGCTCTACAGCCCATGCGCCACAACTACTGAGCTTGTGCTCTAGAGCCTGTGACCCACAACTGCTGAAGCCTGCACGCCTGGGGCCCGTGCTCCGCAACGGGAGAGGCCACTGCAGTGAGAGGCCCACACGCCACAGCGGGGAGTGGCCCCCACTCGCCGCAGCTCGGGGGAGCCCGCGTGCAGCAACAGAGACCCAACCCAGCCAAGAATAAATAAATAAATAAAAATTAGTGGTTTAAAAAAATAATAAATTAATTAATTAATTTAAAAAATTAAAGTGAGGGATGAGATAAAACACTTTTCATGATGCTGATGATGCCAATAAGGACCATTTCGATGATTGCAAGTGCCTTGCTCAAGGGAAGCAACTCACTGAAATAGGAAGTATTTTGTGTAGACATAGGCTATCACTTCAGGGCCAGTATTCCACGAGTTTTTCTAGGAAGAGCAGGTAACAAGACTTTTAAGAAGGACAAACTGGTGCAGCTGATTTAAATGCTCAGTTTGAGTCTTTCCTAATCCTTTATTTCCTGTACTTGTCAGAATAAATCAATGATCAGGGCACCTTTTAAAAAACCACATCCAAGTGCTGCAATGGAAATGAGGAAATATTTTCCAGGGTGAAATTCTAAGACTGCCTCGAGGGGTGCATTTATCATTGCATCCCAAATTGAAACACTGACTCTTGTCAATGTTGGGCAGACACATTTGGAAGCTAGAGTCTAACACAGAGCTGAAAGGAGGCTTGAACAAGGTCTCCTGTGTAGACTGTTACTTTGGTGGCTCCCAGTTATGCCTCCTGGTGTTCACACACCTGTGTGGTCCCTCCCACACTGACTCTGGACTTGGCTACATGACTTGTTTTGACCAACAGGACATTAGCAAATGGTAAGTTGTCCTTGATAAATGCCTGGGGCTGTCCTTTTGGAACACTCGCCCTTGGAGCCCAGCTGCCTTTGTAAACTTATCTGGACACTTGCTGGGGAACCACACAAAGAGAGAGCAAGAGAGACTGTCAGTCATTCCAGGCACGCCAGCTGAGGCCCCAGACATGTGAGTGAGGCCTTCTTGGACCTTCCAGCCCAGCCCAGCCCAGCCCAGCCACAGCTGAATGAAGCTGAGAGACCTCTGCTAACAAGGCATGGAGCTGAAGAACCTCCTGCTAAGCCCTGCACATGTTCCTGACCCACAGAATCATGAGAAATAGACTACTGTTTTAAGCTGCCAAGTTTTGAGGTGGTTCAAGGTAGCAATAGAAACACTTTCCACAATGAACATCCAGAACTACTTATTAGAACCACTGAAGACTTGTGAGTTAGGATTTTCTAATTGAGTAAAAATTAATAGTTGAGAAAAAAATAAGAAAAGACTGATGGGTACCCTTGCCTAGGTCTGTAGCCATTCATCACCAAGCTGCATATAAAACCTGGGTGAAAAAATGGCAAATATCATCCATTTCACAGATTTAAAACAAGTGGAAATAATTTAAAATATTGTTTTTTATCGTCTACCAAATGTGTTGAAACTCTACGTATTATTTGACCTAAAACTGATGGACTACACATATGTAGTCTTTAGCTGATGGATGAAAACAAAAGCCTGAGATGTATTGTCATGGGGACCCTCCCACAAAGCTGGTGTGCATCCGATTGTATTTCCAAAGCAGGAGGGGAAGAGGGAAAAAAGGCATCTGGGGTATTAGGTGATAAAAGGCAGCCTACAAAGTAGTATGTAATATCTGATCCCACTGACAGAGACCCATTTACTCTGTATACTACCATGGAGGGGTCTCATGAATATAATGTTGGATGAAAAAAATCAAGGTGGAGAAGTATACGCAGTATGTTTCTGTTTTTCAAAGAGGAGGATATATATATATATATAGATTAAAAAAAACAATACAAATATAAGCATAACATTTAAAGGGTTACCTATAGAAGGAAGTGAATAAGGTGGAGAAGACAGGGACAGAAGCTGGACTTAATATAAAACAAAATTAAATTAAAAAGTCTGAAAAACCAAAATCAAACGAAATCAATGAACCTAACTTTGTACACGGTCAGTGGAAACCTCGATCCCCAGTTACTTCCAAACCTGCCTTGGCAGCCCTGCCCCTCACCCGCTGAAGGGCCGCTGACTCAGGTGTCCCATAGGCACCCAGCTGAGTATGTTCCCAATGAAACATCTCGTCACCCGCGGCCCCCACCACCGGCTTTCCGCCAGTTGCTCCTCGTCTTGGTGCCTCACTACCCAGTTAGTTGTCTTTCTGAGCCACTACTCCCGAGTTTCTCCTTGATTCCTTTCTCTCTCTCCCACCTCCTACAACATCCTGTCAATTCTACTTCCTTACTCTCTCCACCCAACCTCCTCCTCCTCACCTCCAGTCCCACCCCAGACTATCCTTCCTTTGGCTAATGTCTATTCATTCATCAAAAGTCAGCTCTGGCAGTCCCCTCCTCTGGGAAACTTGCTCAGGAGCTTCCACTCTGTGACGTCACAGGCCGGCTTCCCCTTCTGCCATCAGATGGAGGAGCCTGCTCTCACTGGGGAATTAGCTTCTACAGTCAGCATTTAAAGGAAAAAACCCATAAAGTCAAAATTACCCTTGAAGACAACATAAACTCATTTCTTTTGTTGATCATCTAATGGGACGGTGTCTTAAATTCAGGGCCCATAATGTACAAAACAAAAACAAAAACAAAAAATCACCCACAATCTTTTTAATTCTAGAAACTCACACCAGAGCAGAGATTCTCACACTGTGAGAGCCATGAGGAGACAGCAGATCATGTTTCATGTAATCTAGACTCGACAAGGGGGAGGTGAGAGCAGAGTTGTCTGCCTTGTTTAAATACTACCCTTCCTTCTCTTTTCCAATGCTGAGCATATAGTTGAATTTGCCAAAGTTACATGTGTACAGGGCAGCCTCTCTCCTCCTTGTGTTGTAGCTTCTGTCTTCCCTCCCAATTTTGAGCATCTAACTCATGGCTACCTTCCCAGGACTTAGTAGAAAGCCCTCCACTTAGAAGAAACAGAGAATGTTGGTTGAATGGATTAATGGTTTAACTTCTCCTCGGACCTCTCCAGAGATGGGGAATTCCACAGATAATGAAACAGCCCACTATGTCATCTGAACAAATGAAGTAGACCCACTGGTTCAAGGTCTCTATTGCCTTCCCAGGATTCTAACTGCAATTAAAGCTCTGAAGCAGGTTTCCCAAAGAGGAGCAGGATTGAAAGGCTTAGAGAGCTCCAGATCAGCTGATCAGCAGATAATATCACTTTGAAGCCTCTCCTGTAGCTGGACCAACTCATCGATAGGCTCTGGCTGTGTTCCAACTGCTGGTCTGCTTGCCCCTCTTTTCCCTAATCCAGGTTTAACGAGATGAGCATCATTAAGAAAGGCAGGGCGGTTATCCTTTAAGTGAGCAAAGTGACTCTTCACAGAAGGACTGATTTTAATAACCCAGTGCGAGACCCCCTTTAAGGTACAGAATGATTCTGGCACATCAGTTAAGTGTTACACAAAACAGACGTGAGTATTCAAAATCAAAGGCGGTTTTCATTCATGTGAAAAGGGATCAGTGAGCTGCATGAAAACTGGGGTGCATCGAAGTCCCCGGGGCTCTGTCCACAGCAGGAAAAGCTCAGAGTAGATTGGGCCTGGGGGGGAGGCAGCCTCAGCTGCCCATAACTCAGAGACAGAAGGCGGCGATCTCCGCACGCCGCCTCTATTTCATGTGCGGGCTCCTGTCTCTGATCTTACGGTGGTCGCCTAATTGCCAATGACTGTTTCTGTGGACACGAGGGTCTGCTAAATGTGTAAGGACTGCATTTTTCCAGGGGAGACATTTTCCTTTGCACATAAGCCAAAGATTCCTTCAGACACAAATTCTTTCTTATGCAGGTCATCAGATTCTTGCATGGGGGACATTAGTGCGGAGTTCAATGCACACAGCTGAATATGAATATATATATATGAATATAAGTATACAAAATCTGGTAACTGAGGGAGTCAGGATGCCAGATGGGAAGGCCAACAATGCCATGTGCACATCCTGAATTTCTTTCACACACGAAGACTGTAATCCTAACCGAGTATTAGGCAAATACTTGAAGCTGTTTGTTTTCCAAGAGTGGAAATGACTTCACTTTCAGTCAACCACAGCCTTTGACCCAGTCTCCACTGTAACCAAGGCACACATTTGGGAGTGTTTGAATAAAAGTGAGGGGCATATTTAAACTTACGGCTCCAACCAAGATCAAACCCTTGGGAGACCTTCAAGATGGCGGAGGAGTAAGATGTAGAGATCACCTTCCTCCCCACAAATACATCAAAAATATATATACATGTGGAACAACTCTGACAGAACACCTACTGAATGCTGGCAGAAGACCTCAGACCTCCCAAAAGGGAACAGATGCCCTCAGGCGGCCTACACGCAGAGGTGGGGCAAATCCAAAGCTGAAACCCAGGAGCTGTGCGAACAAAGAAGAGAAAGGGAAATCTCTCCCAGCAGCTTCAGGAGCAGCGGATTAAATCTCCACAATCAACTCGATGTACCCTGCATCTGTGGAATACCTGACTAGACAACGAATCATTCCAAAATTGTGGCGGTGGACTTTGGAAGCAACTGTAGACTTGGGGTTTGCTGTCTGCGACTGATTTGTTTCTGATTTTTATGTTTATCTAAGTTTAGTGTTTAGTGCTTGTTATCATTGGCGGATTTCTTTATTGGTTTGGTTGCTCTCTTCTTTATTTATTTTATTTTATTTTAATAATTTTTTTTCTTTACTTTTTTTTTTTCTTTCTTTTTTTCTCCCTTTTCTTCTGAGCTGTGTGGCTGACAGGGTCTTGGTGCTGCGGCCTGGTGTCAGGCCTGAGCCTCTGAGGTGGGAGAGCCGAGTTCAGGACACTAGACCACCAGAGACCTCCTGGCCCCATGTAATATCAATCGGTGAGAGCTCTCGCAGAGATCTCCGTCTCAATGCTAAGACCCAGCTCCACCAAACAGCCAGCAAACTCCAGTGCTGGATGCCCCATACCAAACAACTAGCAAGACAGGAAAACAACCCCACCCCTTAGTAGAGAGGCTGCCTAAAAACATACTAAGTTGACAGACACCCCAAAACACACCACCGGACGTGGCCCTGCCCACCAGAAAGACAAGATCCAGGCCCACCCACCAGAACACAGTCACCAGTCCCCTCTACCAGGAAGCCTACACAACCCACTGAACCAACCTCACCCACTGGGGGCAGACCAAAAAAAACAGAAACTACAAACCTGCAGCCTGCAAAAAGGAGACCCCAAACACAGTAAGTTAAACAAAATGAGAAGGCAGAGAAATATGCAGCAGATGAAGAAGCAAGGTAAAAACCCACCAGACCAAACAAAACGAAGAGGAAATAGGCAGTCTACCTGAAAACGAATTCAGAGTAATGATAGTAAAGATGATCCAAAGTCTTGGAAATAGAATGGAGAAAAATATAAGAACCATTTAACATGGACCTAAAGAACTAAAGAGCAAACAAACAATGATGAACAACACAATAAATGAAATTAAAAACTCTCTAGAAGGAATCAGTAGCAGAATAACTGAGGCAGCAGAACAGATAAGTGACCTGGAAGATAAAAGAGTGGAAATAACTACCGCAGAGCAGAATAAAGACAAAAGAATGAAAAGAACTGAGGACAGTCTCAGAGACCTCTGGGACAACATTAAACGCACCAACATTTGAATTATAGGGGTCCCAGAAGAAGAAGAGAAAAACAAAGGAACTGAGAAAATATCTGAAGAGATTACAGTTGAAAACTTCCTTAATATGGGAAAGGAAATAATCAGTCAAGTCCAGGAAGCGCAGAGAGTCCCATACAGGATAAATCCAAAGAGAAACATGCCAAGACACATATTAATCAAACTATCAAAAATTAAATACAAAGAAAAAATATTAAAAGCAGCAAGGGAAAAGCAACAAATAACTTACAAGGGAATCCCCATAAGGTTAACAGCTGATCTTTCAGCAGAAACTCTGCAAGCCAGAAGGGAGTGGCAGGACATATTTAAAGTGATGAAAGGAAAAAACCTACAACCAAGATTACTCTACCCAGCAAGGATCTCATTCAGATTCGATGGAGAAATTAAAATCTTTACAGACAAGCAAAAGTTAAGAGAATTCAGCACCTCCAAACCAGCTTTACAACAAATGCTAAAGGAACTTCTCTAGGCAGGAAACACAAGAGAAGGAAAAGACCTACAGTAACAAACCCAAAACAATTAAGAAAATGGTAATAGGAACATACATATTGATAATTACCTTAAATGTAAATGGATTACATGCTCCAACCAAAGACGTAGACTGGCTGAGTGGATACAAAAACGATATCTATATATATGCTGTCTACAAGAGACCCACTTGAGACCTAGGGACACATACAGACTGAAAAGTGAGGGGATGGAAAAAAAGATATTCCATGTAAATGGAAATCAAAAGAAAGCTGGAGTAGCAATTCTCACATCAGACAAAATAAACATTAAAATAAAAACTATTACAAGACACAAAGAAGGACACTACATAATGATCAAGGAATCAATCCAAGGAGAAGATATAACAATTGTAAATATTTACGCACCTAACATAGGAGCACATCAATACATAAGGCAAATGCTAACAGCCATAAGAGGGGAAATCAACAGTAACACAATAATAGTAGGGGACTTTAACACCCCATTTTCACCAAAGGACAGATCATCCAAAATGAAAATAAATAAGGAAACACAAGCTTTAAATGATACATTAAACAAGATCGACTTAATTGATATTTATAGGACATTCCATCCAAAAACAACAGAATACACTTTCTTCTCAAGTGCTCATGGAACATTCTCCAGGATAGACCATATCTTGGGTCACAGATCAAGCCTTGGCAAATTTAAGAAAACTGAAATTGTATCAAGTATCCTTTCCGACCACAGCGCCATGAGACTAGATATCAATTACAGGAAAAAAACGGTAAAAATACAAACACATGGAGGCTAAACAATACACTACTAAATAACCAAGAGATCACTGAATAAATCAAAGAGGAAATCAAAAAATACCTAGAAACAAATGACAATGAAAACACAATGACCCAAAACCTATGGGATGCAGCAGTTCTAAGAGGGAAGTTTATAGCAATACAATCCTACCTCAAGAAACAAGAAACACCTCAAATAAACAACCTAACCTTACACCTAAAGCAATTAGAGAAAGAAGAACAAAAAAACCCCAAAGTTAGCAGAAGGAAAGAAACCATAAAGATCAGATCAGAAATAAATGAAAAAGAAATGAAGGAAACAATAGCAAAGATCAATAAAACTAAAAGATGGTTCTTTGAGAAGATAAACAAAATTGATAAACCATTAGCCAGACTCATCAAGAAAAAAAGGGAGAAGACTCAAATCAACAGAACTAGAAATGAAAAAGGAGAAGTAACAACTGACACTGCAGAAATACAAAGCATCCTAAGAGACTACTACAAGCAACTCCCTGCCAATAAAACGGACAACCTGGAAGAAATGGACAAATTCTTAGAAATGCACAACCTGCCGAGACTGAACCAGGAAGAAATAGAAAATATGAACAGACCAATCACAAGCACTGAAATTGAAACTGTGATTAAAAATCTTCCAACAAACAGAAGCCTAGGACCAGATGGCCTCACAGGCAAATACTACCAAACATTTAGAGAAGAGCTAACACCTATCCTTTTCAAACTCTTCCAAAATATAGCAGAGGGAGGAACACTCCCAAACTCATTCTACGAGGCCACCATCACCCTGATACCAAAACCAGACAAAGATGTCACAAACAAAGAAAACTACAGACCAATATCACTGATGAACATAGATGCAAAAATCCTCAACAAAATACTAGCAAACAGAATCCAACGGCACATTATAAGTATCATACACCATGATCAAGTGGGGTTTATCCCAGGAATGCAAGGATTCTTCAATATACGCAAATCAATCAATGTGATACACCATATTAACAAATTGAAAGAGAAAAACCATATGATCATCTCAATAGATACAGAGAAACTTTCGACAAAATTCAACACCCATTTATGATAAAAACCCTCCAGAAAGTAGACATAGAGGGAACTTACCTCAACATAATAAAGGCCATATATGACAAACCCATAGCCAACATGGTCCTCAATGGTGAAAAACTGAAACCATTTCCACTAAGATCAGGAACAAGACAAGGTTGCCCACTCTCACCACTATTATTCAACATAGTTTTGGAAGTTTTAGCCACAGCAATCACAGAAGAAAAAGAAATAAAAGGAATCCAAATCGGAAAAGAAGAAGTAAAGCTGTCACTGTTTGCAGATGACATGATACTATACATAGAGAATCCTAAAGATGCTACCAGAAAATTACTAGAGCTAATCAATGAATTTGGTAAAGTAGCAGGATACAAAATTAATGCACAGAAATCTCTTGCATTCTTATACACTAATGATGAAAAATTTGAAAGTGAAATTAAGAAAACACTCCCATTTACCATTGCAACAAAAAGAATAAAATATCTAGGAATAAACCTACCTAAGGAGACAAAAGATCTGTATGCAGAAAATTATAAGACACTGATGAAAGAAATTAACGATGATACAAACAGATGGAGAGATATACCATGTTCTTGGATTGGAAGAATCAACATTGTGAAAATGACTCTACTACCCAAAGCAATCTACAGATTCAATGCAATCCCTATCAAACTACCACTGGCGTTTTTCACAGAACTAGAACAAAAAATTTCACAATTTGTATGGAAACACAAAAGACCCCAAATAGCCAAAGCAATCTTGAGAAAGAAAAACGGAGCTGGAGGAATCAGGCTCCCGGACTTCAGACTATACTACAAAGCTACAGTAATCAAGACAGTACGGTACTGGCACAAAAACAGAAATATAGATCCATGGAACAGGATAGAAAGCCCAGAGACAAACCCACGCACATATGGTCACCTTATCTTTGATAAAGGGGGCAAGAATATATAATGGAGAAAAGACAGCCTCTTCAATAAGTGGTGCTGGGAAAACTGGACAGCTACATGTAAAAGAATGAAATTAGAACTCTCCCTAACACCATACACAAAAATAAACTCAAAATGGATTAAAGACCTAAATGTAAGGCCAGACATTATCAAACTCTTAGAGGAAAACACAGACAGAACACTCTATGACATAAATCACAGCAAGATCCTTTTTGACCCACCTCCTAGAGAAATGGAAATAAAAACAAAAATAAACAAATGGGACCTAATGAAACTTAAAAGCTTTTGCACAGCAAAGGAAACCATAAACAAGATGAAAAGACAACCCTCAGAATGGGAGAAAATATTTGCAAATGAAGCAACTGACAAAGGATTAATCTCCAAAATTTACAAGCAGCTTATGCAGCTCAATATCAAAAAAACAAACAACCCAATCCAAAAATGGGAGGAAGACCTAAATGGACATTTCTCCAAAGGAGATATACAGATTGCCAACAAACACATGAAAGAACGCCCAACATCATTAATCATTAGAGAAATGCAAATCAAAACTACAATGCGATATCATCTCGCACTGGTCAGAATGGCCATCATCAAAAAATCTACAAACAATAAATGCTGGAGAGGGTGTGGAGAAAAGAGAACCCTCATACACTGTTGGTGGGAATGTAAATTGATACAGCCACTATGGAGAACAGTATGGAGGTTCCTTAAAAAACTAAAAATAGAACTACCATATGACCCAGCAATCCCACTACTGGGCATATACCCTGAGAAAACCATAATTCAGAAAGAGTCATGTACCAAAATATTCATTGCAGCTCTGTTTACAATAGCCAGGACATGGAAGCAACCTAGGTGTCCATCATCGGATGAATGGATAAAGAAGATGTGGCACATATATACAATGGAATATTACTCAGCCATAAAAAGAAATGAAATGGAGGTGTTTGTAATGAGGTGGATGGAGTTAGAGTCTGTCATACAGAGTGAAGTAAGTCAGAAAGAGAAAAACAAATACAGTATGCTAACACATATACATGGAATCTAAGGGAAAAAAAAAAAAAAAAAAAGAGGTCATGAAGAACCTAGTGGCAAGATGGGAATAAAGACACAGACCTACTAGAGAATGGACTTGAGGATATGGGGAGGGGGAGGGGTGAGATGTGACAGGGTGAGAGAGTGTCATGGACATATATACACTACCAAATGTAAAATAGATAACTAGTGGGAAGCAGCCGCATAGCACAGGGAGATCAGCTCGGTGCTTTGTGACCACCTAGAGGGGTGGGATAGGGAGGGTGGGAGGGAGGGAGATGCAAGAGGGAAGAGATATGGCAACATATGTATATGTGTAACTGATTCACTTTGTTGTAAAGCAGAAGCTAGCACACCATTGTAAAGCAATTATACGTCAATAAAGATGTTTAAAAAAAAAAAAAAAAAAAAAAAAAAAAAAAAAGAGTCAGGTACCACAATGTTCATTGCAGCTCTATTTACAATAGCCAGGACATGGAAGCAACCTAAGTGTCCATGGACAGATGAATGGATAAAGAAGATGTGGCACATATATACAATGGAATATTACTCAGCCATGAAAAGAAGTGAAATTGAGTTATTTGTAGTGAGGTGGATGGACCTAGAGTCTGTCATACAGAGTGAAGTAAGTCAGAAAGAGAAAAACAAATACCTTATGCTAACACATATATATGGAATCTAAAAAAAAACAAAAACAAAAAACGGTCATGAAGAACCTAGGGGCAAGACGGGAATGATCACGCAGGCTCACTAGAGAATGGACTTGAGGACACGGGGAGGGGGAAGGGTAAGCTGGGACAAAGGGAGAGAGTGGTAGTATATATATGGACATATATACACTACCAAATGTAAAATAGCTAGCTAGTGGGAAGCAGTTGCATAGCACAGGGAGATCAGCTCGGTGCTTTGTGACCAGCTAGAAGGGTGGGATAGGGAGGGTGGGAGGGAGGGAGACGCAAGAGGGAAGAGATATGGGGATATATGTATATGTATAACTGATTCACTTTGTTATACAGCAGAAACTAACACACCATTGTAAAGCAATTATACTCCAATAAAAATGTTAAAAAAAAAAACAAAAAACAATAAATGCTCGAGAGGATGTGGAGAAAAGGGAACCCTCTTGCACTACTGGTGGGAAGGTAAATTGATACAGCCACTATGGAGAACAGTATGGAGGTTCCTTAAAAACTAACAATAGAACTACCATATGACCCAGCAATCCCACTACTGGGCATATACCCTGAGAAAACCATAATTCAAAAAGAGTCATGTACCACAGTGTTCATTGCAGCACTATTTACAATAGCCAGGACATGGAAGCAACCTAAGTGTCCATCAACAGATGAATGGATAAAGAAGATGTGGCACATATATACAATGGAATATTAGCCATAAAAAGAAACGAAATTGAGTTATTTGTAGTGAGGTGGATGGACCTAGAGTCTGTCATACAGAGTGAAGTAAGTCAGAGAGAAAAACAAATACAGTATGCTAACACATATATATGGGATCGAAAAAAAAATGGTTCTGATTAACCTAGAGGCAGGACAGGAAGAAAAACACAGACGTAGAGAATGCACTTGAGGACACGGGGATGGGGAAGGGTAAGCTGGGGACAAAGTGAGAGAGTAGCATTGACATATATACACTACCAAGTGTAAAATAGCTAGTGGGAAGCAGCTGCATAGCACAGGGAGATCAGCTTGGTGTTTTTGTGACCACCTAGAGGGGTGGGATAAGGAGGGTGGGAGGGACACACAAGAGGGAGGGGATATGGGGATGTATGTATACACGAAGCTGATTCACTGTGTCATACAGTAGAAACTAACATAGCATTGTAAAGCAATTATATTCCAATAAAGATGTTAAAAAAAAAAAAATCAAACCTTCGCTTTATCAGCATGATAGGATGCCCTGAGAAGGTAACAAACCACACAGCTGAATTGAACTTAATTCAGAAAGAGAAGAAATGCTCTTATAGAGGAAAGGCAAATAGGTTCCATACGGAAGTCACTTCCAATCAATCATAACGAGAGCTGTATTTATTGAGCACTCATTATGTTGGTCACGTGAACTGAGTATTCTTACCCCATTTTTACAGATGAGGAAACTGAGGCAAAATAATTTGCCTAAGATTATATAGCTAGTAGGTGGTGGAGCCAGGATTTGAAGGCAGGCAGTCTGACTGCAGAGTCCTAGCTCCCAACCATGGCATGCTCTGGCCTGCCAGCTGGTGGGTGATGGCTATCTGAACCTGGTGTTCAAGGGTCTGAGGCCAAATTCAGGTTTAGCAGGGAAGGCTGCCACGATTAATCAGAGAGCTGCCAAAGGGATCCAGACACAGAATAGAAGCACATGTGTGGGTACTTGCATCCCTGACTTTATTTAATAGAAAAAGGTCCTACAACATCTGTACTATCAGGACCATGCCTGTCTCAGTCTCTACAAATATTTACTCCTAGATTTTGGCAACATCTGACACTGAGTAAGGTAATTACTAGATTTTGGTAACATCTGACGCTGAGTAAGGTAATTAGAGTAACTCTCCCTGCAGGTACAGCAGGTAACGAATCACTAACAGCTTCCTGTTTCATTTTCTGGACCGATGTTGATATGTTTCAGGTCCTGACAGATTGTAGACCTACTTGGGACAAGCAAGACCCAGAGTAACGATGAAGGAAATTTTCCAGTAACTCAGAAAGACAGTTGCTGCTACTGAGATTCCGGCTCTGGAGTCCCAGCCCTAGTGCTGTCATCTTAAAGCGCAGACAGTACTCTGGCTTGCTAGGAGGGCTATGACCCCGCTTACTCCCACAGGACTATTCAAAGGGAGGGCAGTCTTTGGCTTTGGGGTAGACTGGGGGCTGAACAGTCCCTGCCACATGGCAGGCAGATGCAAAGCTGAGGTTTGATTAGGTAAAACATGAGAATCAGCATGCATCTTTGACAAAAACAAAAAATGGCGAGATCTAATACAACGTCAGGCTGTGTGCAGATGTGAATAAAAACGTATATTATAACTAGTCGTTTTTTTTTGGTATCTGTAACATTATCATCAGATATATAAAAGCACATTTTACAACAGGAATGAAACTTAATTAACTTAACGACCAACATGATTGACATGTTTTATCTGATGCCATTTACGACTGGTACATTGAAGAAAAGACAAGGGCTTCGTGGTTCACATTAACATTTGTTAGTATAGTCACTTGATCATCCAGAGGCACACTGGCTGTCAGTGTACTGAGGACAAATCCATATAACTACAGTCTAAAACTGTTCTCATTTGCTTTGTAATTTAAACCACTTTCCTACGCATTGTCTGGAGACATTCTTGATCATCAGGACCAGGGGATGTTACTGGCATCTAGTGGGTAGAGGCCAGAGGCGCTGCACAACATCCTACAGTGCACAGCTCAGTGCCCCACAAAAAAGAATTATTCGGCCCAAAATGTCCATAGCACCGAGGTTGAGAAATTCTGGTCTAGTCTGGTGTTTACATATATGGGGAGAGGAAAGCTAACCTTTACTGAGTGTTTACCAGGGGGCAGGCACTGTTCACCGGAATTAACTCATCTCATCACAACAAACCTGTGGGGTGGGCCTATTCTGACGCTGTACAAGCCTGGGTGGGGTGGTGGAGGCAGACAGGCAGGTTATACTCTGTGGAACAGATGAGAAGACTGAGACTCGGCGCATTAGGGGAAGACCTGGGCGTCCAGCTCCAGCGCAGGGCATGGCGGTTGCCCCTGCTGTGTTCACATGCACAGAGCAGGAAGGCCAGAGTGGCTCTGCCCTCTCCTTCTGTTGGTACCACCACTGCCAATTCATGTTCAGGTGGCAGCTCCAAGGTTACGTGGCTCTGGGGCTCCCCCACCCACTCTTGCAGGCTCAGCATCTGGAAAGAGTAGGAGAAATCATAGCACCAAACTGTGATGGTAGCCCGTGGGGCCCAAGGAAGCTGTGCAGCACCCAGAGCGTATCTGATGACTTTGTGCTTTGCTTGCGGAGAGGTGGCGCTGGGGCATCCCTGGGGGGACCTGGACACCAGACTGAAGTGCCCAGCAGGGACAGGGACGGAGACTGGAGTTTTCCGGACAGTCACTTCAGAAAGGCCACCTCGATGTGGGACTTGTCTGTGGGGCTGGCAGGCAGATCTGGTACTGAGTGGAAAGAAGCTGCAGAAGGAGAAAGCGGAAACCACAGGGCCAGAGTCAGAAACCAGTTAGCACCAAGTGAGAGCAGCACCCCAGGTGGCTGGAGAGGAGCTTCTCCTGTATAAATCTAGCCTTTAATGAAAAGTGTCCTCTGGGCAGGCTCTCCACCGGCAGGGGTTGGGTAGGGGAGGCTGGGAAGGTGGGGCTGGAGCCCTGTGGGAGGCGTGGTCCAATACAATCTGCTGCTTAAGAGGAAGTCATGCCACAGAAAGAGAGGAAAGTGGGGAGCCAGTTCCCAAGGTGTGGGTTCTTCGGCACCCCTAAAAATCCAAAGGCTGGCTCTAAGAGAGGATGGGATCCAAAGCTCTTCACGTAGCTTACAACAGTGGGTCTCAACGTTTAGCCTGCATTGGAACCACCTGGAGGGCTTGTTAAACCATAGATCGCTGGGTTCCACCGAAAATTCCTAACAAGTTCCCAGGTGACACTGATGCCGCTGGTCCAGGGACCACACTTTGAGTCAGGCTACCCTATCCCCTCCAAAGATCTGTCATCATTACTTAACCGTAAAGGGTATTATTATTCCAGTTTCTTCAAAGACGGTGTTCATAGGAGTCCCTATTTAACGTATAGCAAATTCACCAAACCTCCACTCAAATTATATTAAAAATGTGAATGTAAACTTCACCCCAGCATCCAATACAAAAGATTCTGGATCCATCATCCGTGTTAATTTATTCACACCACTCCTTGCCTTCATTAACGTGGATGATTGGGAGTTAACCAGACTTAAAATTTATTATGCATGGAATGAGAGCTATTACCCAGACTTGAAAAATATTTTATGTCCTTGGACTATGGTCTGAGATTTTAGACCTGAGTGAAAATGTGAGTTTCATGTTGTCCTGAGAATTTCTGCCATGACATCCTGATCACAATAAATTTGATTTGCTGAAGCAAATCTCTTAATTGCTTCTGGAGCCTGTGTCTGAAACCCAAACTGGTAGCTTGGCTTTGGTAACAAACAGTATATACACTTCTGGATTGCCACTGCTTTTTTTTTTTTCTCCATTTAAAATGGCCTCTTCAAAGGCTTGACATTAGTTTCCCACCAACCTTGGCCCCGTGGGACTGATGTAGTAAAAATCCAACTTTTAGTCAGCAAATGAAATAAACTGTTTTCAAGACACATATGGAGTAAATATGGATGGTAAAGAGGTGCTATTTTTATAGTCACTTTTCTGACCATCCGTCTCACAAAGGAATCACTTACAGGTCTCTCGGAACCTGGCTTCTCTATTCCTCATCCGGCTGAGCAGCGGATGGGCCCGGCCACCAGCCCTCCTGTGCTTATTCTCTTGTGACTCATCACTGCAAATGAAGGTGTTGGCCCCAAATGCTCTGAAGCAGCTGAAAACTATCCCATTATATAGCACCCAATCAAGCCCCCTCCCCCTTTACTAGACTCTCCGCACATGGAAGCATTTTGAGACCTGGCTCTCTGGGCTTCCAGAAACTATTCCGGGACTCCCACACCGACAAAAGGCCTCACTTTGATGTCAGCGGTAAATGGTTGTTCCAGAGAAGTGTGTTCTCTAATCCCACCACCCTCCTTCCCCCCCATCACCATGAAATGGGGCGGCTTTCACAAATAGCTTTTGTAAAACCCTACAGTCTCTGCCCTTGGCCCTGGTTCCCAAACTCCTTCTTCCAAGGAAACCTGGGGCTTGCTTTTCCTAACCCTTTCCTGATGATGCTGTACAGGATAAGGCCAGTCCTGGCAGCGCTGTGAGGGGTATGAGACTATCAATGAGAACAGTAACAAGCACTTGTGAACACTCATTACGTGCCAGGTACTGCGCTGAGTCATTTAGATGTATTATCTCATTTAACCCTAAAAATGTCCCTGGGTGTCAGTACTGTTATTTTTCCCATTTTGAAGATGGGTAAACTAAAGCAAAGATAACATATTTGGGGTGACGAAACTATTAAGTGAAGAGACAAACACAGGTTTAGAACCTGTGTTCTTATAAAAAACTTATTTGTTGAAGTATAATGTATATTCAGAAAAGTGAAAAATCCTGTGTATACAGCTCAGTGCATTTTCATTAACACACCCATGTAACCAACTCAGGTCAAAAAAATATGGCCAGCACCCTAGAAGCCCCCTTCCTGTACTACACAGTCACCAGCCACCCACTCTACACAGGAACTGTTATCAAGATTTCTTAGATCATAGATCAGTTTTGCTTATTTTTGAATTTAAATGGAACTGATCCAGTATGTATTCCTTTGTATTTAACTATTTTTTTAACCACTATTACAGTTGTGAGATTATCTGTGATACTGTATGAGGCTTTTCATCACTATATAGTGTTCCACTGTGCAAACATCCCACAATTGATTTATTCCATTGTTAATAGGCAGCGGTTATTTATAAGTCGGGGCCATTACAATAGTGCTATTAGAAACATTTCTGCTCACGCCTACTGATAACATACACACACTTTTATGCCGGGCCCATACACACCCAGGAAAGGGACTGCTGGGCACATTCAGCTTTAAAAGATACTGCTAGCAGTTCAGCCAGGGCTGCTGTGAGCTGGCAAATGTCTTGAGGGGTATAACGGACTGAACTGTGTCTCTCCAGAAGTCCTATGTTGAAGCCCCGGCTCCCAGTGTGGCTGTATTTGTAGACAGAGCCTTTAAGGAGGTGATTAACATTAAATAAGGTCACAGGGGCCCTACTCCAATGGGACTGGTGTTCTTTGAAGGAGAGGAGGAGACCTGGAGCTTGCTCGCTCTCCTGACACAAAGGAGAGGCCGTGGGAGGACACAGCGAGAGGCGGGCGTCTGCAGCCAGGAAGGGACAGAGTCCTTACCAAAGACCACATCTGTCAGCACCTTGATCTCGGACTTTGAACCTCCAGAACTGTGAGAAAATAAACTTCTACTGGGTAAGCCACCAAGTCTGTGGCATCCTGTTGCAGCAGCCAGAGCGGACTAATACAAGGGGAAGAGTGGTGGAAAAGTTGCGTTCGCCTCAGTGAGCTTTCTTTCTAGTTGGGGTCTTGGCCTTTCTAGGCCTGGTGTCTTGGCCACTCTGAGCCCGCAATTCTGTCTCCCCAGCCCTTGGACTCTGCCAAAGCTTGGGAAAGGGGTGCAGCCTCTCAGTGGCTTTGACCTGGCTTTTTAGCCTCTCATCCTTGTGCCAATTCCAACCCGGCAGAGCCCTGAGGGAAAAAGCGCTTCGAGGGTGGCCTGCAAAAGGTTACTCTATCATTACTGGAAATGGAAATCTAACTGGTAGTTTTTAAAACAAGGAACTTACAAATAACAAAATAAAACTGTAGTAGGACTAACACCAATTCTGGCCTCTTTTTATTAATATATTATTCAGTCAACTAGCTATTCAAATGTAGTATCTGCTAGTTTTTGAAATTATCAACCCGACACAATTTTTTCCTCTAAGGATGTCTCAGTTTGGAACCTACACTTTCTAGATCTTTGATAACGTGGAGAATTGACTTCCTAGGTTAGGCGACTACCCTCAAAATGATCAGAACTGCCTGAACTGTTTTTGAAAAAAGAAGTTTAAGAAATTCAAATACTCAGAGGCATCTGAATAAAAAAAATTGTTACATTTAGTGATTGAAACACAGAATCATGGATGAAACCCAGAGAGCCCTCCAAATCGGGAAGCCTGGTTTCAAGGCCCACACTGTTCCCTGTTAGTGGTGGGGCACTAGGGGAGTCAGCCACTTGGAGCCTCAGTTTTTTTTTTTTAAATATCTTTATTGGAGTATAATTGCTTTACAGTGGTGTGTTAGTTTCTGCTGTATAACAAAGTGAATCAACTATACATATACATATATCCCCATATCCCCTCCCTCCGCGTCTCCCTCCCACCCTCCCTATCCCACCCCTCTAGGTGGTCACAAAGCACCGAGCTGATCTCCCTGTGCTATGTGGCTGCTTCCCACTAGCTGTCTATTTTACATTTGGTAGTGTATATATGTCCATGCCACTCTCTCACTTCGTCCAAGCTTACCCTTCCCCCTCCCCATGTCCTCAAGTCCATTCTCTACGTCTGCGTCTTTAATCCTGTCCTGGTGCCTCAGTTTCTTTAGCTGTATAAAGGGCATAATCATGCTTGTGAAGTGTTCTTGAATTTCCAGAGCACAGCTAATCATTTGCCCTGGGAGCTCCCTCAGCACTGCCGGGGTTAAGCCTTAGCACTGATTGAGGGACAGCGTTCCTAGCTGATGTCCTGGCCTCCTCCACTGGGTTCTGAGCTCCTTAGGGCAGAGGTCATGTCCTGCCCCTTCTATCCTCAGTACAGGAGGTACCGAGTAATGTGACGTAACCCCCATGCCACTCAGCACCCCGTGCGCTGGCAGCTCCTCCCAGTGTCCACTGACGTGGCATGCCTCACAGGGCAGGGCGATGGCATCTTCAGCAGAGTTGATAAGTGGAGTTGTCACATAACGGGAAATAGAATCACCCTACAAAGCTCCTTACATGGCCCACAAAGCGCAGTACATATACATTCAATCTAATTCAGTCATCTTTAGGCACCATCACTTTTGAGAATGACAAAGCCAGATGCCAGGAAGGAACCACCGACAGAACCGAAGATCTGGGCATTCAAACTTCTCTGCCCTCGTAATCCTACTGAGTCCCTGAAGGGAATGGAGACACGTGGAGATGTCTGGGGAAGGTTTACTCCCCTGGAGCGTGTCCTGTGAAGCCTCGAGGACTCTTACACCTGAGTGAGACTGTCGAGGTTGGGTTCTCAAGTCAGTGACTAGCCTGGCTCCCTCTTTTGAAGAGTCCCAGCACACAGCAGCTTGGTAAAGGCTTTGAAAAAGTCCTTGGTATGTTTAACTGGGATACACGCAGTTTTTCAACCTTATTTGACACTGGACCTTGATTCCTGTTGGTGTATGATACCTATTAATATTCTGTGGGACATGTTCAATGTGACACGCTGGGAATGCAGCCTTAGACCATTACTCAAAGCTTTTCTGACTTATTTTATAAACAATCCCTAACACAAATATTTATCTGCCTTCAGGGCAGAGCAATTAAGAACAACCTAGAATTGGATGAAGAAGGCTGTCAGATTAATAACAAAATGGACAGCTAACAGCCTGGCAGGAATGGAAAGGACAGAAAACTTACAGAGCATCCATGGAATTATTTTCAGATATTCAACAAATATTATTGTATTGTACGATCACGGAGGTTCAGAAGAGTAGCAGTCCTTAAGAAAATGTGACATCCTTGGCAAACTTGCTTAAGATGGTAGGAAGACATTTATTATCTTTACCAAGGTTAGAATTAAAAAGTTGGGTATATACAGACAAGACTGAATTGTTGGGAAAATTCATCTCACCGCACGAGATAAGGACCGCACCCCTCTTACCATTCGCTTTCCCAGCTTCCTGCAGTTGTCCTTCCTTCAGATACTGCTCAGATCAGCCTCCTGGACAAAGGCCGAGTCAACCAACTCAAAAAGATTCTTCACGTCCTTCCCGCTTCATGAGAATCTGAGTTTTATTTAACCCCAAACATTTTTTATTTTTAAGGAGGAAGGAAGGTCTTTCTAATGAGTAAATTTCAAGATACCAGAACATAAATAAAAGTTTATTTATCTTTTAGGTCATATCCACTTGTGAATCACGTTCGGTACACGGATGAGAGACTTTAGTCCACGTCGTTGGCACCTCCTCCGTGGCCCGAGGCGCGTTGATCGAGGTTGTTCAGCCAGTCTCCTAATGTACAAAAAGCCTCTCCATCAATTTCGTGGGGTTTTTTGTTTGTTTGTTGGTTTGTTTGGTTTTTTTTTGCAGAGAGAGAGAACATTCAAAAGAATTATTCCCGGGAGCAGAAGTGGTCCTCATCCCTTCCGCCCTTCCGCTTTCCACTGTTTAACATACCGACTATTCTCTTTAAATAACCGTTTTTTCCATCCTTACTCATTGTACTTGGACAGTTTCAACCTGGGGATAATGTTCATCGACTGCAGCTCCTGGAAGAGCAGCTTGCAGGCGTACGGGATGCGCAGGGAGGACACGTGGCAGGACGACTTGCAGAAATGGCACCTGAAACCCAAGCCAGCTGTGTTAGACGGACAGCAACTCAGAGGTAGAGGCCTGCACACAGGAAGTGAGGATTTGCTCTGAAAATTCCATGACCATCCTATCAAGTTCATTCGTTTTCTATTCCTCAGTGTTCAGTCACACTATCAAATATGTATGTATGTGCCCCCAAAATAAAAAGAAGCATCCAAGGCAGCAAAAGAAAGAACAAAACAATATCACTCCCCCAGTTTTAAAAGCATGGAATTTTAATCAGTACTTCCACACTTCTAGACCTTTCTCCTTAAAATGCAAAATATCTGCCTACGTATTTGTTTTGAATGAGGCCCAGAAATCTGAACCGTCTGAAAGTTACTCAGATTTAGACATTTTTTATTGTTGAAAGAGTTCCAAACCGATTGAATCCATGTCCATGTATTTGAAAAGCACCTACTACTCTATACTATTCTAGACAAGATAGATGCTCAATTTGATTTCTGTCACTGAAATGCTTGAAGTGTGATGGGAAAGAGAAGGCTTTCATATAGAAAGGTGGTATCCAATCAAATGCTACCTATTTTTCCAGCACTCTTCAAGCGTGGTCATTTCTCTTAGTCCTGGAAGCCACTGCACTTAACGCGCTGACCCCTGTGCGAAACCAAGGAACCTCTGTGTGTGTGTGTGCGTATATTCTCATTTAACCCTCACAACAGCACCTGCTCCTAACCACTGTGCCTGCTCTTCCAGTTAGGATTTTCTTTTCCTTCAGGAAGAGGCAGTGAACTGAACCTAGATCTTAGTCAATAGCTACAACTAAAGAAGGGTCCCTGGGGAGAAAGTGAATTATTTTCTCAGGTTTCAGACCAAAATAGGACCTTACCCTATACCTCAAGGGTCTGGGGCATCTGGGACAATAGGTTTCCAGGAAAAATCCTGAGACTTAATATGTAGAAAACTAGGTCCTCCCAGTTAACAGGGGGCAAAATTGGTGCAAGAGGAACAGCAAACAGGGCTTAGAAGAGTCAGTGCTGACTGGGGACTAGAGGGAGAGTCCTTAGTGAACGGTAAAGGCCCTTCTGGAGGGCAGTAAGGCAATGTGCGTTACAAACATAGACACACATGTTATTTCACTGAGTAATCACAAAAGTGGCAAAATATGTGCACAAGAATGTCACGGTTACACTACTTATAACGCATAGTAGTATATGCATACTACTCCGGCATAAAGCAGGAGATGGCTCATGTGTCCAATAAGCAGTTTGTTCTGTGATTACAGGACATTTACGCAGAAGAATCCTGTGCCGCCATTAAACGTGATGCTGTAGACCCACATTAGTGAAACGTAAAGGTGTCCAGGACACACTGTGGAGTAGAAAAAGCAGTTTGCTAAACAGTGTGATCACAAGGGGGGGTCCTCAGATGGGTTTCAGTAAATGTATGAAGCCCCAAAATCATACGTAACAAGATTTTTTGGTGTACATATTTTTACTTTTCTACTATTATCAGAATCTCAAAAGGGCTCGTGACTGAAAATAAAAAAGGGTACAGGACTACTGGCAAACAGAGATGTCCCCAAAAGAGTCACTAAAATGTTAATAGTGGTCATCTGTGGATGGTAGGAATTAGTGTGACTGTTTGTATTTCTTCTTTATATATGTATCATTAACATTTTTTATAACTTTGAATATTTTACAAAGAGCTGGGATCATTTTCACCATCAGTAAAATAAAGCTTTATTATTTTAGAAGAGAAAAGCATTAAGGCTGAGAATTTGAATGTGGTGGTGAGTGAGTATGCAGATATGAACTTCTTGAGGAGAAGAGTATGGAAAAGGGATGAGCCATGATGGACCTGTGCTCGTGCCCCCACTAGGGGACTTGCAGAGGCCTTAACAAGCACTGTGGAGATTTGATTCCATCAACAGTAATAATAGGAACATGGTGGATGACTTTTTCCTAAAAGATTACCTAAAGACCTCTTTAATGCATTATAGTTTTAAGAATTATGTTTTTAATGTGCCTGGGTTGATCTAGTTTATCCAGGAATCATGTTCATGCTTTAATTAAACTGGAGAAATGGATTTAACTGGGGCAACTTCTTGCTGATTCTCCTGTCCAGTACATTACCTGGTGACTTCAGGTCAAGCTAATCCATTTAAAACATCCATATGTGCTGATTCATAATCCAGAAAGCCCACTCATCTTCTCTATTATTCAATATTTCTCCAACATTTAAAATGTTCCAATGCATGTATATACATACATGCATATGCATATAAATATATATATATATATATATACATAAAGAAAAATATTAAAATTTTTACCCTATTTCTGAAAGATTTCCAAAGAAAGAAACTTGATCCAAACAACAATAAAATAAACTGATTTTTTAGGGAAAAGCAGCAAAAGAAGGAGGCTGTGGCTTCACATGAGGAATGACTGTCCAGTAAAATATCCTCTACGAGCTAATTATCTTAATAGGGATTTTCTTCTCTCAGCAGTTTTCCTCTCTTTTGTGACTTATGCCCTCCGTGTCTTCTGCAGAACAACAGTCTTGCTGTAAACATCCCCATAGCAATGCCTTACTAATGTGCAAATCACTGACAAAAGGCCAGTTTCAAGGTTCTGAACTGCTCTAATTACTCAGCCTCCATTGTGCTGTTCATTAAAGACCGACTTCCTCCAACAAATGCCCGTGCTCCCTCCCACACAACCCATCACACACGATCAGGTAACCACGGGAAAATGACAGCATCATTATGCTCCTCTGCCAGAGAGCAGCACGAGCAGGCTGCTAGACTACCAGACTGGGTGAGGATTTTTTTCTGTTGGCAACAAGGGTATAAGTAGGCCGCTCAAAATCAGACATACGGTATATCCAGGTCTGTTTAATTACAGTAAAGACCCGTAAACAGTGTAACCTGATTTAGTCCTCTTTCAAAGGATTTCAAATACAATACACATTGAACACATGAGCTTCAAAATCAGGCACTGCCATCAGATGATCTCTAAATGAGACAGAAACGAAGCAGGAAAGGAGATATGAATTTAACAGAATAATGTTGGGATCAATTACAGTTTATGTTAGTTTCCCTGAGTATTCAGAGGAAGAGAGGGGAAGGTTTTCAAAGTGCATGAAGGAAGCTAGTCTACTGCTTCCTTTCTTTTTCTCTCTCTCTTTCTCCCTTTCTCTCTCTTTCTTCTTCCGTTAGGGGGCATGGGAGGGAATGTGAGGAGAATGGAGAAGAAAAGGAAACTCTTTTTGAAGTTTCATGATCCCTGTTCTTAATAAAATGACTCCTCTGCACCATCTTTTCAAAATAAATTACTTAAAAATCCTTGTGCCAACTTTGAAGACCTAAGACCTAGGTTCCAGGCACCTTCCTATTATACTTTTTTGTTGCTGTTGTTACACAACCAGGACAATAAAACGCAAACTCAATATGCATTTCAAAAGACAAAAAGACATCTCAGAATTGAAACATCTGCTCCATGTCACTGATACAAGAAACACTCAGGCTTATGCTTAGAATAATGTCACCTCATCCCTGCCACCTTATGAAAGGAACGAACTGCAAATAGCCACCTCTTGCGTTAGTTTTTAAAATGAAACTATTTCTTCACAGACAAGAAGAAACAGACAACGATTTCTTCTCATTAACTCTTCTACGCCAAAAAAATCATAAAATAATTGGCTAAAGGGTTTTGTCATTTAACTAGCAAGGTGTATACTGTGTTCTAAGAAGCTCACTCATTCTGACTCTTGATTTGCTTTCATTCGCCAAGAAACTGGCAGTGTAAGATGGCAAAAAGTTGGGGCTCTCTCTGGAAGGAGGCTTTGATGGGGGGCTCGATGGGAAAAAGGTGGCCCCTGTATTCCTAGACTCTGGCAATGAACACTCATCTGGGCCTAACCCTGTCCTTCTGAGGATGCCCCACCCCCACCCAGGGAAAAGGGGCTCTGGGAGGGTGGGTGAGGGCTGATGAGGGAGTTGAGGCTATTTCCTGTCCCCGCAGCATCTGCCTTATATCCTTGTTAGACCTCATCTCTGATGGAAGAGTGAGTAGAGACTGGGGAACTACCAGCCCTCCTGCCTACAGGAGTACTTCGGAGCTCTGGATCATGACTAACCCTAAACAGAGCAGCTGCCCTTTGGTGGTAGAGTGGAACCATTACAAGGAGGAAAGGTGTTCTAACTATACAAACACCAACAAAAAAATATGTAGCAACATCTTTTAAGCTGGCCTTTGTGTACTGAGCTCTACACAGAAATTACAAACTTTATGAATTACATAATTTACCTATTGATAATCCTAAGCAATTATATTTTATTTAGCATCAACCAGGTCACAGGCTGGAGAAGCAGGGGTAAACAAGACAGACTGGAGTTAGAATAAGCTAGAAGATAAGCTCCCTGTGAGCAGCCATTCATCCGTCTTATTCCCCACTGCATTTCTGGGGCCTAGAACAGTGTCTGGACTTAGCAGATTCTTACTAAATGTTTGTTGAGTGAATGACTGAGACAGACATGGTCTCTGTCTTCATGGAATTCACAGTCCAAGTGTAAAGCAGAGAGAGTACAGACAACGTCCTGGCTCTGTCACCAATTTGCTGTAAGAGCGGGGGCAACATACCTGGTTCTTTGGGTTTGAGGTTAAACGAGGGCATTCAACACAGTCTTCTATTAAAGGCTGCTAGTTAAAATATGCTGTAATTCTGAATCTGCTAGTATTTTTACAGATAAATAGTGTTATAAAAGGTACTCGAGATAATATTAAAAAGAAAATAAAGTCTCCTTGGGAGCTTAAACTCTAGTGGCTGTAGACAGCAGAAGATTAGGCAGACAAACTAGGCATGTACATACAGAATCCCCAATTCCAGGAACGTGTGGATGGGGAAGGCTGCAGAATATGTGGGTATGATCCAGGGTCAAACTCTGAGCTGTGATTTAAGAGGCAAGGGATGTGGTACGAGAGACATGTGGTATCCACTTACCAGCCGGAGTACCCAAGAAGTCCGCACTGCCCACAGACATCAACCTCAAAGGCATCACTTGAAATCATCAGTCTCTCTAGTAAAAGCATACTTGCTCCATAACCGATTAAACAGTCACGTTCCATTTCTCCAAGACGCAAACCACCATCACGAGATCGACCTTCAGTAGGTTGCCTTCGAAACAAGTTAGACAAATGTGTTATTATTATACTAAACAAACAAAGAGGCAGCATCACATGCTAGCTAAGAGCACAAGGCTTCAGAGTGGGCTCACAGGGATTCAAACTGCTTTTAGACAGTGACCAAAAGCAGGTTGCTCAGCCTCTCAGCCTCATTTGTAAAATGCATGTTAGACAACCTATCCCGAAGAGGCTTAAAGGAGAAGAGATGTAACACTAGTGGTTGCTATTATTATTATTAGATAGAAATAATAATTACATAATCTTCTGTGATATAATAATAAATTAATATATAATCATATAAAACAGCAGTGCTAGCATTACTATTACCATCACTATCATCATTATTAGCACAGTATAGTCCTCAAATCAGGGTAGAATGTCTTCTGAGTACTTTCAAAGATATCTCAGTTCTCTGTTATTTAAAGGCAGAAAAACTAAGCAGAACGCACTACGGAAGAAACGTGGGTCCCCAATTGTTATTGCCAGGGCTCCAGGGAAGAGCTTTACTATTAAGAAATAAATTAAACATGGAAAGAAGCAAAGAGAGTTTTATAAAATTTGGAATAGATCAGGAATCATCTGGAAGGATGGAGTACCTGAGCCAGATGGGAGGTTGCCCAGAGACTGGGAAAGTTCTGTGTGTCCCACTCAGGTCGTTCCTTCTTCTATGAGAACTGGGAAGCTATTAGCCCCCTGAATGGACTCCCTGTGGTTTATGTACCTGCTGGGCTTGAGAATACTTTAAAAGGTTAGGAATCCAAGACCCAGAGATGTAGCTAAAATTAGGGGATTCTGAAACAACTCAGGCAAACCCACCTAGATCCCACCTAGGTATTGATGACAAAATTTAAAAAAAAAAAAAAAAAAAAAGTAAAGAAAAGAAAGAGAAAAAGAAAAAAGTGAGCTCCCTGGCTGGTTGATTTTGGAGTGACAGCCCTTAGAGGTAGTCTGAGCAGGGGTGGACTGTAAACCTCTTGTTTGCTTTATTCCATAGCATTTTTAATCTTTGTTGTTGCCTCCAGTTCCCCAAAGAGTTAAGAAGGTAAACACAGTGTACACCAGCACATGCTGAAATGTTACCTTCTGTTGTTGAAAGTTACAATGGGAAATCAAATCGTAGATTATTTGTTGAAAGAAAATCTACCTATGAAAAACTTACAAATAGGTCTAAATAAACACATTATAGTAGCCACTTCGTAACTGAGCACGATATCTATGTTTTTATCTAGGGTGGGAGTTGGGGGCATCCTTACACCTGTGGTCACTGGACAAGTGAAGGGGGTCTGATCACATGTGGTCAGAACCCAAAACTTGGATTTTAACCAACTGAGATCACAGACTACAAATACACTGCAGGCAGATTCATATGGAGTACACAAAAGTAATTCTAAAGCAGCAACGTTTTTTACACAACAAGGCAAAAAATAGGAAACGTATTTTGAAATATGTTACTCTGAAATAGATTTTTTTTGTATTTGTTGTTTTGTTGCTTTTTTTGGCCGTGCCGCACGGCTTGTGGGATCTTAGTTCCCAGACTAGGGATCGAACCCAGGCCCTAGGCAGTGGAAGCGCGGAGTCCTAACCACCGGAGAATTCCCTGAAATAGTTTTTTGGATGTCGTAATTGAAATGGAAGTTCTGGAGGGGACAGCATTCAGGGGAGAGTTGCAGTGCCAGGTCAGACTGGGCAGGGAACTGGATATTTGTTGAGCCTCTCCCATGAATTGGCACTGTATACATTCTATTTTAAAACATCTGACATTCACCAGCACGCTGCAAAGTGGGAATTACTGTCTCCACTTCATGTACGAGAAAAACGGAAGCTGAGAGGAGCTAAGTGATGTGTCCAAGGCTGGTGGAAGTGGTCTAAGGTGGAGATGAGTTCACATCCATGTCTGTCTGTCTCCCTGGGCCCACCCTCTCTGACAACCTCGGCACTACGGCCAGATTGAGCTGGGTAACTCTCTGTGGTGAGAACTGGCCTGTGCATTGTAGGATGTTCAGCAGCATCCCTGGTCTCCACCCACTGGATGCCAGTAGCTTCCTCGCCACCCACCAGTTGTGACATCCCAAAACGTCTTCAGACATTGTCAAATGTCCCCTGGGAGGCACAATCGCCCCTGGGTGAGAACCACTGCCCTAGACCCTGCTTCTCCAACTGGAAGATGCAGTACTAAGAACATGTGAAACCTAATATTTAAAATTCCCTTTCCCAACAACTGTACCCGTTCATCAACACACAGACATCGTGCTTGGAATTGAGGACACACTGGTGAAAGGGCACATGTGGACCTTAACCTCCCAGAGCTTATTCTAATAAGCATGCAAGTACAGGTGCCTTATGCTCCAGTAACATTTTTAAAAAATGACAGTTGTGGCCTCACTACCAAATAACGTATGTATGTGTTTTCTGTGTACACATGGGAGCATGCAGGTGTACCGATATGTGTGCATGTAAAGTGTACCTACATTCCTATATTTGAACCTTTTAAAATAGGACCATATTTAAACTGGTGCATAGTAAATGACTCTGTTAGGAGACTACTGGCAAGACCTACGGTGGGCTTGCTCTGGCGCCTATGAATTGATTTTTAATTGGTTGCTATTTTTTCATTTTAATCAGACGTATGTGATTTTTGTTGATGCCTAACACCCCAAATTTTGACATCTGCCTATTGCTATATCCAAGAAATGCAAGGTAGACTTAACCACGTTATAAATGCTTTTCTCTTACCTGGTCAGGACAGCTCGTGGTCCCCGGGCCCGGGCATGCATCTTATCGAGCACCATGTGTTTCAGTTTCTGATAGTACACGGGGCCAAAATAGATGTATGCTTCCAAGGGTTCACTGCAAGAAAGGTCAGAGTTTTAGGTTAAGAAACTAAGTTTGGGCTAATAAGAGACAGCCTTTTCTAGGACTCATCACTGGCAGGCCCTTATTTGTTTACAAACAAGTTTATGACTGAATGAATGGAAGAGAGTGATTTTCAGTCTGCAGTGAACAAATATGCTAGAGCTGAAAATATAAAAGTACCATGGATGCAATAAAAGATGCATTGTTCAATTAAGAAATAAAAATTTATGAACATTGGGGTGCATGTATCTTCGAATTAGTGTTTTTGGTTTTTTTGGATTTATACCCAGGAGTGGAATTGCTGGGTCATATGGTAGTTCTATTTTTAGTTTTTCGAGAAACCTCCGTACTGTTTTCCACAGTGGCTGCACCAATTTACATTCCCACCAACAGTGTATGAGGGTTTCCTTTTCTCTACATCCTCGCCAACATTTGTTATTTGTGTTCTTTTTGATGACAGCCATTCTGACAGGTGTGAGGTGATTCTCACTGTGGTTTTCATTTGCACTTCCCTGATGATTAGCGATGTTGAGCATCTTTTCATGTGCCTGGTGGCCATCTGCATGTGCTCTTTGGAGAAATGTCTATTCAGTTCTTCTGCCCATTTTTAAATCGGGTTTTTGGTTTTTTTTGATGTTGAGTTGTATGAGTTGTTTTTATGTTTTGGATATTAACCCCTTATCGGTCCTATCATTTGCAAATATCTTCTCCCATTCAGTAGGTTGTCTTTTCGTTTTGCTGATGGTTTCTTTTGCTGTGCAAAAGCTTTTCAGTTTAATTAGGTCCCATTTGTTTATTTTTGCTTTTGTTTGCTTTAGAAGACGAATTCAAAAAAATATTGCTGCAATTTATGTCAAAGAGTGTTTTGCCTATGTTTCCTCTAGAAGTTTTATAGTATCCAGTCTTACATTTAAGTCTTTGATCCATTGAGTTTATTTTTGTATGTGTTAAAGAATGTTCTAATTTCATTCTTTTTTATGTAGCTATCCAGTTTCCCCAGCACCACTTACTGAACAGACTTTTTCTCCACTGTATATTCGTGCCTCCTCTGTCATAGATTAATTAACCACAAGTTTGTAGATTTATTTCTGGGCTTTCTATCCTGTTCCATTGATCTGTGTGTCTGTTTTTGTGCCAGTACCATAATGTTTTGATTATGGTAGCTTTGTAGTATAGGCTGAAGTCAGGGAGCATGATTCCTCCAGCTCTGTTCTTCTTTCTCAAGATTTTTTTGGCTATTTGGGGTCTTTTGTGTTTCCATACAAATTTTAAAATTATTTACAATTGCCAAGGTATGGACGCAGTCTAAGTGTCCATCAACAGATGAATGGATATGTGGTGTATGTGTGTGTGTGTTTGCGTGTGTGTGTATATATTTTATACACACACACACACACACACACACACATATATATATATACACACACATATACACACACGCACACACACACACAATGGAACACTACTCAGCCATAAAAGAGAATGAAATTTTGCCATCTGAAGCAACATGGATGGACTTGGAGGGCCTTATGCTAAGTGAAATAAGTCAGACAAAGACAAACACTGTATGATATCACTTAATGTGGAATCTAAAAAATACAACAAATTAGTGAATAAAACAAAAAAGAAGGAGACTCACAGATATAGAGAACAAACTAGTGGTTACCAGTGGGGAAAGGGAAGGGGGAGGGGCAATACAGGGGTAGGAAAAAAGGGTTATTATGGGATTATATGAAATCATGTGTGAAACTTTTGAAAACTGTAAAGCACCATCGAATTTAAAGAATCATTCATTCAATTAAAAAAATAGTGTAAAAAAATTTAAACAGGTTGTGAAACAGTGTGAACAAGACAGTCCCTCCTTCACTGCTGCCACCCTCGTCAGGCCACCATCCTTTCTTGCCTGGACTACTGCAGACAATCCTCCAGTTGGCCTCCTTGCTTCCACTCTTACCCCTCAACAATCTATTCTTCACACAACAAGCCAGAGTGATTCCTTCTAAATCATAAATCATAGCAGGTCATTTTTCTGCTCTAAATTCCCAGTGGTTTCCCATTACATTCAGACTCTGCATCACCCAAATACGGTGTCACGGCCGCAAGGTCTAACACAACCTGGTTCTTGTCCACCTGACTCATTTGCTATTCGCCTTCCTCATCGCTCATTCTACTCCAGCAGCACTGGCCTCTTCATTGTTCCTCAAATGTAGCAAGCCCGTCTGCCCCAGGGCCTTTGCGCTTACTGTCACCTCTGCCTGAAACATTCTTCCACCAGGTATTCACATGGCCCTGCCAAACCCTTCACCTCCTCCGAGAGGTGTGCCCCAATCACATTCTCTAGAGGCGCCTTCCTCCCACCCCAGCATCACAGTGCCAATGCAGTCTCAACTCTCACCTTGGTTTTATGTTCTTCAGAGCACTCGTCACCGTTTGCTATTAAAGTACACATTTGTTATTTCTCTAATTATAGCCTGTTTTCCCCAGAAGAAGTAAACACCACAGAATAAGCGCTTCATCTCCTTGTCACTGTGGCCCCTGCACTAATGACCCTGCCTGGCACACAACCGATACTCAGTAAACGTCTGTCACAGAGCTGACTTATGAGCCTTTAGAAAATCTGTAGTAAGAGTTTAAAAAGAGAGTGAATATTTAAGTGCTTTGACAGTGGAAAGCTTTTTTTTTTTTTAATATAAATTTATTTATTTTTATTTATCTTTGGCTGCGTTGGGTCTTCGTTGCTGCGCGCAGGCTTTCCTTAGTTGCGGTGAGCGGGGGCTTCTCATTGAGGTGGCTTCTCTTGTTGCGGAGCATGGGCTGTAGGTGCACGGGCTTCAGTAGTTGTGGTGCGTGGGCTCAGTAGTTGTGGCTTGCAGGCTCTAGAGCGCAGGCTCAGTAGTTGTGGCGCACGGGCTTAGCTGCTCCGAGGCATGTGGGATCTTCCCAGACCAGGGGCTGAACCCGTGTCCCCTGCATTGGCAGGCAGATTCTTAACCACTGCGCCTCCAGGGAAGTCCCTGCATGACCTCTTTATCTCAGTTTTCTTAGTTGTACAACAAGGGGGTCAGACTAAGGTTCTTTCCAGCTTTAATAATAAATGATTCTAATTCCTCCACTGTATGGCTGCTCATAGTAGAATTTCTAGAACTTTGTCACCTAATGCCATTCTATCATTAACTGAATAAAGCCATATCCAATTCTTCCTCCTAGCTATGCTCGAAAATGTGACAAGGGATGAAAGCTGGTGGGTGAATATGTTTGTAAGCCCTTTATGGAACTTTCAACTAACAAGCTAAAGTAGTATTTCTCAAACTTTGCAACTGAGATGAATGGCAAAGAAATGAAAACACTTATTGGCTGGGGGCACTGGGGAAGGTGGTGCAGACAGAGCCTACAGCTGTCCATAGGAAGCAGAGCACAACCCATCCAAATCTTCCAGTAAAATTATGTTCAGAAGGTCCACCGAATTGATTCACTGGTTTTGCATACTTTCTGGTCAACTACTGCATTATTTCTGGATGACAAGCAAAGACTAAAATGATCAGTTTAGCAGTGATAACTGTTTTTTTGAAATGGACCTTAGTTACTTCACTGAATCATTTTTGAAATGGACCATCACTCTTTTCCTGTAATGCGATTTCCTATAACATCTCAACTATGATACACCTAAAGAAATCCACATTATTACAGTCTAGATAGGGCATTTGAGAAAGCAGGCAATATTTTTAACAGATACAGATTTTGGCCATTTTCATCATATCTGGATAGTCTATCTGCAGCACTAACTTCAAGCTCTGTGTTCTCACACATGCTTCCACGCTGAGTTTCACTTGTGCTCAAGCAGTTTGAAACCTCAGAAGAACGGTATAAATGCTATGTCCCAGAGTTTTATCTGGCATAAACTATGTAAGTGGGTCTTAATTTAAGCAACTGATTTGATCCTTTAAAACCATGTGTGAGTCAAGTTTGAACACCTGATCATTCAGGGTAACCTCAGGGACATCTGTTTCTCCAGGGAAGACCCAGCGCTCTGCTGTGTCTCCCTTCAGGCTGCTTTCCAGCCTCCCCTCAGGCTGCAGCCGCTGCCTCTTCCACTTCCCTGAACTTCCCAAGCTCTGCCCCTTGTAAGGTGCTCAACACGCTTCTCCCCTGCATGAAACACTCTCCAAATGTCTCTTCTCATCCTTCCTATCTCCACTGAAATAGCCACCTCCTCACAGGGGTCTTCTAACCTATTCTTTGGTTTCATTTTGGTGAGAGCTATCTGTACTTGTACTGGTTTGTTTTCATTCCTTTATTCAACAAACATTTATGGAGCGCCTGCTGTATGTCAGGCCCTGTGCTAGACACTGGAAATAAAACAGTAAACAAAACAGACAAGCCCTGCTCTCATGGAGGTTACATTCCCATTGGAGAGACAGATAATGATATTATATGGTATTATTACATTACTTGATAATGATGAATGCTACAGAGAAAAATACAGCAGGAAATGGGCAACACTGAGTTGTGGTTTTAAAGTAAGTAGTCGGGGTAGGCCCTGCTGAGAAGTTACCTTTTGTCTTATTTTATAATGTCTAGTAACAAATCTCAGTGGTCAGCCCCATAGGTCAGGGACCACGTCTATTTTGTTCACTGTTACATACTTAGTACGTAGCACATGTTAGGTGTTTAACACGTCATTGGTGAATGAATGCGCAAATGTTAGGCCTCAGGCTATCTGTCAGAGCACTAAGTATCTGATATTCATCATAGTAGTGCAGAGAAAGGCCAACAGTTAAGAGATTTTGTATTATAGACAATTGATGTGTTCTTTAAAAGCTGTGTAGAAATCCTATTTTGGTAAGTAAGATCTTTTCTACTTTTTAAATGGGAGCCTTATTGGCAAAAGAGCACTCCTTAGTTTATTAGTTTTCTAAATTTGGACTTTCTTTTCTCCCCTCCCCCAGTTTCACTGAGATATACCTGACAAATAACATCATGTAAGGTGTACAACGTGTTGATGTGGTACACACATACCGCAAAATCACTACCACCATGGCTTAGCCGCGACGTCCACCATAAATCTGGATTTTCTTGTACCAGATTTCTTAAAGGAGTAAAGCCGTATATCTTAAGGGCTCTTATGCCTTATAATATTTTTACTTTTATCCTTTTACTTTAATAAAATCATACTTTTACTTTAATAAAATCATACTTTTACTTTAATACTTTTACTTTAATAAAATCGTAATTTTCCTTTAAGGCATCTAAACACATACTCACCCTGTGATGCCAGATGTAACATAGTCTTTCCCCAAGTAGTTATAACCGTGGCGAACGAGGTCCTCACACACATCCTTCACTTTACTGCCTCCAAACGCAGTGCCGTAGTGGAATCTGCCGTCTAACACGCCGGCCTTGCCTGCCAACAGCTCGATTAACTTTCCCACCTGTGGGATGTGAACAAATTAAGTGAGCACCTTCTTGTGGTTTAGGAATTCTGTCTGTTTATTTAGCTCTGGCCTATTTCTTCCAAAAGATTATAAGACTACTACTATTAATAAGAGTGATAAATCTGTAGTAGCAAATATTTATCCTCTCTTACTGTGACCTAAGTTTACGCCTCCAAAACCCCAATGGGATAGGTACTACTACCTCCCTCAGTTTACATCTGAGGAAACAGAGGGGTTAAGCAACTTTGAAGTCCCACAGCTGGTAAGTGTCGGAGCCAGGATGATAGAATGGTAACCACAGAAAGGGAGATACATTGATACATGGGGTTCTTCTGTTGAGGGGTGAGTTCATCACTCAGAAGACTGCTCTCGAAGGGAAGCCCAGACCTCTCCACACCCCCTCTGTAGAGGAGATTAGCCCACATTGTCAGGGTCTAGGAACCTATTTATTTGGTAAGAGGTAAAAGGGCCCTTTCTGAAAATCAGTTTCAGGGCCCCATCTCCTCCGCTCACTACAAACCAACTGCCTGCCTTTTTCCTTAAAGGCAGCGCCTCTGAAAAACGTACTAACTGGGCTTCCCTGGTGGCGCAGTGGCTGGGAGTCCTCCTGCCAATGCAGGGGACACGGGTTTGAGCCCCGGTCCCGGAGGATCCCACATGCCACAGAGCAACTAAGCCTGTGCGCTGCGGCTGCTGAGCCTGCGCTCTGGAGCTTGCGAGCCACAACTAGAGAGCCTGTGTGCCACAACTGCTGAAGCCCGTGCGCCTAGAGCCCATGCTCCGCAACAAGAGAGGCCACCGCATGAGAAGCCCGCGAGCCGCAACAAAGACCCAATGCAGCTAAAAATAAATTAATAAATAAATAAATTTTTTTAAAAAAAGATAACATTCCTTCTTAAAACAGAAAAACCAAAAAAAAAAACCCGTACTGACCGTCATTCGAGATGGGAAGCCATGGGGGTTCATTATGATGTCCGGACAGATGCCAGAATCACAAAATGGCATGTCTTCCTGAGGGACGATCAAGCCACAAACACCTGGGGGAGAGAAGATTTCATGCCACGTAGAGCCGACCGGCAGAAAGGAAGAACACAGTACTTAATTGGGATCTCCCCGCTGCCATCTCTATTACCACTGCTCTCAAACCTTCTCCGTGGTCTCCATCAAGAGTAATAAAAGCAACTTCCAACAATCCTGCTACACGAACAGTTCAAAAACGACTGTCCTTGCAGAAAGGCACTGCAGCCTGCGGGTCGGCCTTCTGGCACGACACACAACGTGCCGTCAGGCCGTCTGCCCGGCCTCTCTTGCCCCAGACAGGGTAGAGCAGTGGCTTCCCCACGCCCCAGCCCCATCATCGTTCCTGACGCTGCAAGTCAGCGGCAATCTCGCTCCTTGTCAGCCAGTCTGTGATCTGCTACCTACTGTACCCACAGCACAGGAATGCGAGTTCTCTGACCACCAGAACTGACTGGGCAAGGGATGTGTTTAGACTGTGGTTTTAAAACCTGGGACAAGGAGTCTTTGTGAGTGGCTGATGTGCTGACAGGGCTACCTACTGGCTGCCGAGTCCTGGCTGGTGGGCTGGCTTCTGCCAGGGCTTCCCTGGCCGAGCCTAAGCTGCCCTAGGGAACTGCAATTCCTATAGCTTACGGCACGTTAGAAAAGCGACCTCTGATTGAAGTTGTAAAGTTGAACAAGAAAATTAAATGCCAAATTACTCTTCGAGGAAAAGGCTGGAATTAGAAATGAAATTCTAAGAATGAAAACAAAACAAAACCCCACCAACTCTCTGCACTCTACTGATGGTCTCTTAAATTAGTTGTACTTTATTACTCCCCCAATATTATTCTAACCTGTAAGGGATCTTATTGCTTAAAGAGTTTTAAATTCCTCTGATTTCTTTCTTGGTAGAACGACTATACGGGTACAATTTAGATTGTTCACCACAAGCTACCTAATTCAGAATTAGAAAACTAGTGCACAATGGCATTGGACCAAGAAAAAAATGCTTTTATATTTCTTAACATGAAATTTCTTTTCCTTTGTATACCAAGTTATCAACCATCTGCACCTATTGAAAAGAAACTGTTCTCAAAGAAATGTTTCTTTCCTCAGTTTGATTTCTACATAATTACTCAAACTATTTTAAAATAAAATTTTTGTGCACGTTATAATCACCAAGACCTGAAGTCTAAAGAAAAAGAGTGCCAT
Organism: Eubalaena glacialis; assembly: GCF_028564815.1. Classification (NCBI taxonomy): domain Eukaryota; kingdom Metazoa; phylum Chordata; class Mammalia; order Artiodactyla; family Balaenidae; genus Eubalaena; species Eubalaena glacialis. The sequence continues at coordinate 16,354,822 of NC_083726.1, forward strand.
CTGCCTATTTAACATCAGTTATCAATGTTCAGATTTCCAGTGGCTACAAACAATATGGTAATTCGGTTCATGAAGTTGAATTCTAGAGCATGCCTTTTTGGTTGAAATTGTATTGTTTATTATAGAGAACATATGCTTTCCTACATTAAGCCCAGAAACATTCAGTTCACTTTATTTCAAATTCAGCTACAATGTGTTAGAATTTAAATCAAGCAGAGTCTGTGACGCTCCTTTCTTCCCTCCAAAAATCCATCTTGTCCACACTGAAATTATCTGACAAAACACTAGGGCTACTGGGAAATCTACTCTGAAAGAGATCAAACTGTAAATCTAGGTGCAACCGACAACAACATTGTTTAGCAGTGAACAAAATGTTATAAACAGCAATTCCTAAAGAGGCCAGTCCCTGGGACGTGCTTGGGTGAGAATGTCACTTTGGCTGGTGAGGAGGTGGAAGGTTCAGCTACATCCCTTAAAAGCAAAACTGAAGAAAAGCCTCGGCACCCCTTCAGCAGCAGTTCACAGGGGGATGCTGGCGTCTGCTCAAGAGGAAGCTGCCTGTTCACCCCCGACAAGAGAAGGTGGGAGTGAGGTGCAGGAGGTACAGAAACCCACTGCGGAAGCAGGACACACTCATATTGGGGGAGGGTAAGGAGTGGGATGATTTGCATTTTGTATTCTCAGTCCTAGTTGACAAGTTTAATCAAGCAAATTTAACTTCATTTTGTTATTAAAATGAAAGCAATGCTCCCTCCCCTGAAATCTGAATCTCCCAATAACTCTGCTTGAAATCTGATTAATATTTGGTATAGAGATTCCTTTCTTGGGAAGTTATTTTCTTATCAGCCCTTTTCTGACATTGCAGTTTAAAAATACATTGGTTATATAAGTCACTTACAGATTTTTTTCATTCCATTATAGGAATGGCTTTGGCCACATCTGAATCAAGGGCACCTGTAAGCCAAAAATTAAATCTTAGCTAACTTAAAATTACTTTAGGCTCTGAAAACCCTTTTATATGCCAAGATGGTTCCCATAGCAGACAGGCCTGTGTTGTTTGTTTTGTGTGAAAGTGAATGATAAAAGATCCATGAAATCGACACAGAAAGCCAGAACAGCAGAAAGAACTGAGGGCTCTCCATCATTGCGGCTTCTACCCTCTGCTGACTTGCGGAACAATGGAAGCTACACATCCAACTGCAGATCTAACACAGCTGTGCATTTCATTAGATGAAGAGCACTAGTGACACAAGTAAATAATTAACTTATTCTGGTCCGCTGACTGTGCTTATGAGACCAGTCATAGCTGACAGATTTTAATACAAGTTAACACAAAGAAACCATAATGAGCTTAGAAGTTAAAACAAAATATTTAGACAGAATTTGATGATCTCGAATCTCAAATTAGACAAATGATTTTTTAAAGTTTGTATTTTACTGAATTCACTTGGTGGGGGGAAGAGAGTTCTCAATCTTAGAACCAGACTTCTCTCTTTTTTTAAAGGTATTTCTGTTTCAGAATTATTCAAATCCTTAATTAAAGTAGGAAGGTTTTTTTCTTATTTTTCAAATGAAAAATTAAAACTCTGGTTTCTCCAGGGACAGAGGCATAAAAATCTCTTCCAATATTTAGAACTCTTAAAAGTTATGGTTACTTTCCTTTAACACTGGTTTAAAAATGTAAATGATATGCAGTACGCTTCAGTGTGTTAACACTCCCCTGGATCCTTGAAAAGGGGATGGATTACAAATAAACCATATCTAATGGAAGCTGTTGTGAAACAATTACTGATTCATACCTTAAATGCTTACACAGCATTTCAGATTTTAAAATAAAATTTCATCCCCCGGCTCATGCTGGTGTCTCGACTCCATTGTTTATAGCACAACCTCCTGGCAGTGAATTGCAAATACACCAGTTTAACAGGCCCGGGAACACTTAATGCCCTCATAGGGGCCAAATGGGAATTAGACCACAGATTACACTACTGAACTTTTAACAAATGAAAACAGACAACAAGGAAAAACTGAAACACAGAAAGTTAGAGCAGAAAGGTTCTACAGATACCCAGTCAATAAAATATTACTCCATCACCGTCAATCTTAATTTCAAGTTGTAAAGGTAAAGAATTTAGGGAGTCTCAGGAAGCCACAAATCTCACCGCCAAGCCACACAGGAAAGGCAAATCTGGGGACCCATTGCCACGGTTCTCTGTGTCACGGCCCCTACCTACACTGGAGGCTCTTACACCAATTTGTTATTTCTATTTCTGTGGCCTTGCAGAACACGTAAATCATTTTAAGAATACCCAGCAAAAGTCCAGTTAATCTAACAAATCACTCTTAGAAAATATTTCTAATTGTAAACAGCAACTCACTTGTTCAAAAGTCATTTGTGGACTTTTTTTTTTAAACTAGTCTTAGTGTAATGGATCCATCTCAATCCAAATAGAAAAAAAAAAAAAGGTAAGAACGTGAGAAAAAAGATAAGAAAACTAAAGTGTTATATTACCATATAAAGACAGGAAAGCAAGTAACAACTGGCAAAAGACAACTGTAGTAACATCTTTAATCTGAGAGCTGTTTTTGGTGTGACTTTAACGTGTTGAGAACCAGCTAGCAAAGGGTTTTCTCTTTTGTTGATAGCCAGGTCTCCCCTTAAGATCACACTCTACTTCACTTTTTAATTTAAAAAATTTTTATTTAGCAAGTCTACCTTCTACGTAACCACTTTTGGATTAAATTTATCACTCTCAGGTTGATATATATTTTCACTCTTCCTTTTCTGAGTGAGAAGAGAGAGAATCATTTCCCTCGATGCCCTCAGTTAATAAGCTGCATGGCAAATGCTGTGACGGAGGCGGGGGATACGAAGAGGTTCAGGGACCTGAGTCCACTCGAGAGGTGTCCCACGCCGAGGAGCCTAACTGAATACTGACCATGAAAACACCTGGATAGTTCAGCTTACCATGTTCTAATGCTCTAAGAGATGCAGAGCAAATCAGGTAGTATGTCCTGCTGAAATAACACTAATCAGAGTTTAAACTGCCTACTTTTACTTTCTGCGAGTACCAGTTAGACAAGACTTTTCTGCAGTTTAACACTGTCACTAACCAAAGGTGAAATGATGCTGCGATGCTTCTCTATCAGTCCTAGTGCAAGAAGACGGTTGGTGTTTGGTGAAGGAGTGATCACTGTATCAATGCCCGGTATTAACGAGGTTCATAAATGGGGGCCGGGGGGATGCGATCTGTAACGGGCTCACCACTCCTTGGACGCTCAGACCTGTGTAGGGCGGGACATCCTGGAATCGGGTGACCTTAATTTGTCTCTGTGCTGTTCAACTGATACTGTTACCTTGGGGATAAAGCATCACTTTCTGGTGAGCCTTAGCTGTTTGGTCTTTGGAATGGGAATAATTAGCACCTATCTCATGACGCAATTGTGTTAGAAGAACAGATGAGCTAATGTCTGAGAGGTACTTTAAGGTCCTCAGAGAAAGGCGGCATCTAAATACAAGGAATTATTATTATATAAGAAACCTAATTACTCTCAGCAGGAAGCAAACTAGCAACGCAAAGGAGACCAACTTAATGAATGGAAGGGGCAGATGCAGTTGCACTAACTGTGGCTGAAGAGACCGAAAAGCAGCTCACTCCGCTGGGCTGTTCAGATCATTTCACACGATCAGGACGGTGTCTCCTAATAACTTCAGAACTTCACAGGACCTGGGCTGCGGATTTCCAGGGCAGAGTAGCTTGCTGCTGATGAATATGGTGGTAAACGGGGGCCGAAGAAGCAGGAGGAATGCTTTCAAGTTCGACTGTTCGTGTTAAATAAGAAATGTTTCTACTTTGAACAAACGCATCTCGATAAGCCTTTACATATTCAGAAATGTAAATCTCTAAATCAAAACGTGAAGGCTAACACAGGTGGTTACTCCTTTCTTCCTTTCCCCCTTTCCAGTTATTGAATTAACCTTCTTTTACTCTCACACCAGCACCTTAAATAATCCCAAGGGGGAGGGGAGGAGACAAAAACTGTTGAATCATATTAGCTTTGTTCTGTTGTTGAATCGCTTCCAGATCTATCACATCACTTGCCATATCCCGGCTGACATAATTTTAATTCGGCTCTTCCTTACATGTTAACAGATAAATAATGCATAAGAAAACTTGATTAGCTTTCTTATTAAAACATCACTCTAAATGAGAGGAGGCGCTAGAAGACAATACAGTTTTTACACGGCTTTCCCATGAGCAGTTGAATGGTTTGATGTGATAAATTTGCATAGTCTGAAGCACACAAAGGGCTGATTAATTGAAACCCTTACAATGCTTCTGGAAGCAGCTATTGTAAAACAATAACCATAGGAACTTTACAAAATACACATGGCTGAATGTGTCAAGAGCTTAATAAAATGTGTTGAGGCTACACTATTTGGAAACAGAATTGGAGATTTTTATTCTGGGCCATAAAACACTAAACACCCTAATTTCAAAGCTTTACTTGGATATTTACTGAAAGGTCAGAGGGTTACAGGCTAGCTACCGAAGACCAAAATTTGTTCTTAAAAAACTAAATTAAAAAAAATCTTCTCGAGGTGTCTATGTGGACAAAATAATCTTGATTTCAAACGTTAAAGTAAGAGTTGCCAGAACTTCTTTTTGGAACAAAACTCTGAAGGATTGTCTGGCATCATATACCTTATCTTGGGGCTCACACTGTTAGCTCCATCGGCCCCCTTCTCCCCTCCCACTTGGAGTCTTTCATTCAAGCAGGATCAAGCAAAGTAGGGAGCCAAAGATATCCAGACTTTGAAGCTTCAGACTAGCAGAGAGGATTTTAGACAGTCTCAAGTGCTACATAAGTACAAGGTGTTATTATTATTACTTTAAATCAGAGTCTTTTCATTCTCTCAATTTTAGAGAACATAATATAGAGAATGGAAATAACAAGTGAAGGTCTGGAAAAGGCATAGTTTTTGCCCAGCCTTGTTTAACAAACAAACTTCCCTCTTGGCTTTTCTGCCACACACAAATTAATATTTTCTTACTTCCCACAGCCTCCTCATACCTACTGTATAAAGATTCTTTAATGTGTTGGAAAGTCAGGGTAGACTTTTTTTTCTTCTAATAAACATTCAGTTAATATCTTAATAAATTAATTTAACAGGTTGCTGAATAACTTTTATTAATGCAAAATGGAGGCAAGTGACCTTATAATGAAACTTTTGTTGAACAAGAGAGGGCCAAAGACGAATCTTCCAAACAATGTTATCCATAAATGCATAATCCTTATGAACCAATACTGTGAAAAAACTGCATTTGGTAAGACTATATTTCTATTTTAAAACAAAGTTTGACTTCACTCCACTTAAACTAGCTGTCTGAGGATTTAGGGGGCGATACTGAGGAGTGTATACCATTATCTCAGATTTGCAGTTATTAAAAAGCTTCTGTTTGCCAGGACAAACACTCTTGCTCAAATACAGTTTTTCCTCTCCTTTGGAATACTGTTTGGTATTGCTGCCGATTCTGTGATCTACAGGACCTTTGTTGGAGGTGCTAATCCTTTTTCACATGAGAGACTGAGAAATGTTCTTTCAGAGAAGTGATATATTGCCTTTTTTCCCCCTACATCAAAGGAGTCCACTTTTTCCTCCCTCATTGTGAATGGCAGCAAAAGTAAGAGGAAATCTGGAAATATAATAATTTGGTTTCCTGAGCAATGAAATGAAATTTAACTTGGGGAATTTCTTAGGCTGACAGATAATTTTTGTTAAAGGATTAAAAAATAAAACAAACAAACAAAAAACCCAACTGAGCAGGAAATCTGCTCACCCTTCTAATAAATGCACTAACCATCATAGAAAGCAAGGCTCAAGATAAAAGTGTTTGCCTTTGATGAGTTCCCTTCATATAGAATCTATGCCAAAGTTCAAGAGGCTTACATAACTTATTTTGATTTTAATAAGAATTCTAGTTCCAAACATGACTCCAATCAGCATTCTATGTGAATGTGTCTTCCTATCTTTAACTCTATCTATAAAGCTGATCAAGGAAGAATGTGAAGAGAAAACATGAAGAACATTCCAGACCCATCTCTGCTCTCTTTTCCCCTGTGGAGCATCATTATGCATCTATTATGTAAGTCATGGCTTCACTCTGAAGTACCTGGAAGTCTAGAACACTTGGGAAAGGAGATCAAGACTTGGGGTTCTAATATTTTCCCACCACCACCTGAATTTAAAACAAAACTAAACTTTCCTTCCTTGGTAAACAAACACACAACAATTTCATAACTTTGGTGTACAGGTTATTACTAAATCATCTCACCTTTTCCAATATTTTGCATACTACTAAAGGATGAACTGTTCTCGAGATTCTTGACCAAAGGCCAGCTCCTTTGAGGGGGAGCTGATTCACTGCGCATTTACTGATGAGATGCGCAACGGACCTCACAAAGACCCAAAGGACGAATGTACTTCATTAAAATTCTTTGAATTTCTCATTGGAAAACTATGTTGGAATTCCCTTATCTAAAAAGTGTGCTGTGAATGAATATTATCTGCTTTTCAGGCTGGAGGAGTCTTCATGTTAATTGTGACACCCTCTTCCTTACGGAATACTTTCTCCTTCCTCCATGCTTGGCTCTCTCTGCTTGGTCCTCCTCCATTACCCAGGTCACAGAAAGCGATGCTGTTTACTGGGTCTGTCACATTTTTAACAGCTACTGATCAAACACTTTCACTTCTCCAGTGGGGCTTCTCTGTCTGATCGATTACATTCAAGCTTTGCTTATCACACAGCACTGATGCTGATTCCCAACTACTTAGTACTGACTCTCCTGCCCCAGATCACCCACTTATTGCAGCCTCTTCAATCTTCTTGCTGAGCTTTTGTAACATAGAACACATAGCTACCACTGTTTAGCTTCCTCTTCACATTTGTTTCATTTAGCTACTAATTATCCTACCACCTTTGAAGTGAACAGGCTTGAGCAGGAGAGACACTCATGTCCCGTGAAACTAAATTTTCAAGTCTCCTTTAATTGTTAGAGAGGATATTTTAAGAGGCATTAGGTACAGAAATGCCATCTACATAGTATGCATATACAAAAAGAATTCCTAATAACAGCTTTGTCAAAGTAAACTTTTAACAAAACACAAAAATCAGGCCATCTGCAGGGCCACATCGCTTTCTAAACACCGAGAATAACAACTTCAATGCTCTAAATGGAAGGGGCAAAAAGAGATGGGCATAAAGATGACCTACATCAGAACAATCTTTATATTTTCTCATAGAGAACACATGTGTGTCAGCTTGCAGGAGATGTTACCAAAAAAAAATACATATATATATATATATATATGTAATTTCCAAACAATTCTATATTTCAAGAGTAAAAACTAAGTTCAACTAACTACTGCGCTTATGCTGGTGTGTATCTAGACCAAAACAGAAAGAAATCACTGTAGGAGTCACGGTGAGACACATGAAATTTTTATCAGCTCGTTTCATGACAACCACAATAGCATAACCGACATTGTGGACTATTCTCCGTTTCATTCGCATTTTTACTTGCTGGCATCCAACTCTTTCAGGCCTCACCCAGCTCATCTTTGGGTCCCACGCTTAGGGCTGGGTTGCTGCAGGGCTCCATACAGACGCCGCCAGCTGTGCCGGCTGCATGTGAATATTCCAAATCAGCTCCCCGCCAGCACTGTCCAAGTCACTCCCCTCAAGTACCCCTCCTTTTCTGTCTCTAACTATCACATCTAGCCAGATGAATCAGGAGAATGGGAAAAGTGGAGAACTCAAAAATTTACTTCCTCTTATATATGCTCAAATTCTTGATAGATTTGGGATTTTAACCAAAGCTACCAAGCCTGACCAGAGGACCAATTAAAGAAGGGAGTGGGGACAGTGTTTTACAATGAGGTGATTTTAGAAAGACAGGAATACCTGAAAACACAGCTCTGTGTTAGGAGTATATCTTAATATGGGGGTTTGGCAGACATTTCTGAAACAAGGTATGTGAGGATAGTGCTTCCTCTGGAGTGGTGGCAGAGGAGTGCTATGTGAAGCTGCTTATCCAGGAAGAAAGGGAATTTTGTGTCTCATTAAGGAAATATTAGAATTAATATTTAAATTACTAATATTAAATATAATATTAAGAAATATTAGAATTCTGTCCCAAGGGAAGGTTGTGTCTTTTCCAAGGGGAAATCTCAGGAAATATGGCGGCAACCTTTGGGATATCAAAAGAGAAAAGAAACACCTCAACTGGAATTAACAGAATGGGCAATGCACTTGGAATCAAAAATCTGGATTTGAATCCTGACTCTGCCAGCACTAAGCTGCAGTAGGCAAGCAAGCTACTCACAACTCTGACTCTCAATCTCCTACTCTGTATAGTAGAAATAACAATATCAACTAGAATTGTAAAGGTTAAAGGATGGAATATAGATGAAAATGCTTATAACTATTAATACACAAAAGGTAAACACTATAAATGCAGGTGACTCCCAAATTTTATCTCTAGTCCTAACCTCTCCCTGGAGCTCCCGACTCTATATCCAAATGCCTACTCAACCTCTTCACTTGGAGTCTAAAGGGCATCTCGAACCCGAGGGCCAAAATTTCAACCCCTGCCCTTGCTTAACTCCAAAAAAACCATTCCTTCCCCAGTCCTCCCCTTCTTGGTAAATAGCCCTCCCAGCTGCTCAGGCCACAGAACTCACCCTCAGTTCCTGTCTTTTCCTTCTCCAACATCTCTGCCATCAGCAACTCCCGTTGGCTCTAATTCCAGAACATATCCAGAATCCATCACTTCTCTCCAATTTTCCACTGCTACTGCCCTTGTCCAAGCCACCGTCCTCTCCTGCCTGGACCACTGCCACAGTCTCCCTGCTTCCCTCTCTGTTCCCCTCCAGTCTGCTCTCCATATGGAATCCAGGGTGATTTCTTAAAATAGTAATTAGATCTTGTCACTCCTTTGCTTACACTCACCACCCAACGGGCCTATTGGTTCCCAACATATTTAGTATGAAGTCCAAACTCCTTTCCTTTGGCCACAAGGCCCTGTAGTATGTGCCCCATCCTTTTTCTCTCACTATCTCAAACCATGTTCCTCCTCAGGCACATGCCTGGCCAGACTGGCCTTATGTCTATTCCCTGACTATGCCAAGCTCACTGATACCTCGGGGCTGTTGAACTTCACTCTCCCAGACCCTTGCTTCTCCGGCTCCTTTTCGTCCTCCAGGTCTCAGCTCAAATGTCGCTTTGTGCAAGAGGCCATCCCTGACCATCAATCCACAGTACACCCCCTCTCCCCGCAAACCAGTCACTCTTTCACATCAGCCTTCATCTGCAGCACTGATCACTATCTTAAATTACTGTGTTTGTGTTTTTATTTACTTCTTTTCCATCTGTTTCCTTCCCTAAGAAAACATAAACCCCAGGAAAGCAGAGACCCTGTCAGTATTTACCACTGTATTCCCAGTATCTAGAACAGTGCCTGGTACATAGTGAAAGCTCCAGAAATGGATCAATTAATTAATAATATAAGCACTTGACATGATCCTCCATCTTTGTGATCGGTGCCCTCATTTCCAGGCTTAACACCAGTCACCGTGGCCTCCTTCCTCTCCTTGGCTCTCTTTATTCCTGTCGGTCAACACGCTGCACTGATCTGCTCTTTACTGTTGTTCCCCATTTTTTCTTTCACAGGAAAAAAAATCTTCATCACAGCCTTCCAAGTCCAAACCCCACCCAGCCTGCCTTCCTTTCCTGCCCAGCCTGCGAGAGAAGACAGGGGACAGACCTAACAGCAGTTACCTTTACTGACTGCTGGCGGTGCTCCAGGCGCTGTGCTCCCTGCTTTACACACATCATTTTGTTTAATCCCAGTAACAACTCCTAGGAAACCGTCTCCATTTCAAAGGGATAAAATTGCTCACTTAGCGCTCAGGATCTCTACCTCTTTGCTATACTTTTTCTCAACCTGAAGGCTTTCTTTGAATGCTGAACAGAGGTGGCCATGAAGAAAAGAGGAAATGTGTCCATTCAGTAAGCCCGCAAGGCAGGGCAGGGCTAACGGGTATACATTACAGGAAAGCGCACTCAGGCTCAATATAACCATCGGAACGGTGCCACCACAGAACGGCTGCCTCAGAAAGCAGCAAGGGCCCCCCTCCACAGCTCATGTGCAAAGTGGAAAACGATCTGCCAAAAATAATCTAAAAGAAATTCTTATACTGGGGAAGATGGATTTGGACTAGACATCTAAAAGGTCTTTTTAAACTCTGAGATTTTGTCCCTATCTACAATAAGCTCTCAACTTCTCTCTCATGAATGGTCTTCACCGTATAGTTTAATATTTAACTATATGTAATCCTTTGTATTCATCTTTTTGCCAACTCCTTAGGGGAATTAGCCAAGGGTTGAGTTTCCTTTCTGCCTCCTAGAGAGCCCAACACGGTTCTGAGCCCATGGCAGTGACTTAAATATGACCAAATAGATTTCTTTGGGCTGTCAAGGCAGATTCTCACTGAAGCCCAGGGCGCACATGTGGGTGGGCATGTGCATTTAGCTATTTTGGTTGGAAAAGCTTCAGTGGGCTTGTGTGGCCAGTTGGCCAGTTAGGACTGGGGAGCTATGAGTCTAGGGTGATGAAAGCCCTGGTACCAGTCTGGATAAAGATGAGACATTCCATTTCTGATATTTACTAGGAAGAATAAATTATACTAATTTGGGGAGGGAAGATTTTGTCTTGTTATACCTATACATTTAAGATATTTAATTATTCCACAGACACATTGAGTGAATACCATATAATATGCAAAGTGCTGTGATGGGGGCTTGTGGGCGGTGTTAAATAAACTAGTAGGGCATGTTTCCTATCCTTGATAAATGTAAAATATACTTAAAGTTAGCAAACAAGGTATTCTGATATTTAACAACAACACATACAAATATTTTAAAACCATTGTTATTTCTGAATCTTTACAATTTATATATAAATGAAAAGAACTTGAAAAAATAGGCTTCTGCTACTGTCATGCCTCTGACTTCAGATGGGTGACATTCAAGGAAAGGATCAAAATGGTAGACCTTAGTTACAATAATAATCCAGGGAAAAGATAAGCTATTCTCAGATAATTAAGAGTTGACAAAATGTGGTTAATACTCTTCTGATAATTGTTAGCATTTATGTCATAATTCTGAGTGTGTGAACTATAAACATTTTAAACTTAGTTTTAAATCTTAGAAATGATTAGAACAACCAAAAAAAAAAATACACAAGGTACCTTGGAGGCAAGGCTCTGGTCAGCAGACAAAAGGTTGGTGCTCTAAAAACCCTCCTCACCTTTCATTAAAATAATTTTAACTTCAGTTCTATAAATTGCAGAGAAAAAAACCAAGCACACTAAGCATTCTTGTGTTGAACATTCTCGAATAATGGACATGTGGATTTCCAGTAAACAGGGCAGATGAAACACATGTTTATCTCTACTCCTTCTCCAAACCTCACTAACAGGAGAGTTGAGAAAATTAAGGTATAAACCTATAAGGAAAAAGAATGGACAAGAGAGAATTTTGAAAGCTGATGAATAGAGGAAAGAACAGTAAGTGACTTGAAAGAAGGAGGAAAATAAACCTCAGTACCTGCAGCAGAGGCACGAGGAAGTGAGCTGACTCAGCCCTCACCGCCACTCCCGGGAAGGCTCAGGAAATAGCCACAACGTGCTGTCAAAAGGGGGATGAGGTGTGGGGCTGAGGGCAGCAGGGCCGACTCGAAGGCCCCCATCCATCAGCAATTGCAGGGGGCTCTGCGTTAAAAATGGGTCTGGACTGGTCCCTTCTCACCGCTTCCCCTACCACCAGGCTTTTCCCACTCACCACCTGGGCTCTTAAAACAGCCTTTTAACTGGTATCACTGCTCGCCCACTCGCCCTATCATATTTCCCATCTGCTCAGGCCCCTCCGGGGGCGTCCCTCTCCCTCAGAGTAAAAGCCGAAGTTCACAGAGCGACCGTCGAGGCCTCACCCCTGACTCCCCCTGCTCCGGCCACACTGGCCTCGTGGCCGGGCCTCGAGCACGCCAGGCTGGCTGCAGCCTTAGACCTTCCTTTTCCCTCCTCTGTTCTTCCACCAGAGAGGGTCTGCTCCCTTACTGCTCTCAGGGCTTTCCTCAAAGTCATCTTTTCAACGAGGTGCTGCTCCTCGACCACTTTACTTAAAACTTCAGGACTAACCACTCCTGCCCCACATGCTTCCTATTCTGCTCCCCTATCTTTTATTTTTTTTTCTTCTCAGCACTTATCATTATCTCTCTTGCCCACAAGAATGTAGGCCCCACAAGGGCTGGGATTTTGTCTGTTTTGTTCACTGCTTATCACCAGGGCCTAGAATAGTACCAGACACTTAGGAGATACTTAATAAACACCTGTAGAAATATATGTCTGTATAAGAAATCATCAGAACCCGAGTTTCTATTCTCCACCCCATACAGCCAAGAAACTACCCTTCTACCCCAAAACTTACCCGAGAAACTGAACCACAATGACCCATGATCCACAGGTAGCAATTACAGCAGAGGGTGGGGTGAGGGGCTGGCCTGATACAGAGGAATCAAGTGAAAGTCTGTGCACTGAACCACGGGCTGCAGCCCCCTGCCCCTATCTGGCTTCCAGAAGGTCAGCTGATAGCCTTAAGCACTGCACCCACCCTCATTCCCAGCTGCAACCTTCAGGCAGTAGCTAGAAAGATCCTACTATGTAGAAACTGAACGTTCGCTGCCTGATCACCCTACAATGACAGCCACCAGTCAACAAGTTCTGTCCCTGGGACACAGAGCTTCCAAAGTTCAAGGAGGCAGCAGACATTAAAGGAAAGCTTCCAACCACAACAACCAGACCCTAAAACACATAGGAGGGAAAAAACCTCCCTAGAAACGGAGACAAAATTAGAAACAGAAGAAAACCAAAAAGCAAAACAATCAAAAAAGTAAAGCTAAAAACTAAAAGAAAACGAAAAATATATACATATATACCTGTTGTTGTAAAAAGGAGGAGTACAAATTAAATTTAAAACTGTAATTAGAAATTAAAAATATAATAGGTAGGTTAAAAAAATCTGGAAAATAAAATTAATCAAATCGCCTAGAAAGAAAAATAAGAGAAAAGAATGGAGAGTGGGGGGAGAAAAGATAAGAAAACTAGAGCATCAATCTGGAAGATCCAATATCTAACTAATAGGAAACCCAGAAAGGACATAGAGAAAATGATGAAGAAGAAATTACCAACAAGAAATATAAGAAAATGTCCAAGAATTGAAGGAACTCGAACTTCCAGAATAAGAGGGTGCCTGATTTCCAAGGGCAAGGAATGAAAAAAGGGTGTATGGAATTTCAGAATTCAAATCAAGAAGAAGATAGTACAAGCTTCCAGAGAGCGGGGTGGGGTGAGGGGAGAGGGAAGGATGGAAGGAGGAAAACAGAGAGAAACAGAGCATACACACAATGATCAGGAAGAACGACGTTACAATTCAGATAAGTAGCATGGAATCCAGACGATAATGTAGCAATGTGATCAAAATCCTTAGGGAGAAGAATTTTAAAATCTAGAATTCCATACTCAACCAAAGTATACATCAGGTATGATGACAGAACATGTTCAGACATACATGAGCTCAAAAAATTTACTTTCCATGCACACTTTCTCAGCAACGTAACGGATGGACTATCCCACTATGGGGGTGGGGGTGGGCTGGAGAGAAAAGTGACATGGGAAGAGCCAAGAAACAGGGGCTCAAATGGGAATTTCATAAATGACTACCATTCAGCAGGCTTAGAGTGTGCTGTGGACTGTGTCCCCGAAAATTCGTATGTTGGAGCCCTAACTCCTGGAATACCTCAGAACGTGACCCTATTGGGAGACAGGGTCTTTAAAGAGGCAATCAGGTTAAAATGAGGTCATTAGGGTGGGCCCTAATCCAGGATGACTAATGTCCTTATAAAAAGGGGAAATGTGGATACAGACATGTACAGAGGGAAGATGATGTGAAGACACAGAAGAAGACAGCCATCTATCTACAAGCCAAGGAGAGAGCCCTTAAAAGAAAGCAACCCTGATGACACCTTGATCTTACATTTCTGGCCTCCAGAACTGAGAGACAATAAATTTCTATTGTGTAAGCCACCCAGTCTGTGGCATTTTATTTTGGCAGTCCTAGCAAACTAACACAGAGTGCTTCCCAACTTTTTGGAAAACATTTTAGGGCACACAAGATGAGCTGCTTAGGGCCTTGGCTGCCCCAGACTCTGCCCTGCATTCCTGAGGGTTACAAGGATTAATCTCTCAGTTTATTACGATTCTTAAAACGTTGGCTGGGAAGGTCTGGCTCAGAGAATATAACCACCACAGTTTGGAGGAGGAAGAGTCGGGGTGCTATAAAAGAAATCATCTGGGGAAAAAATGATCCTAACAGACTACTGATCATGTGGAAGATTGTGCTGAGAGGCTGTTGATGGTATAGAAGAACGGTAAGAAGAATAAAGAAAATTAAGCAAAAATTTTAAATGAGATAATTATTAACTTCTGAAAAAATAAAGTTACATAGCAAAGGAAATGTACTCAACAATTACTTGGTTTGGGAATGAACAATATTTATGTAGTCAAATTATGCAATCTAAATAATTAAGTAACTCAAAATTATGATAAATCTATGCAGGGAATGGAGGTTGGGAGCAGGAAAGAGAAGTAGCAAAGTGCTTGGTCCTCCTACCTGTCACAATGGGAGATCAGCAGGTGACATCTAAAACGGATGAATGAATGTAGGGCTGCTTAAGAATATTATTTAGAAATACAAAGATGAAGATGAGACGAAATTGCTTCTAGGAAGCAGAATTGGAAGAAAGGCAAGGACTTATGTTTTTTAGTAGAAGCCACCCTTTCTTGTACTATTTGACTTTTTTAAGCCATGTGCATTTATTATTTAATAAAAAAAAATTATACTTAAAGGAAATAAAAATTATGTTCAGTTAAGCGTCCTATGTCATTCCTCCCATTACTCTGTTAAAGCTTACATTACCTATTTTTTTGTTTGTTTGCTTTTTTTTTCCCCCCAATCTTTTCAATAAATCTAATGAAGCTGTAAGAGAAGGGAATATCAAGGGAATCTAGGCTAATCAGAAGGTTTTACCCTTGGATTAAAAGCCATCTGGAAAAGGAAAACTAGCAAGATAAACTCCTCACTACAAGTGAAAGGTCATCGAGACCCAGGAGGACTTTTTTCAGTTTCATATAGTGATATGCTAGTCAAAGCCCCCTAAGAGTGAACAAACCTTTAAAATCTGCTACGTTTCAGATCACTGCAAGTTGGAAACCACTTCTGTCAATGAACATTAACCATATCATATTAATTGTTTGCAAAAATGCAACAGCACAAAGACTTGTTGACATTTTACCTAGAGGTCTGCATTCACAGGAACTTACTAATCAAGTGTGGTTTTCATTTTCAAAAGTAGCACGTTGATTATACTGTAACATATATACACTCATATATAATATACAGATTAAAACCTGGGTAAAATCAGTCCAACAAGAGTGGGGAATCTGTTGCTTTTCACTTTCCCCCACCTTCAATTCATTCATATATTCAACCGTTAGCAACTACCTACTAAGTATCTACTATGAGAAGGGCTCTTATGAAAATATAAAGACATGGTCCCTGTCCTCAAGAAGTTTAGTGGAGTGAGAACACAGTGGATAATCACTGAAATGTACTCCAGCCTTCAACTCTTTACACAATACTCTGATGGGGTAACACACAAGGATTTGGGCTTCAAGTTTGCAAACTGATTCAGAGTGGAGATGTCGTCTTATGGTGTGCATTCTTGTAAAGCTTCCAGTGCCAACATTTTACAAGGGAAGTATCAAGCTTTGCTCTTGTCTAGGTAATAGGTCAAGTAAAATAGAGGTTGTTAACAAGGCCATGGCTACCCCAGAAAGACTCAGGAGTGTATCTCAGAAATTGTCAAGACCAAGAGAGAAGGAGAAACAGTCTCAATATAGAGAATTTGACTTTCACTAGTAAGCAGTGGAAAATACGAGAACCTCAAGATATGTTTAAAAACACTCAAAAGTTAAGAATTAGCATCTTAGGGAACTGTATGAAGTAGAGGTGTCAAATTCACACTTATAGAAGGAATCAATTCTTCCTTATAAAATATTGATAGGCTGAAATAATCTTGTGTCTCTTAACTGAACTAAAAAATGCTTCTGATGAAATAGTATCTTAGTCTGAAACAGTTTCATTGATGGAATGACAACTAAGGCTAGATTCATTTGACCAAACAAATTGTAATATTTGATATACTTGCTTGGCAAATAAACAGTCAAAATCATCAAGAATACAATGTATAATTATCCTCAAACCAATCAATTAAAAACAAGAAGATACCATACCAGCAATTTATAAGCAAAGGTGAGGTTCAAAGTTGAAGAGTGAATGAATAACAGCCAATATTAATGATCATTGCTCTCACTTCTTGAGCACTTACTATGTGTCAGGCACAATCCTAACTGCTTAACAGTCAGGATAGCACAGTAGTTAGTTAAGAGCATGGACTCTGAAGCCAGGCTGCTAGGGTTTAGAAACGAGTTCTGCCACCAGCTGGGGACCTTGGGCAAGTGGCTAACCTTTCTGTGCCTCTGCTTCCTCATCTATAAAATGCAGATCATAACAGTACCTACCTCCTGGGATTGTGTAAAAAGCAAATGAGTTAGGAAATATAATGTGCTGAAGACACTGCCACACACACAGTTAGTGCTACAAAAGTGTTAGCTGCTGTTGGTGTTCTTAAAACCAGTAAGTGGCAGACAGAGAAAAAATTCAAACCCCAGGACAAACTTAAATACTAGGTATATATTGACTAGAAGAGACCTTACTGATAATGAGTTAATCAATAGTGACACAGTGCACACATTTCTTGAAGATAAAAAACAAAACAAAACAAAACAAAACATGAATGAAAACCCAGCATTGACCGTCAATGGAAAGAGTGAGGCTCGCCAGCGGGCTCAGATGGAGAAGCAGCATCTAGGAGGAGGATCACCGTGCGGTGGACAAAGCATGCACTGCAGGCGGGAGAGCAGGGGTCTAACACCAGCTCAGTGACTAGCTGGGCAGCCTGGACTGGCTGCTTACCAAGCGGAGTGTGAACTTCTCATCTGTTAAATAAAGGGGCAGATGAAGGTATCCTGTGGTGCTGACATCCTATGATACTATGCCCCAGCAGAACATACAGTATTTTAAATATATACCTTTCATAAAAAATAGGTATTACTATTTATTTCTGAACAGCCACTTGTACTTTAGTAGGTACATCATCTAGAATGTATTTATAATTATAATTTTGGTCCAAGCAGTTGTAGAATGAAATAAATAGCATAGCGAAGCAAAACCATGGTATATTTTTAAATGCCATTAAAATATAAACAGGTTAATCTGAGAAATAAAACAAGAATACTTTTGAGAACACAGTAATAATTTTTCAAACATACTAAATTTTTCTAATGAGCAGAGTTATAAAGTAGTTCTTATATAAAGTGGTTAATAAATATTTTACTATAGTTTTATTAAAAAGTTGAGAAATGAAAAAACTTACCTTTTTGCCCATGACGACTGCTGAATTTGTCTCCAATTTCTGGACGCCTTGTCTGTCTCAGCAGCATTTTGATCAGAAAAGCATCTTCGGCATTCGAAGATATCATCACTTTTTCAATATATGAATCCGTTGCCCCTTTGTAGCTAATATTAAGAGGAAGTCACTAAAGCAGAGTTTTCAAACTGCCCTTTGTGAACCTATCACCCTGGCCATATTTTATGTAATACCTATCACAGAATATTTTGCCATTCCCATTTTGGGCTCTGAAAAAATGACTTTCATTTTTCAATAACAAATTCAAATGTGACAATTTCCCTTGCACAGTCCTAGTTTAAAATGGCTAACATTTATTATGAGGCAGGCATAATGCCGTTTAATCTTCACCGCACATACTATTCACACATTGTTATTCCTTTACAGGAAATAAGGAATAAGGAAAACTTATAGGAAAACCGATGCTAAGAGAGGTTAAGCACTTGTCCAGGACACATGCCTCATACAAAGCAGACCTGGGGTTTGAGCTGGAGCCTGTTACTCAACTCCAAATTATTAACCACTTTTTAAATATTACTTTTATCTACTCAGCTCTCCCATCGTGAATTTTTTCACACACTTCACCTCTTATCTGTTTTTCATACCATTATTCAGAGTCTACTCTGTGTCAGATCCTTGTAGGCTCTGGACATACAAAGATTAAGTAGACATGGTTCCTGCCCCAAAGAAACACAACCAATAAAGGAAGAGAGAAAGGTAAGTGCAAGAAGGTTATCAGTAGTATGGGGAAGAGGAAAGGCCCGAGGGAGATGACAGTCAGTCCCACCAGGGGTTGGGGATGACAGTGGTAGCAGGGAGGGGCAGGCTATCAAGGACTGCTTCCCAGAGGAGGGGACCCTAGAGCTGAGTCCTGACCAGGGGGAATGAAATTCCAGGCAGAGGGAGCAGCATGAGTAAATGCACTGAAGTCAGATAGAACATCTGGAGAATAAGAGACAATTTACTAGAAATATGGGGGCCAATGTGCAAAAGGGTAAGGCTAGAGACGTATGCCAAGCGTCATGGACAGTCATGTATGTATTACTATTTCATTTGGCCTTTATCCTACAGGCAACACTGTCACTGAGAGTTTTACTCAATCTACTCAAGTTTTATTCTAGTTACTCAATAAAGTTAACATGAACAGATGAGTAATTTAGGGGAAAAAATTACTCTGGCAGTAACAGAGAGAGCCTGAGAGATGTGGGGAGGTACAAGACTGGAGGCGGATAAGTGGTCACCAATAACTACGAGTCTAGCAGGAGAGGGCCAAACTCAGACAGCTACAGCTGTCATTGGTGGATAAGAGAACTGCTAAGGAGACAGAACTTACAGGATTTACCGAATTAAGGTTTGTAATAGAAAGGAGTCAGGATGGCGGTGCCACTCACCAAGAGAGGGACCCGGAAGGAGCATGTCTGAGGCTGGGGTAGGCGAGGGGAGAAAGATGGTTTGGATCTGGGTTTGGGGCCCCTGCTGTCCAGGTGCTGGTATGGAGCTGAAACTGGGCAGATGTCTATCTGGGAGTCAGCAGCCAAAAGGAGCTAACTTCCAATTTCCCCTATTCCTTCTTTTTAAAAACCTTTCAGTGTATTTCCAATACATACGTGATGGGCACATCTTTGTACTGCGGCTGCTGGGGCACATTACTTCCTTCCAAGGGAATCTGAGTCACTGTGGGCATGGACTTATTTACAAGCACTTGCTTGTTTTCTACTTTCTCACCTAAGAAAGAGAGAAGGGTGTTAGACAAATCACTATCATCTGTGTGGAACGCAAAGATAATTGGTGCATAAAACCATGTGATTAGACTTGGTGCATGAAATCCAGGAATGGAAGAAAACAAAGTCCACACAGTGCGAACTAGAGCTCAACAGGGCTTGCCTGTAACTTTGCAAGCCCATTTGAAAAACCCATAGATTAAGATCACACTGTGTATAAAATTAAGAAACTCATTTAGGGGACCATATTAATGCGAGAAAATTCATGTCAGTAGGTAGCAATTTAAAATATCTCCTTGAGTGTTAGAACAGGTTTGGGCCACTTACTAGTTATTTCAACCAGTAATAAGTCACCACCAACCTAACCTGGACAATGAGAAAATACAAATATTTCTTTGATTTTCCTGCTATTCTCACCTTTGCTTGGTACCTGTTCATGGTAAGCTCAAAGACCAACTACTACACTACTGTCACTGCACTTATTTTCCCTGCCACAGCACCCACGTTTAAGAGTGAGAGAAATTCTCCAAGAAACAAAGGCAGCAAGAGGTAGGGGAAGCCATGTACCACGTGGCTCGGGGCACCACAGCGGATGCAGCATCACCTCCCGCAACTCACCCCCTGGGCAGCATCCGTTGGCAGGGCCATGTGGACTTCCTCTCCCACCCACCTTTCCAACCCAGCCCCCCTTCTCGCCACCTCCCCATGGCTCCTGTTGCCTGGTGGCCTCAAGAGCTCTCATTTGGCCCCCTCTATCTTGGCTCCCTTCTACTTTCTTCTCCACACTGCGCCCTGCCTCTCCCCCTGCCCCTCCCCCCCATCCCCACAGGCACACTGGCCTTCCTCAGGGTCTTTTAGTGAGCGAGCTGCAGGACACCTGCACAAGCCCTTCCCCCGCCTAGACACCCCCCCCTTCCGCTTCACTGGTTAACTCCACTTATCCTGCAGCTGTCGGTCACCTCCCCAGGGAAGGCTACCTTGATCTTCCTGACTAGGTCAAATACTCTTGCCATAAAATGGCCTCATAGCTCCTTATATGATTCCTTAACCTGGTTGTAATTTGACCTATGTTTGTGTGTGATCCTTTGATCAACGTTAGTCTCCCACACTAGCCTACAAGACTCATCGGGGCAGGGGCTGTGGGTTGTATCAACAAAATTCATCACAGGTTTATAAGTACAACAGAGTCACAATTTTTAGTGGAAGAGGATTCTGAAGTCAGTCTGTAAGCTAAATGCACAAATGATGAAATACTGGTGTAGATGCAGGGACACAACCTTATTCTAAATATTTCCTTAAAGTGGCTTTATTTAAAATAATAAGTAGAAAAGTATAACTAGAATAGATTGCTGTTATGTAAAAACGTATGCACAGAAAAACAGACTGGAAGGAAATTCATCAAAAGTGACCACATTGGTTGAGTTAGGATAGGGTTTTACAGGTTGCTATTTTTTTCTGCCCTGTATACCAAACATTTAGAAATACTGTTGAATAACTTTCATAATTTAAAAATGTATACATTAAAAAAATTTTTAAAGGCTTTCACCTGGAGAACAAATACCATCTGCATCTAAAATTTCATGTCGCCAGATGGGTTTCCTTGTAGCAGCATCCAACATCGGCCCCATCACTTTATCAAAAGTCTGATTGGTATATCGTTTCAAAGTACATTTAGCATTTTTATATACAAGGCAACGCCCAAAGCCTAAAATGAAACCAAAATGGGTTCAGAACCACAAGTAATATGAAACTATGAGAAGTCAAGATTTGTGTTATTCAACAACCCTCTACACTCTACCTCCCTTCCCCGCCAAAAAAACACCCCAAAACTGCTCTACATTTAGATAATCTGAGACTGGCCAAACCATATAACAATCTGATAACTTGAAGAACTGGCTCAGGATCTCTACGTACTAACCATATAAACACTAGAATCTCTACAACCATTTTCCAGCATGGAATATACCTCGTCAGGTTGGAGGAAAGTGACAGAAACCTAAGAATGTCACTGGGATTCTTTGAGAGCACAGAGCCATAGCACATGAAAACTGGAAAGGGCCTTAGAGATCACCTGGTTTAACCTCTCTATCCTACAGGTGCTACGAGTGAGGAGCAGAGAAATTAAGTGGCCAAGGTCACCCAGCAAGGTGGTGGCTGAGTTGAGACAGACCGAGTTCACTGATCAGCCAGCATTCTTCTCATACATCATTTTGGTGCATAACTTCTGCTAACCTTCTCTGGAAGGTTTTCCTTTTGCTGATTTTGGCATTTAGAGGAAGTCCCAAACAAGCAAACAAAAACATTAATTTTTCTCCAGAGAGGAGAGAGAATAAAAAGGAGCAATCAAATAATTTTAATGGGAGAGACAGTTCACCGCTGCCCTGAAGATTAGAGTTTAGTTTGATTACATTTTTAGACCACATTTATCTAGTGGATGAGGGAAAAGTGCTAGGACCAATTAACAATCTAAACATTAAGAAAAGTAAGCAAAATGAACAGAAGAAAACCTTTAGATGGAGCAAAAAACTCAACCACTGAATCCCACAAAAAGATTTGTCAGTTGTTCAAAAGAGCTGCCAATCCTGCACTAAATAACATTTCCTAACATGCTATGGCTGTATTTCTTTTTTCCCCTTTGGCCAAGCAGTTATTTTAAACTGGATTCTCCCTCTAGTCTCCTGAGGATATACTGAGCCATGTCAGAGTTCACTTAAACAGGAAAAAGTCTCCAGATTAAATGCCAGCTATTACTGAAGAAATAAATGCATAGCTGTAAAATCCTTTGCTTATGATTCTCCACCAAAAGCAGAACTCTTTCAAGAAATCTAAGAATGTGAGTCAGAAAATCAATCAGGGAAGAGTGGATTTCTTAATAAAATCTCAGTGCTCTAATGTAATTTTTTAAATATGAAGGTGACCATGCGATGAAACAACACATTTCTACAACTGGATAGTAGATGAAGATATTTGTGTGTCTTCGAGAAAGGTCTTCGTCATTATGGCTCCTGGTAAATTGTGTATGGCCATAATAAACTCGGCTCAGAGAGCCAGCTGCTTTGGAAACATTACATGATCTTGAAATTTCGTACAATGGCCATTAAGTGCAACATGCTGGAGTGCTGTGTGAATCTGAACTGCATGAAATCAGAAGCGTTTTCTCCTAAGTGTAAATGGACATTTTATTTACAGGTGGGAGCTTAAAAGCAAGAGGACAGTAAACTCAGATCATTAAATTGTGTTGTGGGGTTTCTGACAGATATCACAAAGTCTTCAGATTTCCACATAAATGTAACCAGTTAATCAGAAAGGAAAACACCTAGTTTTAAAGCATGGCTGTTGTCATTTGGAGGAAAAAAAGAGGCATAAATTAAGTGCAGCCAACATTAATGCCAAAGACACATGTCTAGGAGTACTATTATGGCTGCCTAGCAACTAGGAAGAGTGAAGGGGAAGGCAGAGTGGGTACGTAGGGAGGAAGGAGAGAAACAGACGATGAAGACAGAAGTCAGACCGCAGATCAGGTGATGGCTAACAAACCACCAAGTGGGGACCTGCAAAAGTAAACTGTCAAAACTGGGGAAGAAAAACGTAAAAACAATGAGCCAGGGTTTGTGTATGTGTACTTTTATCATTTTGCTAACAAAAAGGTACAGCATTATAGGGTTGAGATATACAATTAAAAAAATAGCCTTTTACATACAAATATTGCTACTGTCCTCTCAAACAGGTTTGTTGTTGAATATATAACTATTTTCAAAAAACATATTTCACTTATTGTAATTCCTGCTAGGAAATAAACAAGTTCTTACACATCTTCTGTTGAATTGTCTCAAGTCAGCAATAAATTAAAATAAAGGAAAAAAAAAGATTCCTTATTAATATTTAACTAATTACCTCTATATAATATTCATTTAAAAAATGTTAACACCAAAACATAACCACCTCCTGTTTGTATATTATAAAATTCAAATCACTTAAAACTGACATTACCATTTTGACATCAAGTGACTTTCATATTGATCATGCCTGTATCTAAATCTGCACAAAGCACCTTTGGTGTTAGAACTTTGAAAATTCACTTACCTCTGTCCAAGGAAGCCTTGTTTAAAACAAGAGCATCTTCTATATCATAGCCACTATAACTCATCACAGCAACTGTCGCATTCTGTCCAGCTGGCAGTTTCTCAAATTCTATCAACTCAATAGTCTTTGTTTTAACCATGGGTTTTTGTGGATATGCCAGGAGATACATGAGAGTATCAATTCTGTTCCGCTGGTTGTATCCAATGGTACCTTCATTGATATTGGAGAAAATGAGATGCAACTTTCTATTATATCAAATAATTAGCTACCAATGAATACAGAGATAAACACATTAATTTTACTAATTAAAATGAAGAAAATCTTCAGGTCAAATATTTAAAGAGCAATACTCTCATAGTGATTAACAACTTTTAAAAACAGTTTTTCTCAGTTATGTTAAAAATCCTACAAAGAAGAAAAATCACATTCAAGGTGTACTAATCTAAATAATTTCAACTTTTTGGATTTATAAAATTGATCCCATTTGAAGAGTTTTAGTCTCCACTGGTTAATTTCACATGTAAGTCAACAATTCTGTATTTGGTTCTACTATGTTCCAGGCACATTTCCACTTGCAATTGGAGAACACCCCCCAGTGCTGACAGGCAAAAAGCTTATACAGTAGGACAAACAGATACATTTCATCAAAAGAAATCAACAATTACAAATGTTCTAAACGAAAAGAAAGCAGGAAAAAAGGGAGGGAACAGGATGAAGAGGAGAGTGAAAGCAGAGAAGAGCAGACTTATCCATTTGCTTAACTATTCATTTATTAAGCAGTTAATAAACACCTACTCTGTGCCCAGCATTGGAGATAAAATGGGGAAAGGCAGGGTCCCTTCCCCTAGGGAATCCAGGGCCCTGTCCAGTCAGGGATAGGCTTTTCTCTCCTTAGCAATCAGCCTTTCCACCTGATTGGACTTTGGAGGGGTATCACTGTCATCTGAAAGTGAAACCAGAATGTTACCTACCCTTCTTCTTTTTCCCCATTGGGGTGCATTAGGGTTCAAAGACCTGCCTGAAAAAAGGCTTTCAGTCTCCTGGGCTTGTGAACACACAATCACTCCTACTCAGAGACCTTAAAAACCAGGAAACTCATGTTTGTCCTACTGTTGAGCTTGAGTGTGGGCTTCTCCCAGGTATCTCTTCTTTCCTGCCCTGAGTGGCGCATCTACAACCCTCACCCACCCTAAGACGTTAACGTGCCATTTAATGGAGTTAAGCTTTAATGTGAGTAGATACCAAAACTCAGTATTTATTTTCTTTACCTTTTTCTCTTATGTCATTAAATCAATGGTGATTTCAATTCAGGGATGAAAATAACCTATTCAGGCAGCAAAAACAATATGGTACAATACTCCTTGACGATTACTATTGAAAGAAATAATGAAATCTGTGGGGCTCTAAAGAAACGAGCACCTGGTACAGTGCTGGGCTCACCACCGATGTCCAATAAATGTCAAGTAAACGAAATTATGAGAATACATATTTGTGCTTAAGTCTCTAGAAAATTTATCAAGCGTCAGCTGAAAAACAATAGCTAAACTGAACCTCATCAAATTTTTGTCAGGTTTACACTATAAATTGCCAATTAATGTTATTTTAGTGCCAACTAATAAACTGGGCAGGATACCTGGTAATAGATCACTTCCTGTTTTAGAAAGAAAATTGTTGCTGCTTGGATTGTTCACTGACAATAAGTTGGTTCTTTTACATGAAATCATTTCATGTTGAGATTTCAGCTCCAATGAGACAAGGATTCAGGCAATGTCCCACTAGGCTGCCAAACATGTCCTCTGAAACCTGAGACGAGCATTATTATGCAGCAGGGAAGCATAGCCGGCTGCACCTCTAAACAATGGTGAAAGAGATGGGATCCTGCTATAAATTGTGCTACCAGGCCCAGAACTTAATTCTTGGGCACTGCAACTGACCATCGAATAGATGAACAGCAAAATGGTTTAGCAAAAGTTTGGTGCTTATGATCTCATCAGAAATTTTTCTTTAAAGACTTTTTAAAGAAGTTGTAGGCGTATACATATATACACATCTTTAGCAGCACTGACAATGGGTGTGTACGTTAAAACATGATTTATAAACTACGACTTCTAAATTATAAAACTTCCAAATGCCACCACACACCATAATTTTATAAAAATTTTGAATGACTGGTTATTTTTACCAATAAGCAAGCTTTTTAAAGAAAATGTCATGTAGAAATTACATTATAACACTAGTCTGCGGTGAAGCACATGCTCAAACTGGGATGCCTCTATTAGTATTTTCAGCTTCCTTAAGGGCACTTCATATATATAATAACTAATACAACAAGAATATCTATAAGCTGAATTCTCCTTCTACTGTCCCATTTTGCTATAACTATAATCTCCAATGATTTCATTTTCTTACTACCCAGGACATAATCTTTCCTATAAAGTCTTATTTTCTTGATCAAAACTTTCTTAAGGAGTCACAGGTTGGCATAACAAGGTATGTAAATGTACGTTAAAACAGTGAAGAAGTTTATTATTTTAAGGTGAGATGAAAAAATGTAAGGATGCACATAGTTTAGAAAATGTATACTGAGAAACATAAAATGAAGTTTTGTACATTTATCTATTTTTTCCCATCCTCCTTTGCCCAATTTCTTTTTATTTAATCAATATTACTGAATTACAATAAACTTCACCCATTTAAAGTGTACAAGTTGATGAGCTCTGACAGATATATGCATCTGTGAAACCACCACCAGAGTCAAGATCCAGAACATTTCCAATACTCCCAAAAGGTCCCTGCCTCTGTCCCTGGCCCCAGGCAACCAAGGATCTGTTTATCAGTATAGATCAGTTTGCCACTCTTGTGCTGCTTCTTTCATGTAGCATGATTCTGGGATGCATCCACGTGGCTGTAACAGAGTTCATTGCTTTTTATTGCTGAGTAGTATTCCATCATATGAATATACATTTTGTTTATCCATTCAACTGTTGATGGATATTTGGGATGTTTCCCGTTTGGGGCTACTGTGAATAAAGTTGCTATGAACATTCAAGCACAAGTCTTTGTATATTTATTTCTCTTGAATAAATACATAGGAGTGGAGCTTCTGCGTTGTTTGCTGAGGGTATGGTTAACTTTCAGAAACAACTTAAGAATTTTCCAAAGTGATTTTACTGTTTTACATTTTCATCGGTGCGTGAGCATTCTGGCTGCTCCACATCCTCACAAACACTTAGAATGTCAGTCTTTTTTTTTTTTTTCCATTTTCCTTTTTTTTTTTTTTAAACATCTTTATTGAAGTATAATTGCTTTACAATGGTGTGTTAGCTTCTGCTTTATAACAAAGTGAATCAGTTATACATATACATATGTTCCCATATCTCATCCCTCTTGCATCTCCCTCCCTCCCACCCTCCCTATCCCACCCCTCTAGGTGGTCACAAAGCACCGAGCTGATCTCCCTGTGCTATGCGGCTGCTTCCCACTAGCTATCTATTTCACATTTGTTAGTGTATATATGTCCATGACACTCTCTCACCCTGTCACATCTCACCCCTCCCCCTCCCCATATCCTCAAGTCCATTCTCTAGTAGGTCTGTGTCTTTATTCCCATCTTGCCACTAGGTTCTTCATGACCTTTTTTTTAAATTTTTTTTTTCCCTTAGATTCCATATATATGTGTTAGCATACTGTATTTGTTTTTCTCTTTCTGACTTACTTCACTCTGTATGACAGACTCTAACTCCATCCACCTCATTACAAATACCTCCATTTCATTTCTTTTTATGGCTGAGTAATATTCCATTGTATATATGTGCCACATCTTCTTTATCCATTCATCCGATGATGGACACCTAGGTTGCTTCCATGTCCTGGCTATTGTAAACAGAGCTGCAATGAATATTTTGGTACATGACTCTTTCTGAATTATGGTTTTCTCAGGGTATATGCCCAGTAGTGGGATTGCTGGGTCATATGGTAGTTCTATTTTTAGTTTTTTAAGGAACCTCCATACTGTTCTCCATAGTGGCTGTATCAATTTACATTCCCACCAACAGTGCAAGAGTGTTCCCTTTTCTCCACACCCTCTCCAGCATTTATTGTTTCTAGATTTTTTGATGATGGCCATTCTGACCGGTGTGAGATGATACCTCATTGTAGTTTTGATTTGCATTTCTCTAATGATTAATGATGTTGAGCATTCTTTCATGTGTCTGTTGGCAATCTGTATATCTTCTTTGGAGAAATGTCTATTTAGGTCTTCTGCCCATTTTTGGATTGGGTTGTTCGTTTTTTTGTTATTGAGCTGCATGAGCTGCTTGTAAATCTTGGAGATTAATCCTTTGTCAGTTGCTTCATTTGCAAATATTTTCTCCCATTCTGAGGGTTGTCTTTTGGTCTTGTTTATGGTTTCCTTTGCTGTGCAAAAGCTTTTAAGTTTCATTAGGTCCCATTTGTTTATTTGTGTTTTTATTTCCATTTCTCTAGGACCTGGGTCAAAAAGGATCTTGCTGTGATTTATGTCATAGAGTGTTCTGCCTATGTTTTCCTCTAAGAGTTTGATAGTGTCTGGCCTTACACTTAGGTCTTTAATCCATTTTGAGTTTATTTTTGTGTATGGTGTCAGGGAGTGTTCTAATTTCATACTTTTACATGTACCTGTCCAATTTTCCCAGCACCACTTATTGAAGAGGCTGTCTTTTCTCCACTGTATATGCTTGCCTCCTTTATCAAAGATAAGGTGACCATATGTGCGTGGGCTTATCTCTGGGCTTTCTATCCTGTTCCATTGATCTATATTTCTGTTTTTGTGCCAGTACCAAACTGTCTTGATTACTGTAGCTTTGTCAGTCTTTTTCAATTGAGTCATTCTAATGAGTGTGCAGTCATATCTCACAGAAATTTACATTTACCTGATGACTAATAACGTTGAACATATTTTCATAAGCTTATTGGTTATTCCTTTGTGAGGTGTCTGAGTTTTTTTTTCCCCTTTTACTTGGGTTGCCTTATTATCGAAGAGTTCTTTGTACATATACTGGATACAAATCCTCTATCAGATATATGTATTGCAAATACCTTCTCCCATTCTGTGGCTTAATGGTGTCTTTCATATTCTGAACAGTATCCTTCAAAGAGAAAAAGTTTAATTTTGAGAAAGTCCAATTTATTAATTTTTTCCTTTTTTATAGTTTGTGCTTTTGGTGTTCTATCTAAGAAATCTTAGGTGATTTGAGTTCACAAGGATGTTTGCTTAAGTTTCCTTCTATAAGTTTTACAGTTTTAGCTCTTACATTTAGGGCTGTGATTCATTCTGTATTAACTTTTTGTATGGTATGAGGTAGAAGCTGATGTTCCTTTTTTTCTATATAGATACTGAGACATTTTATTTTGTTGAAAAGATTCTCCTTTCCTCTAAATTGCCCTGATATGCTCATCAAAAATCAATTGCCCATAAATGTGTGGGTCTATTTCTGGATTCTGTTCCATTGAACTATATGTCTACCCTTATGTCAATATCATTACTGTGGTTTTAGGGTAAGTCTAAACACCAGGTTGTATGTCTTCCAACTTAGTTCTTCATTTCAAAGATTGTTTTCAAAAATCTGCATCTGATTTCTTAACAATTTTAATGTGCCCAGAGATTTATTCGTTGTTGAAACATTTATTAAGTACCTACTAAACTGGCACTAGGCTAGGCCCAAGGGATATAGTAATAAATAACAGACATAGTTCCTGTCCTCAAGGAACTTATAATCTATGGTCTAGCAGGGAAGGTACCTTCATCATGATCCACAGTGAATTGGAAAAAGTGAGGAAAGAAGTTAGTTTCAGTGGAGAAAAATTTTAGTAACTTTTATAAATGTCATGGTGTAAAAGATATAATGTAACTTCTTATAAGTTTCTCAACCAAACTGGAATTCAGTTTCCTTGTCAGAAACAAAAAAGGTATGTATTATAGTTGACAGGATTATTAAGATGATTTAAAAGAAATGTACGTAAATCAGTTGGGTATTCACTAAGTGGCAGCATTCATTATGACTAATATTAACAATATTAGTAAAGAAAATATACACCCATCACCCTGCAATACCACCCATTCTACCTCCAACTCTAACCCGACATACTGAACTTTAATTTTACCTCCGTAAGTGCTGATTATTAACATTCTAGTCTCAGGAACTGTCACATAAGCTTACATCTAAAATAGCTACAATGATCTTATTTTTTTTTAACCAACAGAATTCTAAAAAAGAATTGCCAGGGATAATTTGGTCAAGACATCTTTTCATTTTGTATCCCCAAATGGATAAAAAAATAAATAGTCTAAAAAAAAATTCAAACAGAAAGTGGGAGAAGAGGAGATGTAGAATGAAACAACATTTTATGAGGATCTTTGTATATTATGTGTTTTTAATACTTTAAAATTCTCCAGCCTATTTCTAGTACATCCCATCCTACTGTAAAGTGGGGGATACGAGAGAAGGAACTACCCACTTAGGAAGAGACTCTATTGAAAACAAAAACCGAAACAGAAGTTGCATTAGCTCCTGACTTTAAAAAAACAAAAAACAGAACAGTCCCAGCAATTTGGAGTTGAAGGAGGAAGGGGTGGTGAGAAGGAGCGGGGGCTGGAGGAGGTATGTGATGCATATTCATTAACCGAGCTGATAGTGACTAAAAGATCCTTTTAAAGAGGAGAAAGTGTTCCACTAGAGGATTGCCAACTAATAAAATGGGCAGGATATGAAAGTGTGACTCATGTGAACTTGGTGTCTGGTGCCAGGGAGAGAGCATACAATGCAGCCCCATCACACAGCCTTCACTTGTAGCACTGAGTGACCTGGAGACCTTTCCATTTCCACACACGTCTACCTGACTTCTTGCTCTGAACCATGTCACAACAAACAGAGCCATATCCATGGAAGGGAGGTGTTTCTCAGTAGCACAGTAAGACGCAGTGTGGAAACTTGAACTTTATGAATAATTTAAAGAGCCTTAGATTTAAGAACACCCTCTGCTGGTGTTTCATGTTGGAATCAAGTCAGCCCTCTCTTATGTACAAGGTAAGGCTCTCAGTCTCTATGGTTTGTGCTGTCTTGGTCTCCTTCGTAGTGACAGAAAATGACTTTCTCTTATTTTTTCACTCTGTTGAATGGGAGGGATTGGTAGTAAAAGGTATATAGTAAACTTCCAGGTTGGTTAGAGTATTTAGCAAATTAATTCTGGGATCCTGTCTTTCACTCTCCACATGGACTAACAGATGAACAGCAACTAAAATATTATGTTAGAAAATCCACACAGAATCTCTGAGATGTATATAATCTTCAGCATGGCTAATATTTAAAATGGGATAGTGTGACTTTTAGTTATCAGCTGTCAAGACAGCAGGGAATTAAAATAACTCCGAGAAGTCCAACTCAAAGAGCCAGGTCTCTGTTCTGGATCTGTGTTCTTCAGACCCAGGTCTCTGTTCTGGGTCTCTCCCTCTGCCGGCCTCTTTCCTTTTGCGAGTTTTCCTATAGCCCTCGCTCAATACTTCTACAGCTACTACAGCATCCAAAGAGCAAGGTGGCCTTCTCATGTGCAAACTTTAAATATACTTTAATCTCACGGCTTTTCTTTCCAGTCAGGTGTTTTATAATAACAAACAGTAACAAAGGCTTTTTTTTTATTACTTAAGATATTCAGTGGCTTTTGTCTTCCTAGCGTCAGCAGTCACGTCAGAGGATTGTATCCAAGGAGCTAAATGTGCAGGACCCAGGGTCAGAGCAGCTGAATACACCAACCTCAGAAAACACAGACAATGAATTGCAAATGACACTCAAAACAAAACGAGAAAAAAAACCTTCACACAGAAAACTACAAAAGAACTCTACAGACACTGAATTGGCTTTCTGTACACACTGATCCTGCTTAACTGTGTGTGGTAACTAGCCGAACGTTTCAGATACTCATGGCTACAAAATAAAAGGCTTTTTTTTTTTGGTAGGAAGAGGAGTTACAAAAATAAAAATATTATTTCTTTCATTCAATCACTTCTTTATTTAAAAAAAAAAAAGATTTGCCAAGTGGAGATAGATGCAGCTCTTTCTGTTTCAATCTTCAAACACACTAAAGAGCGGCATTAGCGATGAAGTGATTAGTCTTCCGTTAATTCTGCTGAAAGTTCTACACAAAAGGTGTATTGTTTCAGCTGGGATTCACATCATGAAACAAAATGGTTTGGTAAACCCAATAGAAGTGATAGCCCTTTCATGACACACAGGATTCAGTACTGTATATTTCAACTTGTTAGCAAGTCAGAAGCACAAGCGGGAAATCAGCCCACACTGCT
The DNA here is from genome assembly GCF_028564815.1 of Eubalaena glacialis. Taxonomy (NCBI): domain Eukaryota; kingdom Metazoa; phylum Chordata; class Mammalia; order Artiodactyla; family Balaenidae; genus Eubalaena; species Eubalaena glacialis. The sequence goes on from NC_083726.1 coordinate 16,386,670, forward strand.
GCTGAGAATGAATGGGAAAGGCTAAATTGATGAGCCGCTGTTTAGATTTTCCCACTGGGAATTATTCTGAACTGTCCAGGCATTACATCATTCAGGTAAATGGTAGCAGGACAACATGCTTCTTATGTCTTTGTTGCCAACCAAAGGGCAATATAAAAACTCGAAAGGAAATACATACTCTTTATCCGTAGGAGAAACAGAATTCCTTAATTGTCAAGCTATGGTCAACTGCAGCTAATTGTAAGTAACTGAGCAGCTAACTGCATTCTGGTTGTTACCCAAATGCAATGCAGAGACCTTTTACAGTTTCTTTATGAACCTCCTTGTATCACACTTTAAATCAGAGATGACAAGTCATATTGATGTCATAGACATAAATGAAAATAAAACCTATTAAACTTATTAGGATTTAAATGAGTTTTAAAAACATTTCAAAAAAAAGCTTATAAGCAAAACTTTTTTGCTAGTATCCTCTCTGTATCGTCTTCAAGACAAAACTCAAACTCCCCAACATATGGCATCTCTCCACCATGCTTCTATGTCCATACTACAGCGTATACTATACAAAACGGCCATGCCAAAGTACCAAGACTTCCCCCACACACTGCTCGCTTACGTTTCCATACCTGTGAGAAATACTCAGTATCTTTCAAGGCTCAGTTCAGTTCTGGTTTTCAGAAACAACCCACTCTCTAACCTTAGGTGTTCTTTCTGCTTAGTCCCTTAGATTCTGGCTATCGTCTACTACGGCATTTATCAGACTATATTGAATTACTGTTGTATTTGTTGGTCTCTCCTGCTAGACTGTGAACTCACTGAGGGCAGGGCTCTGTGTTTTCTCTATATTTTCAGGTTCCAGCCTCAATGATTGGTTTATTATTGATGCTCAATAAATGCTACGGATGATAAATAAATTAATAGATAAGTGAATGAAAGGGAAGAAAAATAGAAAGAAGAAAGGAAAATGAACTCAGAAAATGGTGTGACACATACTGAGTGTTTCAGGAGCTATAGGAGCAATTGCGTGGATATAATGGGTTCAATGACTGTCAGCCAGACAATTACTAAGTACATTCTAATACACACTGTGCAACTTTATCTCTATTGCCTTTTGCTCTCCTCCCTTAACCTCGAGTTCTCCTGCTCTTTCTTCCATCTCTCCTGCTTAACAATTTACATTTATATAGGGCTTTTCTCTTTATATTTACCCCCCTGTAATTCTGTGATAGTTATTATATATCCTTTTGTTTGGTCAAGAGGACAAGTTCAGAGAGGTTTTCTCCATTTTTGTTTAAGCTTTAGACATGACAGGGGCACCTACAAGCACTGCAGAATTCCACAGACAACCTCCTGAGTTTGGTAACACTCAGGTGTTAGCAACGCCTGACCTGGCCCAACATGCAACACTAGTGAAGTAAGAATAACACAGTATTGTGAAGCAATTATACTCCAATAAAGAGCTGTTAAAAAAAAAAAAAGAATAAAGACGTAAGTATTTATCCAAGTATTTAGAAGCAAGTTCAAGGAGGAACTCTTACCCATGGCTTGTTTCCCCATGGCACACTGATATGTGTTTCTTGGGGACTGGTTGTGATGAGGGTATGGGATCAGGCCAGCACAAACGCCAAGAAGAGTGAAGGGTTCAATCTCCAAGTGGGTGGTATCTCTATCAAGTTAATTAAGAATCAGACATCTTAGGCACCAAGTATTAAAATAAATATCTCTTAAAGGGTATAAAAAATATTACTATCTAGGTCCCTGAGGACTAAACTTAAAATTTAAGTTTACATAAATACATACAAAATGTATATATAAAACACATACATTTATATCAATATAGTAATAAAACCTCATAACAATAAAATTTGATGCTAGTAAAACTGATAGAAGGAAAACACAGTTAAATATAACAAAGCAAATTATTTTTTTCAGTGAAACTAAAGAGTGAAACTTTTATTATTTGTAGAAATATAAGAGATAGGAGACAATATGGAATGCCTATATAAAAAATAAAACATCATTACATACTAATAATAACTCATTTAAAGAAATTACTATATTAAGCACATAGAAATACAGTATCAAAAATACCTACATGGCACAACATTGTAAATCAACTGTACTTCAATAAAATGTCTTAAAAAAAATTTTTTTTAATATATCTATATGGATGAGTGGCCTGCTTTTCCCCACTTTTCCAATGTATATCAATGAGAAAGCTGTATTACCATTTTAGAGAGAGGAATATATCCCCTTTAAGAATAGTTACTATAGACCTATGGGGACCAATACTGTAACCACTAGCTAAATGTGGCTACTGAGCACTTGAAAAGTTAGACTAGAATGGCTGAGAAACTGAATTTTTAATTTTACTTAATTTTAATTATCTCACATTTTAAAGCTCAAATTTAAATTGAAATAGCTCAGTTCAGTTATTTAAAACCTTTTAGTTATGTTTGTAACCACTTACATGTATTACTCTACTTTTTCAATTGTAAATGTTATGAAATCAGATCAAGTATTTCCAATGAGGGCCTTCCCTGGTGGCGCAGTGGTTAAGAATCCGCCAGCCAATGCAGGGGACACGGGTTCGAGCCCTGGTCCGGGAAGATCCCACATGCTGCGGAGCAGCTAACCCCACGTGCCACAACTACTGAGCCTGCGCTCTGGAGCCTGCGAGCCACAACTACTGAAGCCCACGCACCACAACGAAGAGTAGTCCCCGCTCACTACAACTAGAGAAAGCCCGCGCGCAGCAATGAAGACCCAACGCAGCCAAAAATAAATAATAAATAAAATAAATAAATTTAAAAAAAAAAAAGTATTTCCAATGAAAATTTAGCATCCAAATTGAGATGCGGTGCAAGTGCACACCAGATTTTGAAGACTTAGTAGGAAAAAAAGGTAAAATATCTCAATATTTTTATATTGGCTACATGTTGATATGATAATCTTTCAAATATATTGGGTTAAATAAAATTATTAAAATTAATTTCATCTGTTTCTTTTTACTTCTTTAATGTGGCTACTAGAAAACTTAAAGTTATATGGTGACTTGCATTGTATTTTTATAGATATGGGGCACAAAGTAAGACTTGACCTAGTAGATGTCAGAATCTTGGTTACTTTCATAATATGTTTTTGCAGAAAACTCAGTTTTGGCTAAATGATAAAGCAACTCAGCTATCTGAATGGGAAAGGGCAGCCAGACTGTTTTTAGGTCTTGCTGAAAGTAACAGATCTCACATCCAGGATCTGTGGTCTCCAATGACCTTCTGTCCCTTCCTCAAGTGTTTCTGAAGCATAACTTTAATCATAATTTCAACAGTTTACAGTACTTTTTTTTTTCCTGAGCCAAATGACATAACTTTTTTTTATTCTTGATAGTCAAATTGAAATACAAAATAATTGTACCAAATTCCACTGAAATCAACAAATTTAGAGGATCTGATTTACCATAACATCTCTTACATTTGTATTACAATTTAAATATACATTATATATCAACATAATACTTCATAGGTATATAATGAGATGTTCGTATTTACTATTTCATAATTTTCCAAAGAAGATGTTTCTTCTTTTTTATGTGATTGGTGAAATTGAAATAGATTAATAATTATCTGTCTTATGTTCATCTTCTCTTAAAAATATGGAATGCTTCACGAATTTGCATGTCATCCTTGCACAGGGGCCATGCTAATCTTCTCTGAATCGTTCCAATTGTAGTATATGTGCTGCTGAAGCAAGCACTACAGTACTTCTGAAGAGAAGTGATTTCCAAGATAACCCAACACATCATGGAAAATTAGTTGCAATGTACATGGCAAAAGATCTCCCACTTATCCATCTATTTGCTTTTCATTACACATGTATTGAATTGTGTCCCTCGTTTGGTTAGAGAGGATGCTTTCCATGTAGTTCTTGGTTTGAAGAATATAATTCTGACCTTATGACCTCGCAGAACCTCAATCCCCTCCGTCACTTTAGGCCTTTGTCAGCAGAGAGGGAAGGGGCTCTAGGTTTTGTTTTCTTTGTTTCTGTTTTTTACAGAGAAACAGCTTATAGTGACATTTTATAGCCTAGAATAAAACAGTTTGTTTAAAATGTACTGTTCTGTTTATATATTGCCAATTTGACCAATGCAAATTAAAACTACTTTTTCTGATGTAAAGATTGGGGTAAGCTGAAAATGAAGAAGGTAAAGATCTAAGTTTTTTCTTTCTTCATGACAACAACATACATAAGATCATATACTATCTTACTATCTAATAATTATTGAAAGTCCAAACTTTGTAAAAGTCTGGATTCGAATTTTACAAAACAGAAAGGAATATTATTATTCAAAATTATAACCACCCTAAGTTTCTATCCTGAACAGGAAATAGGAGACTTCCTGTTCACTATGCATAAGGGCCTTAAATTTAGCTCAAATTAAGACTAAGTGACCTGTTGCTTGCAATAGTGAAAAAACTGGAAACAGCCTAAATAGTCATCAATAGGGGAACAATTAAATAAGTTATCTATATGTAGTCAGACAATGTAATAAAAAGCAATTAAAATTATATATATATATAAAAATATATGTATACATACATTAATGTGGAAAAATATCCAGGATGATAATGTTAATTACATTAAGTTAAAAAATCAAGACACTGAAAAATAATTGCAAAAGGTACGTATGTTTGCCTTCACTTAGAAAAAAATCTAGAAGAGTACATATTAAACCATTTGCACTGGTTACTTCTGGAGGGTGGAGTTTGGTGGGATGGGGAATTACTTTATGCATTTCTACATTTTAACAAATGTCATAAGTATGAATTAATACCAATTTTTTCTTATTTTTAAAATAAATTAATTTGATGTATGGGATAGCTTGGTGATTGGGTGATACTGATAGTTATATTCCTTTATGGCAGTGAACAAAACAGAGGAAAATCCCTGCCTTCATGAAGCTTCTAGTGGCGGGAGACAGACAATACACAGATGCATCAATAAAATACATGTTTTACAGATTTTAAGATTTAAGCACTAGAAAAATAAAGCAGCGAAGAGGGGTGGTCAGAGGAGGGATTTCTACTTTAAATAGGGTGGTCAGGGCAACTCGCTGAGAAGGTGGTACCTGAGTGAAGACCTGGAGGATGTGAAGCAGTGAGCCATGCAGGTAGGTGACAGCGTTCCAGGTGGAGGGGACAGCCAGGGCAGAGGGGCTGGGGCAGGAGCATGAAGAAGAGGCCAGTGTGGTTAAAACAGAGTGAGGGGGGAGAGGGAGGAGATGACACTGCAGCCATAGCTTCCTTGTAGGAACGTGAAGGCCTCTGTAAGGACTTCAGAGGGAGATGGAAAGCCACTGGGTGGGGTGGGGCTGGGGGGGTGGTTTGAGAAGAGAAGTGGTTTGAGACGAGACCATTCTGATCTATGAAGAACAGACTATATGGGAACAAGTGCAAACCTAGTCAGGAGCCTTTTGCAAGGACCCAGACAAGCAATGGCAGTGGCCTGCAGTAGGGCGGTAGGTGGAGGTGGTGAAAAGAGCTCAGATTCCGGGTATACTTTGAAAGTCCACATGGTATGTTAAGCGATTAGATGTGGGTATAGAGGGGAAGAGGGGTCAAGGCTGAAACTGAGGTTTCTGGCTTGAGGAACCAGGATGGAATCGTTATTTGTGGGGTTACTATATAATTCTCCAGTCAATCTTTAAACGAGGGGTATAAAAATAGTACTTTGAGGGGCTTCCCTGGTGGCGCAGTGGTTGAGAATCTGCCTGCTAATGCAGCGGACATGGGTTCGAGCCCTGGTCTGGGAAGATCCCACATGCCACGGAGCAACTGGGCCCGTGAGCCACAACTACTGAGCCTGCGCGTCTGGAGCCTGTGCTCCGCAACAAGAGAGGCCGCGATAGTGAGAGGCCCGCGCACCGCGATGAAGAGTGGCCCCCGCTTGCCGCAACTAGAGAAAGCCCTCGCACAGAAACGAAGACCCAACACAGCCAAAAATAAATAAATAAATAAATAAAATTTAAAAAATAAAAAATAGTACTTTGAGAGATTCATACCTTTAAGGAATAAAAATTCGGCTGAAAAGCATTATTTATTAAATTATAGTAAGACAAAAATAAAGTGGTATATCTCATCTGGTAGTGGAAAACAGAAAACTACTTTCCTGACTGAAGACATAAATAGTTATCAGGTGGCAGTATTAAACTCCCTAACCATTTAACAGCATAATTGCAAAAATTCTAATTTCAGGTAAGTGGTACCTCAGCCACATGCAGCAGACAGCAAGTTATATAAATGTCCTATAATGTATTCCAAATGGAGCAAAGATGTTTCTAAAAATATCACTGTTCTAGAAGAAACACTGTGAACATATTACCATTTCATGTCTATATTGCACATAAGTTTAGAGATATCTTTACAACATACAAGGTAGGGAATTCCTGCATTGACAACAGGAATTCAGACATCCACTGACAAAATCAACCCTGGAACAGATAAATACACCATTATGTAGCCTGATTCATTAGTTTAATTTTGGCAGTAATCGAATATTAAAGTCAGAGAAGCAATTCCTTTTAAGAAACGTACAGTGAGTGTAAAATGAAAAGGAAGGATAATTAAATCTAAAGATTATTTGTTAGCAGTTTTGTGATACTCCTGGGATAAACTATGGGTTACGCTTCCTTATAAAACAGTATACTTCTAACAGTTCCTACTAAGAATACACAATAGAATTGAAGATGAAATGAAAAAAGAAGGTAGTGTCTATCATCAGAACAGGTTTTAATTATGGTTGTTACTTACTTATTAATTGTATGTTCATAGAGTGCAATGTTACAGTCATTTTCTTCATTCACATCTAAATATTCAACCAGACTCTCATGCAAGAAATCTTCAAAATTCCTGGGAAAATATTGGTGAAATGGACATTGTTAAAAAGCATTTTACTGCAGTATTTTATATGCAACAGTGGAAGATACATGCTTTCATTTAGGCCCAAAGCATCCTTCTCTCCCAAAAAGTATCAATACATTGGGATATTTGAAACACGTTATTCTTAGATCATAGAGTTATCACAAATCACCAAAATAGAAACAGTAAAACATCTGTGACTCTTGTCAATCTGGTCCCACTTCTAAAAAATACCTTCTGTGACTTTAAAAACCCCATATGATGACAGACCCACAGTACGTCAGATGTCTACATCAACATATCCTTCTCGTCCTAGAAACACTGAAGAGTGTGCTAATTTACACCAAGACTCTGTAATCCTCATGATCTAAATTGATAAATATTTTACAATGTCCAAGCAAGTTCACATAGAAAAGAACAGGTTTTTAACAGGTTGATATATCTGGTAGAGAGGAATTAAGAGACTAAAAATGAAAATATGTAATACTTTTCTTAAAAGCTCAGATCAAATAACATTACTTCTGCTTAGATCACATAAATGAGTATTAAGGAGACTGAGGAGTTTTGCTTTTGGCTATTTACCTGTACCCCTGAGCCAGCTCTTCCATATGCTTATTTGTGACTGCAGGCTTCTGTTTCTTAACAATTATATAGGGTCTGGAATAGAAAAACAGAAGAAAAACCAAAAAACAAAACAGGTTTACAGTAGTTCAACGAAAGAATTAAATCAGTAAGTTTACTATAGTGAAATGAGGGAAGCGGTAGATATGATCAAACTTGTTTCTGGAGTGCTTGAGGACACCAGGTATTTTTTACAAGTGTGAGTGCACAGGGGCCTATTTTCTCTTTCTCACATACACACGCACACACCAGCTCATGTGTGCACATATACATGTATAAACACACAGTCCTTTCTCCAAGTATCTTAGGAAATATTTGGTTCTGAATGAGAAAGCAGCATGAAATGATACTCAATAAAGTCTAGCAGAAAAAAAACCAAAACCTTTTTCTAGCAGAAAAAAAACCAAAACCTTTAATACCTTTAATATCATATTTTTTAAAAAACTGTATAAATGCATCCATCATACCAAAAGCATCTCCTGATTTCATACTGGGAATATGGAGAGGTCAGCAGGCAGAGAACCATCACCAAGGAAAACAATGGCATTCTGTAGTGAAGGTCTGATGACTATCAGCTGTCTAGAGTGGTTTGCTTTAGGATAAACATCCCTGGGCTACGCGAGCAGGGTACTTAAAGCTACACACAACCAAAGAGTGGGTATGAGTTTGCAGGGAATATAGCTTTTTCACTTTGGGATTTTTAGTGATGTAATGGGCATAAGGTAGAGAGCTTTGGTCCACACGTTCTGGTAGATTAACCTGTAACTGTCGGTGGTGATTTGCCTCTGAGGGCTTCGCCACCACGAGGAAACACCCGACACAAAGGACGGCACGCGGCACGAAACGTCAAGGGCTGTTGCTATTTGCACAAGCGGCTCTTACAGAGAGGAGCAAGTAACCAGCAGACACTCGTGCGCTCCACCCTCAAGTCCAAATAACTATTTGAGGACTAATGAGCACTTTTAAACAGTTAAGAAGAGGAGCTGCACAATTACAAAAGGGGGTACAAGCTGCTGGAAAGTGAACAGGGTGAACTCTTCACGGGACTCAACACTGCCTCAAAATCCTGGTTGCCCCTTGGCAGGGAAGCAGAGACCCTGCTGCCTCCCTCATTTGGGGCTGCAGTTTAGCTCAGCTTAAGAGACTGAGAAGTGATGACAGAGCAGGGGTAGGAGAGGGAGGGGACCACACTTAGCCACCTCAGTTACCTTTCACTTTACTCAATGAATTCTACTAATTCTTCCTGCCAGATCTATGTTGTGTCGTTACACAATCACTTCTTAAAAAAAAAGAACTAGTTTTCCTTTAGGCTATGCCATATTATATGGGATGTAATGAAAGAGAAAAATCCTAAGAAAGAGTAAGCTAGAAAATGTCAGTGTTTTCCCACTCTTAATTGGACCATGTTAATAGCTATAAATAAGCATCCAGTGTTTGCCTGGAACCCTACAAGGCACTTACCAGACCTTATATCAATCCTAGGGAGGCACTGTTATTTACATATTTACAGCTGAGGAAATCAAGGCCCAGAGATTTAAGTAATAAACTCAGAGCCACACAAGTCAGTAAGTGGGACATTAGGATTCAAACACAGGTATACCATCATTTAGGGCTCTTTGGTTGCAAAGAATAGGAACCAACTCTGGCAGATTTAAGCAAAGATGGAATTTACTAAAAAATAATAAGAAAATATTAAGGAATTTACCAAAAGGCTAAGAATTTGCTAGAAGGATAAGAATCAAAGAAAAAGGTGCAATGCTCAGGCTCAGAAAGAAAAGGAGCTAGAACAGTCCCAAGGATCCAGAGAGGCAGGGGTAATGAGCAGTCTCTTGTATGCATTGCTGCCAGGATGCATCTGTTCCGACCACTTCTATTCTCTTTGGGATTCAAACTCTCTGAAGAGACAGTCTGACTGGCCTGGCTTGGGTCATCCGCCTGACCTTTGGCTGAGCAGGAGAGAGCATTTGACTGACCGTCCCAAGAAGACTGCCAGTGGGGAAGGGCAATCCTCAAAGGAGAATGAGGAGGGTAACTGGAAGGAAACAAGGATGCCAGAGAGACACAGACACTGGCAGTCCACTCTCCCCGCTGGGCAGACTTCCAAGCTCTTGCCACCACTCTAGCCACTGCCAGCTCACTGACTTGTGCCCTCACACTACCTGAGGTCCACAAAGAAAGACTCTGGTGAATCAAGTGAAGGCCTACGAAACAAGGTGACATCCTCAGCTGAAGTCCCTGCCTGACCCCAAAGGACCAGATACCATGTCATGTTCACCTGCGTACCACCACCTCCGACACAGCACCTGTACAAAATAGGCCCTAAATACGTGTGGAATGAATATAAGGGACCTACTTTTCTACCGGATCTAATGTTATGGGATCTCTTCGTGCTTCTATGTTTCCTATTCTTGCCATTCCTTAGCCTTTCTCCTTTCCTCCTTTATCCTTTAAAGCAATCCTACTCATCCTTTAAAGGTCAGTTCATAGCAACAGAATATAGTGGGTAAAATAAGGACTGCTGGAGTCAAATGAATTCTAAGGACTTCCGAGTGAAAAACAGACTCCACCACTATCTGGCTTTGGGTAATTTACTTAGTCTCACTAAACCCCAGTACCTCATTTGTTAAATGAAAATAATAATCCAACCTTACAGGGTTGAATGTAGTTAAAGCCTTACACATAATACATCTATTAAGATAATAAATAATGGCTAGCACTTATTACTCGCAGAGTTGGTTGTTATTACTAATTATTTCTGCCTTTCCCAGCGGACTGAGTTCTCTGAGGGCAGAGACTGACTCCCATTAATCTTTGAATCCCCAGTAGCCAGTATGCATATTCACGAGGTGCTTGCTAAGTGAATTAAATTTATCTTAACAATGAAAGAGGGTAAAGCAGCTTCAAAAATAAAAACAAGTCCATTTCTTTCAAAAGCAAACATAAAGAGACCTTAACAACTCTTTCTAGCCACATCTACCTGCACAGCCTTCCTCCGTCAGAGGAAATATAGACACACCGATCTGTCAGATTCGTTGAGATGGAAACAAATTCATTGATATATCCTGCTCTTCGCATCAGTCGAAATGTATTCACCAGCTTCTTGTGGTCTCGAATGACACCCAGGATGTTACCTAAGCAGAAAGAAGTAAGAATATTCAAGACTGAAATAAAAAAATAAATCTAATGGGATTTAAAATATCTACTCAATAAAAACAATAAGCAGCACTGAGCAGTCATTTGGAAGTACTGTTATTAAGCCTGCAGCCAGCCCACAAGGCTGGAGGGAGCGGCAGAGTGGAGTGGTCAAGGGCAGCCCGGGGTGGGGACCGGAGTCCAGGGCCAGGCCTACCACACCCTGGCTGCATAACACTGGTGAAGTCAGCCTCAGTCTCCTCGTCTGTCAGCACCGTGCAGGGACATGAACTCAGGGTCCAGACCCCTGGGTCTGAACGCTGGCTCTACCACTTCTACAGGGTCGATGTGAGGATTAAATGAGCTGATCTCATGGAAAGCACTTAGAATTGGACATAGCACCTAGTAACTGCTACTTTTAAACCGGTTTTGTTGTCATGATCTGAGAAATGAGGAAAATGGCCTTTGGCTCCCAGGGTTAGTGTGAGGATTTAGAGAGGTACTGGGTGAGTACCCAGAGTAAGGACTCACTCAGCGTTAGCTGCCACAATTCACTGAGCGAGGTAGGCAGCGAACAGCCCTGTTTGCCTTCTCACCAGCCCACGTGGGAAATGGTGAAGGCCCCCCAGAGCAGGAAGAAGGGGGAGAAGAGCATGGGGGCTGAGGCCAGGATGAGCGCATGCAGCACACCTGTGAGGGGACAGGCACACAGGCCACCAAGCCACACCTGCTGCAGCATTTCTGGAGGACTCCGAAGTGGGTGGGAAGGGGTATGAGAGAAGCAACTGCAGCAGGAGCTGAAGGAAAGGGACCCTCTCGCCAGAGGCTGCTGACAATCACTCACTCAGTGGCTGAATACAAGTCAACTCACTATAAGGGCTGATCTGATTATTTTTGCAGAACGTCTCACATATTTAACTTGAACTTAAAGATACCGTATTGAGCCTCATTCCACTGTGGATACGCTGCCAGCTGTCAAAGGGTAGAAAGCAAATGGTCTCTGCACCGTTACCCTTTAGCTCTGATAGCTGTATTGTCTCAGAACCTGGATCACTCAGCCAATAGAATAACTGTTTCTGCTACCATTTTTTCTACCTTTCAATTAAAGTCAACCTGGGTCCAGAATTAAAGTATACTCAGGGGGTACAGCTCAGTGGCAGAGAATTTGACTGCAGAATTAAAGTATATTTGTGCTCTATATACATGGATAATAGTTGATTCCCTCCCCCTCCCCACAGACTGTTTAGGATCAACATGTCTCCATAATATACTCACCATTAAGAAAGACAAGAAATACATTTGGGTAAGACAGCTCTTCCCCACATAATAAATTCACATCTTCTACTCCCAGGTTACTGGCTAATTTAACAATGGGTCCATCTTCCATGTCAGTTGTGATGTGCGTCATAAGGGCCAAGTTTTTAACCAAACCACATGCCTAAAAAACAAAAGATAGTCATTTCTAAGAATGAACATGAGTAACACAAAGTACAGTTTGTGTCTGAAAATAGCTCACCACCCCACTGGTGACAAGGCAAAGCAGTACAGCCTCGTAGGGAACACTTTGGAGATTCATACAAAGCCTTAAGGATATACCTACCCCTTATCCCAGAGGAATTTATCCTGAACTAGAAAGCAAGGATATAAACGTAGATTTAGCCACAGACATGCTCAGCACAGTACTATTTGAACTGGAAATAATGATGGCATTATAAATGTCCCCTCCCCAAAGAAACCAATTACCTAAATTGCTATTCCCTGACAACAGAACATCACAGTCATTAAGATGACACTGTATAAAAACGGTAAAGGAAAACATTGATAATTGTGAATACATAAAAATATAAAACTGCTGGCCTGAAATGAGAAAGAGTCTGCAAAATAACTGGCCGGTATTCTCCAAGCTTCTTGGTCATAAAAGACAAAGACTGAAGAACTGCTCCAGATTAAAAGGCTAAGGAGACTCAACAACTGAGAGCAATCCTGGATCAAAAAAGACAGCGGGGCAACTGGCAAAATCTGAATCAGGTCTACAGATTACAATACTGTTATCAATGTTAATTTCACAACTGGGGTTATGAAAGTTGATAACTAGGGTTATGAGGTTGATAACTGGGCTACAGTTACATAAGATGTCACATTTGGGGAATCTAGGTGAAGGATCATGGAAATTCTTTGCACTATTTTTGCAACTTTTTTTGTATGTCTGAAATTATTTCAAAGTAAAAAGGAAATGAAAAAAATATTTTTAAACTTCTATACAACCAGAGGAAAAAAATCTAAAGCAAACATATAAACAAGGACGTAATACAGCAAATTAAGAAAAAAAACAAAAACAAAAACACTTGAGACACATGTGACATGTAAAGATTACATCTTCAATCTTAGAAACCATCTGCTGTAGTGATGCACAAAACAGGTACTTTATCGAGATTAGTTGAAGCAATCTCTGGGAAATGTAGCGTTCCAAAACTCAAGATGTATAAGTTATGCAAATTTGACAAGCTGCACAATTTTAATGTGAATTTCCATATGGTTTAAGATAAATCAGGAGAAGAATGATAATTTCTAAAAATTATAACCCTGTATGGACTTGTATTTTTCACCTCTCCCAAGTCATAACTAATTCCTACACTTTGGAACGTATATCTTTTACCTGTCACATTTAACTTATTTATTCACTCCACATATATTTATGGGGCCTTTAGTCTGAATGAGGCTCTGGGCTAGGAGCCTGGGATACAATGGTGACCCTAACATGGTTCCTTCCTCCAGAATTTTACAATTTGGAAGGCATAAAATCAAGTGAAACCAACAGTGGTTAACATGAAGGAGAAAGGGCCATGACACAGGAAGTAGTGGGTGCTACGGATGTAAACCAATTTAAACTCTTTGGTTTAGTGTTCAGGTAACTGCTTATGTTTCCTATATAAGTGAGTTGGAATCCAACTTAGGTCTTGGACTGTGTGCTCCTAGTTGGCTGCAACTGTGACTCTGATGTCCTCTAAGTACAGCCACAGAAAATAAGGAGTTGCTTAAAGAGAGCTCCTTGTGAGCAAAGGTGATAGGTCTCTTAATTTTCCTTCATATTCTTATCCCCTCTTCATTGCCTGGTTTGATTCTTGGGATAAACTAAAACAAGCAAGAAAATTTGGACAATATTTCTATTTAGGTGAGATAATAAATCAAAGACTTCTGTGGGTACTGTTCGGGAATGATACTGATGACATTCTGATGGCTGCATCAACATTTCTCTGCCAGATACGTGGCTGACCCCAAAAAGGATACAGCCTGGGGGAACGGGAGAAGAAGCAGAGCATCACCAACAGGCATGACCTCTGACACAGCGGAGACTCCTTGGGGACCTTACCTCTCCTTCAGGAGTGTCCGAAGGGCAGAGCATTCCCCACTGAGACGGCTGGAGGGATCGAGGACCACTCACTTTTCTTGTTTTTTCAAACTGGGAAGAGATTCTTGTCATCATGCCCAGTGCGGATATATATGACAAGCGAGATAGCACCTGAGTCACACCCTGGCGATCCATTTTAAATCTCTTCAGAGACCAATTTCCCTGAAGGGAGAGGAAAGACATGAGACTACCCCTGATCCATTCATGCGGCCTGATACTCTGCAGTCACTCGGAGAGGCTCAGCATAGGAACTGCTTGTTTGTGAAATTAGAGCCATGATATATATTCAGAAATCAAAATGTCACGATTAAAATTTAGCCAAGTTACTCACTGGGGTTTTCGAGGAATTTAATGAATATTACCTATATCTAGCAACCACCTCAGAATGCTTCAACGTATCAACATTATCACATCAGAGTGGGTATTTTCTGAAGAACTAATTATATTCTGAACAAGCCAGTTCAACCAAAGATTTCCACTGGAAGCAATAAGCTAACTAATAGAACACTAGCAGTTTCTACACACATTTAAGGTAAAACTAGCTTGAAGTTCAAAGAGATAATTTCATGTTGGAATGTGCCATTATCTGGATGTCTTCCAAAATTAGTTTTAATGAGAGGCAAATATAGCAATAGAAAAAAGACTCTAACAGCAGATATCAGGGAAAATGAATAAATACAGGCTTTTTAATCAAGGCTAAAAATTGCACATATATTCATATTAATAAATATTATATACCTTCTTTGGCTACCATGTCAATCTTAAAATAGATTCATATGAAATAAATTTTAAACATTAAATTTACCTTATCTCCTACGCATTAAAAGTACTGAAATATATTAAATATATTATTTTATAGTGGCATTAATTATACACATTAAATATTCTCAAGGATAATTCAAGATTAAGGTTAGGAATCATTAAGTTTTCAACTCATGGTAACGTGAATTAATAGAAAATAGTATGCAGAGAAAAAGCAAAGTAGAAAACAAAATGTCAAAAAGTGATTGATTCAATGATCTTTCTGATTCAAAAGGGAAAAAATTACATCTGCTAAACAGTGGTTCTTCATTTTTTTGATAATCTGATGAAAGCTATGACTATTCTCGAGAAAAATGCACATAGGAGCACAAACACAAAATTTGCCTTCAATTTCAAGGAAGGACTCATGGATCCCAGATTAAAACCCCTCACAGTAGAAAAACTCATGTTTGAATTTAAATATTTGACTTCAGGGGAGCTCCTCACAAATTAAAGTTTAAGCATTATTTCAGTGAAGAGCTATCACTTCAGCAACTTGAGTTTTTGATAGAGTGGAAAAAAGCTAAAACCTAGGAAGAAACTTGATGCATTACAAAGCAAAGAAATGGAGCAAACACACTGATCCCACAAGTTAACTTCTCATATTGCTTGTTCAGTTAACTCCTTTTATTCTTTGAATAAGAATGAACCTAGTAAACTGACTTATGACCAGAAAGTAAGAGCAAGGAAGATAAATAAATATTCAGCACAGAATTCAACTAAGACAGCAGCTGCTGGTAAATAGGAAGTAGATGGGGAGTGAAGCCGAGATGTTCAGCAAGATAATCTGTTCCAATATTCTTCAGGAGTTTTAAAAAGGGAGAGAGGAGAAACAGACAAAGGGTCTAAAACTGCTCCTCTGAGAAAATTTATTTGTTGAAAATAGTCTACATATGACAACAATCACAATTTTAGAAGTTGATCTTTTTCTGGTTGCCTACAGATTGGGGTTCACCTGTAACAAGGCCTACTACTGATTTTCCTAATAAGCAGTCTGCTCCCAGAGGTAAAGTGGTGTCACTTAGGGGCAAAACAACTACTCAAAACAGCTATTCTGACCTGAAAATCATGGGTCAAAAGCAAGGAAAAGTCATTCTAACAGAAGTGTGTTCAAGTGCTCTTTGGAGGCTTCTCTTCAAATATTCAGGAATCTACTTCCAGACAAGTTTGGGCCACAGGAGTGTGAGGGGCCTAAAGAGGCACAAAGGCCAGGTTCCCCTCAGGTCTAGATGGAGCTGTCATGGCAAGGGCTGCTCACACAGACCCACTGCAAATTTCTCAAGTCAAGTAGGGCAGCAAGTCGGCCACTAATTCTTTCATTGTTAAGGGAGTCCACGTGCTACACTATACTATTCTTTTGTTGGGACCAAATCCCATCCATAAAACTAATTTTATGTCTGGCATACAAAACGTGAACAAGACTTTATCAGATAGACCTATAGATGTTACGCTTTAAGAAAGGGAGCAAAAACCTATCTGATAACCCTTTATGAACAGCCGGAGGCCCTGAACACACAGCAGCTGCTGAGGCCTGAATTCATCACTCACGTGAGAACAGCTGATAGCTCTTTGAGGACTATAAACCTACAATGAAATGAAACATTTTGTACTGTTTTGGACAAACGTTGTCATTAATAAACCTACTTGTAATATATCAGTTTTATTACAGAAAAAAATGGGGAAAAGTATCCATTGAAAGAATGGTTATTAACGGTTAAACTAAAAGATTTTTCCTTTATGTAAAAGTATATCTATTTTCTTATTGCCTCATATAACAGGAACTATAATTTGGCAATGAAGTCATATAGTAGTAAAATTCCTACTGATTTAAGCTGTAGACTATCTTGCAAAGTAGAAAATTTATGACTTAAATATATATATATTTTTTTTTCACCTAGATTCTCAAAGCATCAGTACTTTAAATTTCCCACTGAACAGATTTACAAATAAGTTACAAAACTCTACCCAAATGACTGAAGACTTACGGTTGAAATGGCATTCACCATGCCATTGGTAATCTGGTCCTGACGCATGTGTTTCACAACATCAAACTGGGCTGCTCTTTGCTTAGGAATCACCTGGTCTGCAATCTTCTTCATTTCAGAATTAAATTTTTTGAACAAATCTTCAAAAAGAAGAGATAAAAGCTAAAGAAAAAAAAAGTATATGGTGAACTTTCAAAATGCATTACTAGCTTATTTACTAAGTTTTAGGTCCTTATTAAACTTTGTTTAAAAAAAGATGGAGAAACTGCTTAAAACTGAAAAAAATATATTTTAAAATTCAATTTGATAAACAGGTACTTTTATTGATATATGTGCTTATCACTATGCTTGGTGTTGGGAATAAGGGCAAAGATGACAATCCCTGCATTCAAAGATTTTTAATTTAGACCAGTCACTCCCAGACTGAGATTTCATTGACCAGTGACCTAAATAAATGAAGAAAATATTCATGGATGAGAAGACTATCTATTTTAAGATTACTAATTTTCCCCGAATTGATCTACAATTCCAATGCAACTCCAATCAAAATCCCCAGGTTTTTAATGAAAATTGAGGCTAACTCTAAAATTTATGTGGAAAAGCTAAGACCCTAAAATAGCCAAGACATTCCTGAAAAAGAAGGCAAATGGACTGATTAACGTATAGATAAACTGACCAGTGGACAGAGCAAAGAGTTCAGAAACAAACAACACATATATTAAAATTTGTCATATGATAGAGATGGCATTTCAGATCAGTAAGGAAATGAAAGACTACAAATAAATGGTGCTAGGACAACTGGTTATTCATTTCAGAAACAAATGAAACTGCATTCCTTACTTCATTCCATACCCAAAAATCCATTCCAGATAGACTAAAGAACAAATACCAAAGGCATAAGTTTAAAATATAAAGAGTACTAACTATTAAAAAGAAGAAAGGGTTGACAAATTAAAATTACAAACTTCTAGAATTAAAAGATACCACAAAGTTAAAAAAAAAAAAAATCCAGACTGGGAGAAGATACCAGCAACACATGTAACTGACAAAAAACTGGATCCAAAGAACACTAAAAAAATCTTAAAACCAATAAGGAAAATACAAACAACCCAAAAGACATTTAAGAAAAAACAGGAATGGTCAATAAGCATATGAAAAAGAGGCTCAACCTCATTAGTAATGAAGGAAATGAAAATTAAGCCCATGAAGAGATGGTACTGTGCACCCGCTAGATCAGACAAAAATGTTTAATTTTGACACTAAGTCATAGGATGGAGACCATCAGGACTTATGTACAGTGCAGTGTACAAATACTTGGGAAACTAGTTTGACACTCTCCAGTCAAGTTCCATGACTGGGCAATCCTATTTGTAGAAACTCTTTCATGTAGGCACCAGAAGATATGAATAAAAATGTTCATTTTTTTAAAAAAAGGGAAGTCATACAAAGGTCTTGATAAGCAGGATGGATAAAGGGATATTTATCATATGTATCATATCTTTACACAATTGAATACAAAAATGAAAGTGAAATACAGTGGCATGAAACAATATAGATGAACCTTTAAAACAATGTTAAATGAAGAAAAAAGTTGCAGAAGAATGTATATGATATGAATCTATTTTTATAAAACTCAAAAATAATACCAAGTTCTTGGATTGGAAGAATCAAGTATTGTAAAAATGACCATACTACCCAAGGCAATCTGCAGATTCAATGCAATCCCTATAAAATTACCCATGGCATTTTTCACAGACCTAGGACAAATAATTTTAAAATTTGTATGGAAACACAAAAGACCCCAGATAGCCAAAACAATCTTGAGAAAGAAGAACAGAGCTGGAGGAATCATGCTCCCTGACTTCAGACTATACTACAAAGCTACAGGAATCAAAACAGTATGGTACTGGCACAAAAACAGACGCATAGATCAACGGAACAGGATAGAAAGCCCAGAAATAAACCCACACACTTATGGTCAATTAATCTACGACAAAGGAGGCAAGAATACACAATGGAGAAAAGACAGTCTTTTCATTAAGTGGTGCTGGAAAAACTGGACAGCTACATGTAAAAAAATGAAATTAAACATTCTACATGTAAGTGATATATGATATTTGTCTTTGTCTGACTTACTTCACTCAGTATGACATATGTGGAATCTAAAAAAATGGTATAAATTAACCTATTTACAAAACAGAAATAGAGTCACAGATGTAGAAAACAAACCTTTGGTTACTAAGGAGAAAGGGTTGTCGAGAGGGATAAATTGGGAGACTGGGATTGACATACACACACTACTATATATAAAAGAGATTGAAACTAACACAACATTGTAAATCAATTGTACCCCAATAAAAATTTTAAAAAAAAGAGACAACTAATAAGAACCTACTGCATAGCACAGGAAACTCTACTCAATACTCTGTAATGACCTATATGGAAATAGAATCTAAAAAAGAGTGAATATATGTACATGTATAACTGATTCACTTTGCTGTACAGCAGAAACTAACACAACATTGTAAACCAACTAACTCTAATAAAAATTAATTTAAAAAATAAATAAAACATTCTCTAACACTATATATTAAAAAAAAAAAACTCAAAATGTATTAAAGACCTAAATGTAAGACTGGATCCTACAGGAAAATATAGGCAGAACACTCCTTGACATAAATCACAGCAACGTTTTTTTTTGGATCCATCTCCTAGAGTAATGGAAATAAAAACAAAAATAAATAAATTGAACCTAGTTAAACTTAAAAGCTTTTGCACAGCAAAGGAAACCATCAGCAAAATGAAAAGACAACCTACAGAATGGGAGAAAATATTGCAAACAATGTGACTGACAAGAGATCAATTTCCAAAATAGACAAACAGCTCATACAGCTCAATATCAAAAAAACAAACAACTCAATCAAAAAATGGGCAGAAGATCTAAATAGACATTTCTCCAAAGAAGACATACAGATGGCCAACAGGCACATGAAAAAATGCTCAACATTGCTAACTATTAGAGAAATGCAAATCAAAACTACAATGAGGTACCACCTCACACCAGTCAGAATGGCCATCATTAAAAAGTCTACAAATAACAAATGTTGGAGAGGGTGTGGAGAAAAGGGAACCCTCCTACACTGTTGGTGGGAGTGTAAATTTGTATAGCCACTATGGAGAAGAGTATGGAGGTTCCTTAAAAAACTAAAAATAGACTTACCATATGATCCAGCAATCCCAATCCTGGGCCTATATCCTGAGAAAACTATAATTTGAAAAGATACATGCACCCTAATGCTCATTGCTGCACTATTTACAATAGCCAAGACATGGAAGCAACCTAAATGTCCACTGACAGATAAATGGATAAAGAAGATGTGGTAGATATATACAATGGAATATTACTCAGCCATAAAAAAAGAATGAAATAATGCCATTCGAAGCAACATGGTTGGACCCAGTGATTATCACACTAAGTGAAGTAAGTCAGACAGAGAAAGATAAATATCTTATGGTATCACTTATATGTGGAATCTAAAAAATGATATAAGTGAACTTATTTACAAAACAGAAATAGACTCACAGACATAGAAAACAAACTATGGTTACCAAAAAGGAAAAGGGTAGGGAGGAGAGGATAAATTAGGAGCGTAGGATTAACAGATACACACTACTACATATAAAACAGATAAACAACAAGGACCTACTGTATAGCACAAGGAACTATATTCAGTATCTTGTAATAACCTATAATGGAAAAGAATCTGAAAAAGAAAAATCTACATACATACAAACACACAAACATATATATATAACTGAATCACTCTGCTGTACACCTGAAACACAACATTGTAAATCAACTATACTTCAATTAAAAAAGTGAAACTTATATTGTAATAAACTATTTTAAAAATTTTAAATAAATGATGCAATAAAAAAGAAAATAATAAGTACTCAAATTCAGGATAGTGGGGAAAAGAGAAGACAGAGTAAGGAAGAAATATATAAGTAAATGAAATGGTAATTAATGGTCAATTATCAAGAATTACTTAAGTTGGTAGTGGATTTGAGGGTGTTGATTTTATTTGTCCCCTTCATAACTTACATATCTGTGACATTTTTATTTATACTTTTTATGTTAAAAATTATATAATAAATATTAAACCATAGTAACCATGGAAAACAAGTCAATGGGATGGAATAGGAAGTCATAAAAATAGACTAGGATGGTTCTGTTGCCAGAATTGATGAAGTAGCTCCTATCAGATGGATTCATCTGCTCATAAAAATTATAAATGCTGGACAAAATACTGAAACTATTTGAAGGCACTGGAGAGTAAAAGCAAGCAGAAACTGGAGGAAAGTTGACACTTATCGACATTTTTTTTGTTTTTGTTTTTGTTTTTTGTTTTTTGTTTTTGCATTTCCATTTTTAAGGCTTTTCAACTAAGGGTAGGACACATTAACAAAAAGGGTCCAAGCTACACTGGAAGCTAAAAGTCGGAGAGAGACCCACAGTTTTACTGGATTGAAGGACCAGAGGGAAAAGATCTGAGCCACCACGGTAGCTGGAAAGTGAGAGGAAATTCACAGAAAGGAGAGAACCACAAATAAAATCAACACCCTCAAATCCACTACCCAACTTAATCTTGGGAGAAAACCCCAAGATTAGGTATATAAACTTTGCCCAACTCTCTGGCTGACCCCTGAACTACACATTCAAAGGTGTGGCCCATGTCCCCTACTGCCCCAAATCAGGTGTGGGTTGTGACTGCTTTTTCAATAAAGTAAAGTAAGTGAAGCTGTGACTTTTAAGACCAGGTCATTAAGGCCACGCAGATTCTCTTGTGCATGTGAAACTCACTTGGAGTCCTGAGCCACTCTGATGCCACAGCACTGGAATGGTCAAGACCGAGCTGAGCCCAGCCTTCCAGACACCCCACCACCTCCGGCAGAACAACTACTAACCGAGCTCCATGTGAAACAGAAGAATCACACAGCCGAATCACAATCCTGCCTGAATTCCTGACCCACAAAATTGTGAGATACAACAAAACGGTGATTGTCTTAAGCCATGCAATGCAGAAACAGATATAACCAGAACACCATTTATATACAGTTCGCAATACTAAATAAGTGGCTTACGACAAATAAATAGCAGGCATACTTCTTCAATAATCAAATACATTATCACAACTACTTAAATTCCCCTGCAAAATTAATTATATTCGTTGTTTTTTTCCTTTATAGAGGAAGAAAAAAGTAGGATATATTTGTAATCTAAGCTACCTAACCAAACAGTAATGTAATATTGGGGGACATTATATATGCACCCATTATACAGTTAAACAGGAATTCTGAAGTTCAGTGAAATCTTGTAAGCTAAAGATTTTCCAAATTTCACACTATTCTTGAATGCTTATAACCCACTGGTAGTTTTCTGACTCAAAATGAAGACATTAAAACCAATGAGTCTCCTCCAAACACTGCTGAAGAAAGCATTTCCTGAACGGAACGTTACTTTACACTCCTCCCCCTTAAGGTAGACAAGTCCTTCCACTTTTCTACTACAATCAACTTTGCAGATGGGAAAGCCAGGATCCTGAACTTGATTTACCATGTCAGAAGTGTTCTAAAAAGAAAACTTCCTCCTCTGAGAGCTTAATCCTATCTTCCACTCAGACCCAGCAGTTTCCTTCATGGAAGAAAGAATATGGGAATGGAAGCAGGTGCAGGGGAGGAGAGGGATGGAGAAGCCCATTTCAGCAACTTCCTGTGTAAACTGGCAAAAGGAACTTGAATAAGCATCCTGAACAGAAGCAAATGCCCTTAACCTAAACCACAAAAGCTCAGCTCTATTTTAATTAGTTCCTTACACTTAGACTTTTGTGTCTCAAATTATGACAAAGTTTTTTTGGATCCTAGCTGAATTTGTTGTAGCCCCCTGATTCAAGCACAAGGAAACGCCCCGGTACTAAACAAGTAATATGAAAGAGCACACTCAACAAAACTAATGCATCATTAATAAATTTCTCCACCCTTAAAATTTCAACGTAAGAGAAATAACGTTCTCCAGTTCACAGAGCAGTGAGAAGCTACAAGGCCAAGTCACACAATAAACCACATTATTTAGGTCAAGAGTAAAATGATTAAAAGGGATGGAATGCTGGTGATAATATTCAGTACCTTTCATTGCTAGCATGAGGCCTTTCAGCCTGCCTAAGACAGGAGCACTAAAGAGCAAATTATATTTAAGAAAAAATGCTGACAGCTCATCAATTGATTTTCAATGAAAATGCTAAAAAAAATTAATAAAGAAGTTAAGCTGCTGAAATACAGTTTCACCAATTAGCTTAATGTCAGAGAATTCTAATTAGGCGTCTTGAGATTGCTATTTAGTGTTTAAGCCTTCAGAGTGCCAAATTCTCCTTTTCACACAAGCTGGTTGCAAAATTAAAGACATTAGGCAGCCTTAATTACATTATCAGAACAGCTGGGATTAGGCAATCTCTGAAGTCAAGACGGCATTCTTTTGTCACAGGGTGGAAATCCCTGGCTTTCCAGGGTGCCGGATTTTGGTGCCGTTCCATATCTCACCCATACAAAGCAAGCTGCATTAGAAACAAAAAAATCTGCAGACGAAGAATAGAGTAATGCTCAGCAAATAATGAACACATTACTGAAAAAGAAAAGGTAGGTGGAAAGATTAAGCCTGAAATCGGTAGGTTTTGCTAACACCTCTATTGGCGGCTGGCCGGCCAGCCCTCTGGTGGCAGTGAGGCTAAGGGAAAGCTCTGTGAACCCGCTTGGCCAGTGGATACAGCCCTGTTATCTAAAGCTGAAGCACATTTATACTCCCTCATCCCATGGGGTGTGAAATTAGCAGCTATTGTTTTTACACAGTTTTGCCAACACAATGTCTTTTATGTCTGTACATTGTTTATAAAGCAATGTTTTCTTGCACATGGGAACCCTCTTTTTAATTCTAATTTTTTAAGCAACAGGACAGTCTCTCCTCTCCCCTCTCAGCTCCATTCCTTAGTCCTCCAAACACCCAACATTTTTTTTAAAGGACTCATTTAACAGCATGATTTCTTTTCCAATTAAAAAACTGTAAAAATTGGGACAGTTGGTGGTGGGGATTCACACAGTCCCCTGAACAGTGGTCAATCTGAGGTGGCCAAAAACCCACCTGTTGGCATTAGCCATTAACCAAACAGAACTTCCCAAGTATTCCAGGCATTAATTTTTTCTCAAAACCTAAAACTGCTCTAATTTTTCAATTCCAGTTTTTTACATTTTAGACATGGTAATTAATATCTGCTGTTATCATTCCAGCCACCATCACTGTCATCTGGAATACTGTGCAGTCTCCTAACTGGTCCATTCCTGGTCTGTTCATCTCCAAATCAGATCTCTTAAACTGAAAATCAGTTGGTGCCACTTCCCCGATTATAACTCTCTCGTGGTTTTCCACTGCATGCGAAATTAAATCCAAAACTCTTCCCATGGCCTACGATGCTAGTTCTACAATGTCCTCTCTCACCACCCCTAAACCTCACACTCCAGCCACAGTGGTCCTCTTCCAGTTCCTCCAATACAGGCGCTGCCTGGGGATGTATGTTGCTTATGCGGGTCTCTTGATGGAATGCAGTTCCTGAGGTTGCATGAGACTGGCTTCTCCTCACTCAAGTCTCAGCTGGAATGTCTGAGGGCTTGGCTTAAAATATATCACTTTTTCAAAGAGGTCTTTCCTGATCATCCAGAATAAAGTAACACCCTTTCCCCAACCAACATCCCAACTCTCTCTCTAATATTAATTAGTCTGTTTTTGGTTTGCCTTAAACACTTACGACCATCTAATATCACACTTATTTACTGTTTACTTGTTCCTTGTTTGTTTGTCTCCTCTACCAAAATGTACACTGTTGAGAGCAGGTGCCCCATCAAGTCTCATTCACTATTGTATCTCTGGTGTCTAGTACTTTATCTGGGGACAGAGAGATGAATATGAATGTAAGTGGTTCCTGCCCTCAATGAGTTTACGGTCTAAAGGGAGAAAGAAGCGTGCAGGTAGAGAATTGTACAGTAATTCAGCATGCAAATAAAGACCTAAACGACCGAGCTACTAACTACTCCTGGGGTTCACAGGTGGTTTCAAAGAGGGTGACTCAAAGAATGATGAATGCATAGGAGCCCCTCATGATGGGGAAGGAGAAGGGGAGATAACGGAGGGGCAACATAGGCAGAAGGCATAACTCAAAGGATGAAAGAGCATCACACTGTGTTTGGGAAGGAGTGGCTCGCCTTGGCATGAGATGAGGCTGGAAAGGTGCAGAGGGGCAAGATCATCAAGGACCCTGACAAGCCTGCTAAAGCGTCTACACCTGGGGACCTCCCTGGCGGTCCAGTGGTCAAGACTTCACCTTCCAGTGCAGGGGGTGCAGGCTCGATCCCTGGTCGGGGAGCTAAGATCCCACATGCCTCGTGGCCAAAAAAAAAAGAGTCTACACCTGGTTCTGTAGAGCAGTAAGACTGTGTTTATGAACTTCACAGAGTAGTTTCGAGGGAAGGGCAAACAGGCAGAGAAACAAGCCCTTACACCCCACCTCAACCAGAGAGGCTCAACTTTTATCTGTTTCAATATTGGGATTCTGAGTAAGACTTCAAGCTTTAAAAATCTTGAAACTCACATCTGAAGCTCAGGCCTGCTGAGGGATGCTCCTGGGAAATGGACCTGTGCTTCACCCAATCTCACAGTAAATGCTCAGGAATGTGTTGGGATGGCTTTGCACCAGGTAAATAGGCAGGCACCTGGCCAGAGCCTCCAGAACAGACAGATGGGAGGGGCAGGTGAGAATCAGAGAAAGCACATAAAAAGATTCAAACATACTAATGCTGTGTTCACTCTTGAGTTGGGACATGTGAATATTTGCTTTATTGAGTCTTAATACACAAACACACATATGTGTTATATATAGTCTTGTATGCACGAAAATTTTCGTAACTAAAAAGCACATACACAAAAGCAGGCATATGTCAATTTCTGTGGCAACACACACATTTAATGATTAAATCCCCACTAAGTAAGCAGACATACTGCTTTCAATATATGTTTCATACTAATGAGGACAAAATGTTCCTTTATGTGATTTCTTCTAAAACTGCAAAGCCTGACTCCAAACTTGCCCTTGACAAAGGACCCCAAAGGAGGCCAGAAAACTTAGCATAAATTCACACAGGCCCGAATGTCCACAAGCCATGAGTTTCCAACAGTAAAACTTTAAAAAGCCAGTTAATAAAGATATTTGTATATGCATAGGGTGTCTCTGGAAGGATAGAGGAGATGAAGAGAAAAGTGACCATTACTGGGGGGAGGAACTGAGAACTGGGTCAGGTGAAAGGGTGGGGGGGGTCAGAGTGGGAGAAAGACTCATTTTCACTGTAAACTTCCTTGTAATTGTTTGAAAGTCTTTTTACTGTACTAATATGTTTTAAAAACATTTTTACTGTGTATTATTAGTTTTATTTTAATATCTGCTGTTTTATAATGTTTACTGTTACATTATTGTTTAATCATAACATTGTTCTTTAAAAATTAAAAATACTTGCTTAAATTGGTAAGACAAATAACCACAAGAATGGGGGAAGGAACATCTTACAGCCCAGCTATGGTTGAAAGAACTATACAGAATGTTTCAGCTGTTTGCTGCAAGGAGACAGGATTCAGAGGTTTACAGCCAAGTTAACTGCCTTAAAACAAACAAACAAAAAACATTCTTCAAAAAAAAAAACAAAAACATTCTTCAGAGGAATAAAACAGAATCCCGAGTCTCTACCATTCATCATCCACAATGTCCATCAGGATACAATCCAAGATTGTTACACACATGAAGAAAAAGGAGAACATGACCCATACTCAAGAGAAAATTTAATCAAGAGATTGATCCAGAGATGACTGATATGTTGGAATTAGACCAGGATTCTAAAACAGATGTTAAAGTTCAAGGATGTAAATGAAAATATGGTTGTGATGAATAAACAAACAAGAAATCTCAGTAGAGAAAAAATACCCAAATGAAATTTCTACAACTGAAAAATACAATATCTAAACTAAAAAATTAACTGGATGAGTGTAATAGCATATTAGAGACAACATAAGAAAAAGTAAGGGAACCTGAAAATAGATCAATAGAAATTATCCAATCTGAAGAAGAGAGTAAAATTGAAAAAAAATCAACAGAGCCTTAATACCAAAGGGTCTAACAATATAATCTGAGTCAGAAGGAGAAGAGAGAATAGTACAAAAAAGATATTTGAAGAAATAAAGACTAAAAATGTCTCAAATTTGGTTAGACATAAATTTACAGACTTAAGAACTTAGTGAACCCTAAGTAGGATATTAACAGAGACCACCACACCAAGGCACTTCTTTAAAACCAAAGATAGGGACTTCCCTGGTGGCACAGTGGATAAGACTCTGCACTCCCAATGCAGAGGGCCTGGGTTCAATCCCTGGTCAAGGAACTAGATCCCACACGCACGCCGCAACTAAGAGTTTGCATGCCACAAGTAAGGAGCCCGCCTGCTGCAAACAAGGAGCCCACGTGCTGCAACTAAGGAGCTGGAAAACTGCAACTAAAAAGCCCTGGAGCCACAACTAAGGAGCCTGCCTGCCACAACTAAGACCCACCACAACTGAGACCCAGTGCAACCAACCAACCAACTAAATAAATAAATAGAACAAAGAGAAAATACCAAAAGCAGCCAGGTCTATATTCTAGCTGTTTGATTTAAAGGGAATTTCTGATTTAAATGCTGAAACATGAAGTTTCAAAGTTTTAGACACCTGTTACCCAGCTGAAAGGGATATATACTCTCAAAATAAGATAAAATTTATCAGGCTAAGACTGAAAATGAGATAAAAGATGTCCTCACTAACCTACTTCTACTACATCACCAAAAAAGTTAGGGGATTGTTTACTTGTTTATTGTCTATCTCTCTCACTAGACTATATGGACTAAGAGAAAAGGGACCTTTGTCTGTCTTATTTTCCCTGTATATCAGTTTCTAGAACTATGCCTGGCACACGATAGGAGTTCAATAAATATTTGTTAACTGAATAAATGATATTACTTAAAGCCATACATCATGTCCTACATTAAACAGAATGAGGGTAAACATCTCAAAAAAAGATATAATATAGGTAACACTATTAACATATTTAAAGAACTAAGAGTTTTCATAGCAATTGTTAAGTCAAAGAGATAGTCATGTGTGAATGCTTATACTCCAAATATACAAAACCTATATTCCATTCAACCATCTCTTCCTCCTATCTAAAATGAACACTAAATTAATTTTTATTGAGGAAAATAAAATAAGATTTCTGACATAAAATAATTAAATCACCTGTCCTGCCAACTCCAATCGCTTGTTACCATAATAATCTCTGTCATCAACTTTATTATCTCCTTGGGCCAGAATTACTCTTCGCACCATCACTGCGGTATAGATACATTTGGCTCGGAAATTGAATTCTTTAACCTGTAATTCAGAAATCAGAGAAAATTTTTGAGACAATGCACATTAAAATTTAACGTGCCTCAAGAAAACAGTCAGTGTTATCATATTTAAATAAGAAAACAATGAATTGTTTTGATTCTCCCTATTCAAAGAAATTCAACTAGTCTATAAACTTCCTGAGAACTGAGATGATGACTTTTCATCTTTGTACTCAATACCTGTGGTAGCTTTTCTTCAAAGATGATCACCATCAACTCTTTCCCTCCCTATATGTTTTATGCCATTCCTTCATTAAGAGGTGGAGTCCATCACCCCCTTTGGGTTGGCCTGTAAACTAGAAGTTTCCACTTCCTTTTTCTTAAAGTCCTGAAGTACCATGTGAGAAGTCTAGGACACTCTGTTGGGGAGAAAAGGGCCACTTGGAAAAGCAATGAGGAGCCAGAGATATGAGTGAAGACGCATCTTGGATGCCCACCCCAGTCGAGCCTTTGGATGACTCCATCCTCAGCTGCTATCCGTCTGCAACTTCATGAGACCCAAACTGAGAACGTCCTTCCCCACCACTGAGCCCAGGCAAACCAGAGAACCATGAGAGAGACCAATAAACAGTTATCTTAAGCCATTAAGGTTTGGAAATGTTTGTTATGCAGCAATAAATAACAGGAATGGTACATTGTCAGGACTCACCAAATATCTATAGAATGAATCAACAGACTGATGAATAAATTTGCTGCAAATGTTCTATTCAATCTTCTCTTCTACAACTGAAATCTACATCAACAAATCTGGCCCAATCAGTAAGTTAAATCAGAACTGGTTAAATCATTGCACTGGTTTGTTTGGGGAGACAAAAACCTTAGGTAACTAGGTAAATTCTTTCTCTACAACCTAAACAATCAGTTCTGAGAGTGTGGACTAAGCTTCTGCCAATTCTAAGGAACATTTTATAGGCTTGTCTATAGAAAATTCATATTATAAAATTTCTGTTTTACTTTCCTTAATCATTGAGTAAGATCCCAATGATATCCTATTAAGTTTATCACTATGACAGATTAAAGAACAGCAACCGGTCTCCTTCACACACTTTTCTGTTGCTGCTAAGGAATTACACTAAATAATATAGGATGTTAGAAATTCTGTATATGTTTCCAAAAGTTCATTCTCCTTCAAAGGAAGTTTCATGTCTTCATTAGGTCAATTTATCCCCTTTCTATTACTGAGAACTTTAGAATGTGTTAAAAGAAATGTGTTAATTTTGGAATGTGGTAAGAGAAAAAGCAGCCCTAAAAGCTATTTTGTCATCCTGTACTCACAAAACAATTACGTCAATAAGAAAGGTTGGAATAAATCTAGATCTTCAAAAAGAAAAGTCTCTGGTCCATCCTCAAACAAACAAACAAAAAAACCCTACAACCATAACACCAATTACCACAACACTGAGCAGAAGAGCCCAGTCTTTGAGTAGCTGTACGTAATTTACATTCTCAGTTGGTATTTACAAACTGTACGGTCCTCCATTCAGATACATCTAATTTATTTTTTTTTCTGATTTTAATGTGGTGAGTTGCATTGAACATGTAACTCTTCTAGTTGTATTTACTTTTTTTGTTAATGAAAAAAATGAAGCAAATTTTCATTAACCAAATTTTCAACTTTTAACAAAGTCTGTACCACGTGTTTATTTTGCATAAATAGTGGGAGATTCTCCCAAGACATTTATAAGTAGAAATAAATATGGATATTTACAGCAGATGCCCCACTGCACTTTAAAAGGCACTTGAACATTAACTCATTTTGCTGTTCCCCCCTTTCTAAACTACTATATGCTGAAAAGTAAACCTTAGGTCTAAATCGAAAAAATAAGTTAATACTGAGCCCATTTTTCCTACTGATATGGAGAGTGGGAATCCTTTAATCTAGTAGCTGACATCACTTTTTGGTAGAATGACAATAATAGTTCTGTTATCCCTTTGTGAACTATCTGAAAGGGGGACAGAAAAAAGACCTACGAAAGGAGCTTGGAACACTGAAACAGAATTGTTATCGCCAAAACTCTGGAGTCCTTTTAATATTATCTTGGAGGAAAAAGAGGTCTTTAGGCATCTTGGGGAAACCCTTAGAGCAGTCGTTTCCAAATTTTAGTGTGCATGATAATCATTGCAGGGCCTGTTAGAACAGATTGCTGGGCCCCACTCCCAGAGTGTCTGACTCAGTATGTCTGTGGTAGAGTCCAAGAACTTCTGGCAAGTTCCCAGGTGATGCTGACTCTACTACGTAGTCTGAAAAACTCTCACTTCCAAGGAACTGAGAGGCCGGACTTCGGAGCCAAAGCCTCAAGTACAAGTGCAGGGACTGCTGAGCATCCTGCCCATCTCTCTCCCTCTAGGTAGATACATCTGAACCAGTGCTTTCTACATTTTACTCATTCAAGTACCACCATCATGATTACTGTCATATCTCTGTAACACTTAAAGTATTAATTATTTAATATTTTTAGTCAACTTTAAACAACTCATTTTTAAGTAAGCTTCATCTATACAATACCATAAAATCCTAAATACCACAGAAATGGATTTAATGTGCTAGTTGTATTTTTTCTAATAAGTACATAATTATTTAAAGAAAAATGTCCTTATATCATCTAAAATCACCTCTAACAGTATTCCTAGGTAAATATTGTCCTAAACCATTCTGGAAAATGAAGGTCTTTTCTTGGTTTATCTATTCTGACTTTACTCCTCACTGGATCATATATAACAAAACTTCTTTTTTTAAAAAATTTATTTATTTTGGTTGCATTGGGTCTTCGTTGCTGCGCGTGGGCTCTCTCTAGTTGCGGCGAGCAGGGGCTACTCTTCATTGCAGTGCGCGGGCTTCTCATCGCGGTGGCTTCTCTTGTTGCGGAGCACAGGCTCTAGGCACGCGGGCTTCAGTAGTTGTAGCACGCGGGCTCAGTAGCTGTGGCTCACGGGCTTAGTTGCTCCACGGCATGTGGGATTTTCCCAGACCAGAGCTCGAACCCGTGTCCCCTGCGTTACGAGGTGGATTCTTAACCACTGCGCCACCAGGGAAGCCCTAACAAAACTATAAAAACGGTAGCTTAGGCCCACTGCAACCACACAGAAGTACCAATGTTCAGCTTTATCAATTTACATAAATAAATTTCGGTATAGCCAGCATTCTATCAGCTAAGACTTTTTAACCAAAAGGTCTCCTCAGCTATTGTACAAAGCTAAGTGATACCCCAATGGAGACGTGGTGGCCATGTCTGGGAGCCAGCAAACCATGGAGCTTTATGTGCACCCTATCACTGAATTGGCACAATGGTATTAGTTTCATTGTTCAGATGAGAAAACTGGAGCTTAGAAAAGTTAAGATTTGCCCAAAGTAAATCAGCTAGGAAGTTAAGAAACCCAGTTTGAACCCTTATCTCTCTGACTCTAAAGCCCTTGTTGTTTCCACTACTCATTTTTGCTATTTTGAGTTTTAAACTGTTTTTCTAATCACCTAAAATTCAGTTCAGACACAGCTTTAACATTAAGAGTTTTCTAATTCTTTGAATTAGATCAAGGATACACATAAATGAGTGGCAGCCAAAGGGCAGAATCAGAGACCCATATTATTTGGCTAACAAGGTGTTTCAAAATAAGAGAACAATCATTAAGATTCAGTTTAGGTGGTCACTGTTCACTTTTGCAGTTCCTTCAACTTTCCTTTATTTATAATCAGCCCCTGAAGGTAGAATCTGCAATCCCTGAATTAGATCATCGTGCATAATACACATGCTAATTCATCAAAAAGCAGACTATTTGGTTAACAAGATGGTCTGACTAACAAATAATTTTATAACTTAGAAAGAGTAGCATATATATTAAATGGGAGTGGGGGAAGAACGACTCTTGCCAACATGGCTGATCTCTGTTTAATAATAAGTTAATTTAAAAAAAATAAATATTAAGGGTCAGAAGATGGGATTCTAGCTCGCTCTCTGACAACTAACCAGCTGGATGACAAGGTAAATCATCTAGCTTTTCCAGACCTGAGCATCTTCACTGTAAGTGAAGGAGGCTGGACAATGTGAACTCTAAAATTCAAGGTCTAGGAGATAAGCCCATCCAATATTTTAATAAGTATCTATGGTAGTGATGGTAACATAACATTGAGAATGTATCTAATGCCTCAGAAATGTACATATAAAAATGGTAAATTTTTGGGACTTCCCTGGTGGCGCAGTGGTTAAGAATCCACCTCGTAACGCAGGGGACACGGGTTCGAGTCCTGGTCTGGGAAGATTCCAGCCCGTGTGCCACAACTACTGAGCCTGCGCTCTAGAGCCCATGAGCCACAACTACTGAGCCCGTGTGCCACAACTACTGAAGCCCGTGCACCTAGAGCCCGTGCTCCGCAACAAGAGAAACCACGGCAATGAGAAGCCCGTGCACCACAACGAAAAGTAGCCCCCACTCACCACAACTAGAGGAAGCCCGCACGCAGCAACGAAGACCCAACACAGCCAAAAATAAATACATAAATAAATAAATTTTTTTAACAAAAGGTAAATTTTATGTTATGTATATTTTACCACAATTTAAAAAAAAGTATCCATATGAGCAAGGCACTGTAAGCTCATTTTAAGTTATTTAAAAATATCTAAGACACCATCCCTGTCCTTCAAAACGGTGAAATCTAATAGCAGTGCTACTATATACATGAATATAAAAAACTGTAATTTTGGATTGAAAGAAGAACCAAGAGAGAGTAAACATGATGATGATACAATACAGCTAACATTCTCTAAGTACAAATAAACTATTGATAATGGAAGCTTATTTCCAGGGCAGTCCACTGGAGAGTCCTCTTTAGGATTCTCTCTTTTCTTAAGGAGCTATACTTTAATTAATGTAAACTTGTATTCAAAATTCTTTAACAGAAATGCATGGACCCCACAATGATCATTACTCAGTTGCAAAGGGGTTACTCACTGGTACATGGGTCAGAATGGTAGAAGCCAGGAGCTCTCTTGCTTCTTCTATTTTGGTTTTCTTTGGTCCACCTCCCCACATCCTTTGCCTTCTTACTTTGTTCCCTATATATTTTAATGCCTGTAAAAAACAGAATATATTTATAATAATGTTTGAATGACATCATCAGCGAGAATTTGTTAAACTACCCATACACGACGCTATAAGCAAAACAGACAAGGATCCTGGTTATAGAGAAAGCTGAATTGGTCCTAGTCAAAAATCAACATTTGTCATAAATCAATGACAAAGTAGCATTTACATGCTATTTAATACACTGGTTCCTTTTTTATTTTATAATTTGTTTTCTTACTATAAAATTGATACATGATTATTGTAGGAAATTTAGAAAATACAGAGGAGATAGATGTATCAGCCATCAAATTTAGAAAATACAGAGGAGATAGATGTATCAGCCATCAAATTTAGAAAATACAGAGGAGATAGATCACCCAGCCATCTCTGGGTGCAGGCACCCAGAGAGCACCACAGTCTATAGTTAACACTTTGGGGTAGTAGTTTTTCCCCTCAAAAAGGAATTACACCATGTATGACCTCTATCCTGAAATTGACAAAGCATTGCTGAAAGAAAACAAAACCTAAATAAATTGAGGGTTATGCCATTTTCATGGACTGGAACATATAATAGTGTTAAGATGGCTTACTGTTAAAATTCTCTCCAAACTGACCAAGAGATATATCATAATTGCTAATTATACTCCTGGCAGGCTTTTTAAAAAACAAAAATTGATTGATTCCAAAATATATATGAAAATGAAAAAGAATAGCCGAAACAATCCTGAAAAAGTCAGAGGATTTACATTACGTGATTTCAACTATAAAGCTATAGTAATCAAGACAGTGTGATGAGAGGGTAAGGACAAACGGATCAACGGAAGAGAATAACAAGTCCAGAAATAAACCACACTTTTATGGTCAATTGATTTTTGACAAAAGTGCCAAAGCAATTCAATGGGCGAAGGAAAGTCTTTTCAATAAATGATGTCAAAACAACTAAATATCCATAAAGTAAAAAATAAACCTTGACCCTTATTTCACACCAAATAGAAAAATTAGTTTAAGATGGATTTTAGACATAAACATAAGAACTAAAACTATAATGCTTCCAGAATAAAACATAGGAGAATATGTTACTGCTCTTGGGGTAGGCAAAGATTTCTTTAAATGGAAATCAATAACCATAAAAAAACAAATAAAAACACCCTATTGATAATCAGATTTTATCAAAATTAAAAACTGCTCATCACAGTTAAGATAATGAATAGGGAAGTAATGGGCTGGGAGAAAATGCCTGCAATACATAAACCTGACAAGGGATTTATAGCCAGGATATATGTATATATATTTTTTAATTTTATTTTTATTTTTTTTTATATTTATATTTTTTAAAGAGGACTCTGAAATTCAATAATAAAAAGGCAACTCAGTGAGGAAAACGAGCAAAAGATTTGGACAGACACCTCACAAAGGAAATCGATAAGCACATGAAAAAGTGTTCAACATCCTTAGTCATCTGGAAAATGCATGATTAAAACCACAATGAGATACCACCAAACACCCACTAGAATAGCTAAACTTAAAAAGACTGACAACACTGAATGTTGGTGAGGATGTGAAGCAATCAGAACTCTCAGACACAGCTGGGGGGACTGCAAAATGGTACCATCACTTTGGAAAAAGATCTGGCAGTTCCAACTTTATAAAAGTTACATACACAACTGCTTTTTGATCCAGCAATTCTACGCCTAGGTATTTATCCAAGAGAAATGCCAAACTGTTCAGGCAGAGACTTGTACACAAACGTTTACGGCAGTTTTATTCATAACAGGAAAAGAGTGAAACAAACCAAACGTCCATCAACAGGGAAAGATAACAAACTGTGGTATATTCATACAATGGAACACTACTCAGCAATAAAAAGGAACATGGGAATTCCCTGGTGGTCCAGTGGTTAGGACTCCGTGCTTTCACTGCAGGGGCGCAGGTTCAATCCCTAGTCGGGGAACTAAGAACCTGCAAGCTGCGCAGTGTGGCCAAATTAAAAAAAAAAAAAGACAAAAAAACCACACAGAAAACAAAAAAACAATAAAAAGGAACAGACCACATGGATAGATGACATAAAGAGGAACAACTTGGCTGAATCTAAGACAATACGCTCAACAAGAAAAGCTGGACACCAAGAAGTTTACACTGCATAATTCCATATATAAAATTCTAGAACAGGCAAAACTAATCTATGGTGAAAAAATAAGATCAGTGGGGGAAGAAGATAATAGAGGTGAAAACTAACTAGGAGGGGCATGAGGGAACTTTCTGGGGTAATGGCAATATTCTATATCTTATAAAAATTATACAATTAAGATTTGTACTTATCAGTGTATATACATTTTACCTAAAAAATGAAATATTAAAAACTAATCAAGTAATAGGTGAGGAGGAGGTAGAGATTTAGATGAAACAAGAATGGCAAAGTGTTTTTAATTGTTGAGGCTGGGTGATAGGCACATGGGGTTCATAATACTATTCCGTATATTTTGTATATGTTGAAATTTTTCCATAAAAAAAAGTTCGAAAAGAAGAGGATAATGTGGTTCTTATTATTTTGTAAAAGCAATTAATGCTTTTTTTTTTTTTTTTTAAACTGGTTTTCAGTTAGAAGAAAGGGCTGATTCTTTATCCTGGAATTTCTGTCCCCAGTTACCTGCCTGGGAAATTTCTTCTCCATGCTGCAAAACCTAGATCAGGTATCACTTCCTCTTTGAAGCCTTTCCTAACCACACTCCTTTCTCTGTGCTATTTTAATTCCCTATGTATAAAGAATTGAGTACTTCCATTCATGTTCAGATCACACTATATTTTAATTGTCTATTTACCTGTATGGCTCTCTTACTAGATGACATGTCGTCTTTTTCCTCGATTCCTAGTGACTAAAATAGTGCCTGGAACTAAATGGAACTCCTCTGTTAAGACTGGACATCAAATCTAGGAATCTTCCCTGGTTAAAAAAAAGGTCATTTAGAGTGTAAAATAAACTAAGACCTTTAAAACACAAGCTGTGTAACCTAGCAGTAAGTAGTAACTAAGTAACTGACTGAGGCAAGTCAGCAGTTGGTGGGAACCACGAATAGATAGGCACTTCAGTTTTCCCTAAACTGAGCTGTCTTCATTAAATTTGGGTCTTCTAGTTCCCTTGGGAAAGAGGCTAAAGATTCTTCACTTCTTTGAGCAAGAAACAGAGGAACACAGGGGAGCCTGCTATTCTTTCTGATGTAGCAGAAAGTCACCTTTTCCCTAGAATACCTAATAAAGTTGCCAGGGGTTCACAGTGTGAGGGTTAGGGTAAGAGCCCAATCTGTTCATAAACAGGCCAAGATGACACCCCTAGTGCATCCTATCCTCCCAAAAAGGTAATAACTAATTTCTTCCCTATTTATCAGAGCCCCTGGCAATGAAAATGTAAAACATCCATGACCAATATAACAGCAAAAAGGCTTTGTGAGCAGAAGTGGAGGAGTCACTGAAAAGGGAAGCATTAAAGACAAAACAAAACACAGATTTTAAGCAATCCACTAAAGTGCCACGTCGTCAAAAGTTCTATTACGTAAGATAAAGTGTACTTGCTACATTTTCGATTAGAATAACATAAAATATTCATGTTACCCTAACTCATATGTTCAATTTATCAACCATTTTGGATTACCTGTGCCACTGTAACCTTTCATCAGTTGCAAATAATTCATCTTTGCTTTAATCCAGCATACAGAGAACAAGCCATCTCAAACTTCTACTTCCTGTTTGTCTTTCTCACGTTAGGAACATTTGTCTTTCTTAAGTTAAATAACTGCACATTCTCCTCATCTTTTAACTGAACTTTTCTAGTTCCGTTAGCTAAAATTTTCTGTCAGTACCTATTGAAGAGAAATAAATGAATGATTTTCCAACCCACTGTTTAGCCCCTGCTCAAATAGCTTTACAGTGAAAAGGTTATCTGACCAACAATGATGATGTTTGTAATAAATGAATAATGGATCGCACTGAATCCACGGGGGTAGCATTAAGGCAAATCGTTCTTCCAAGGCATTATACAGCTTTAAAGCATAGAGTGCGTCTTCCAAAAGTGAGCCAATTCCTCGGTGTTTCTTAACGTTTTCTCTTCACGTTCTTGGAGCCCCTGGACAATGTAATTTCAGTCTATAACAAAAATGTATATTCACTAAATATTTCACTTTCGATGAAGAGCAAAATTAGAATCTCCTAAATCCAAACAACTTTTCCTGATGCTACCTGCCTGATAACTAGAGTTGACTGTTAATTAACTACAGAAAAAGAAGGCAGTGATAAGAATAATCCCTACTGATTTGTGCTTTTGAATTATATGTACTTACATATGACAATCAACCTTCCTAAATGTTTGACTCAGTCTATGAAAATATCAAGACTGGTTTGACTTTTCAGAACACATACTAACAGATATAAGATGCTATCTCTAATAACATCCTGGGTGACAAGAAAAAAGCAGCATGGAATTTATACCTTGTAAGCAACCCACAGAACAGACAATATATGTATGGATATATAAGAATTGTCCATTGTGCTTCTACAGTAAGGAATTCCTACCTCCCAGGATGACTATGAGGAATGTCACTATTGATTTACACTTAGGAAAGCACTTCACAAATGTATAACTAAAAATCCTAAGTATGGCAATTAGGGCTCCCTGTCACATAGGAAGGGAAGTGCAATTATTTTGATTATGTTTAGCATATATACAGTTCTCTAACTTCATCTTTGAGTCTTGCCCTACAATCCACAGGTTCCAACTGGTAGTGCCCAAGGCAGGTCAATGAAGGCTCTATAGTGGTAAAGGGGTTCTAAACCTGGGTATTTCTTGCTGGACACACTGGGAATTCAGGAAAAGGGATACAGACCACATACAACTGGATGCTGAAAGCAACTGGAAGTAGGGAATAAAAAGGAATATTAAAGAGAAACACATGAAAAAAAAAAACCTTCTACACTAGAGTTGCTGTAGTTTAAAAACTTGTATCACTCAGGCAAATAAGGAAAAGAAGAGTACTTGCTATCCTATCAGAACAAAAGCCTCTTGGTCCCCCTGCTTCTAAGTTACACACCAAAGGCTGATAATTTGTCTAGGCAAACTCCTTCCTCCAATCCCTCAAATAATGAGTCAAAGAAGCTTCTCTACCACTCCTCCCATCTCCCCAACATCTTCCCCAAACCTATACCCTTAAAAGTCACTGTATCTGATGCTTTATCAATGAGCGGCATTAAATCTCCAATTCCCTTTCATAGCAAAGGACAACATGAAAAGACACACCTGCATCTGTGTGAAAATCTGAGCTTTCTGGCACTCTTCCAAACTGGGCCCAAATGCAGCCATCACGTGCTCCTCTGTTCCAATCATCTGCACAATTTCCTGGTCACTCTCAACACCCATGGCCTAGGAAGGAAAGAAAAGATAGAATGAGTGTTGGCTTTGTGTTAACTCACTGACATTTGCTTATGCTAATTTGGCATTGTTTGTGGGTATTACTTCTAAGCAAAAGCTAGCTCTTTTCTCAGAAACGGTGCCATCTGGCATTGGCAGCCATAGCCCAAGCTGCAGAAGAACCTGAAACAGAAATTTTGACTAGGAAGAGGAAAACAAACATTCTCAAGCACTTTTTGTATGTGTACTGTCTTCTATAATTTAAAGTATCCTATGATTTTCATCATGAGAAAGGAAGTAGGGAGGTACAGTGGAGACACTGGTCACAGTTACAAAGGCAAACTGAAAAAAACAAAACAAAACAAGACAAAACGGGCAAAGAGCAGTAAAGCAGAAAATATGCATGGCTGAAAATAAACAGAACCCCAATTAGTTTTGCCACAAGATTAATTTCTCTGAGAACTGTCAAATCATGCACCTTCAGGCTAAAACAATTTTTCTTAACGGATGTTTTACCTCACTATTCTAGAGATATCAAGCTCTACTTTATGCAGGTTTTTAAAGAGATTTTTATAAAACCAAGAACACACTTAGGTTTAAGAAACCCACTTATCTTTAAGTGTTTCAAGGTGGCAGCCAGCAACGCAGGTCTTTGTAGATTCCATCTGGTACTAAGGCTTACTCCTTCACACATTTGCCTGGCATTCTGCTGTATCAAGAAATACAGCATAATCTCACTAAACCTCTCTTGGCAGAGAAGTGAAGGGGAAAGTTATGTTTGCATTAAAATTCTTCCTTTAGCTACACAGAGAAAAGAGAACCAGGGGTACTTGTCTAGTTAAACTTTAATGATCTAGTTCTCAGTTCTTCTCCACACACAAGAGAGAGAGAAGGAAAAAGGAATTTTGAGTCTGATGCAGAACATGGAGAACATGAACCTGAGTACAACGGAAAGGGAACCTCTCCAAAGCCAAGAGAGAATGT
The DNA here is from genome assembly GCF_028564815.1 of Eubalaena glacialis. Classification (NCBI taxonomy): domain Eukaryota; kingdom Metazoa; phylum Chordata; class Mammalia; order Artiodactyla; family Balaenidae; genus Eubalaena; species Eubalaena glacialis. Next base: position 16,426,534 of record NC_083726.1, read on the forward strand.
CAACAACAGGCCTGACAACCACTATTACACGTCACCTCCTCCACCCCAGTATCTTCATTTGTCACGACAGGGCACAACAAGGCCCCTTCCAGCTCAACATTCTACAACTCAACATTTGAATTTTAGTAGTCTGTATCTTAAAATTCGATTTGGATACCTTAGGATCAGATGTAAGCTTACTGAAAGTTTTGAAGCTTTCGGGGGCAGTTAAATAGATGCTTTCAGGCCAACTGTGATGGTTTTGAAAACGTTCACGAATTCTTTGACACTCTCTTCAAAAGGTAAAGACTAATTCTCCTCCCCTTGAGTGTGGGCTAAACTTAATGACTCATTTATACAGAAAAGGTGGAAACGACTGTATGACTCTGGAGCCTCGGTCATAGAAGGTACTGCCGCTTCCTGCTGGCTCCCTTGTGGCAGCCAGCGGCCATGTCATGGAGACACTCAAGCATCCATGGAAGGTCCAGTGGTAAGGAGCAAAGGCTCTTACCCTGAGGGTGAGCCACCCTCCAGCTCCAATCCGGCCTTCAGACCACTGTAGCCCTGGCTGACACCTCGACTCATGAAAGACCCTGAGCCAGAAGCATTCAGCCAAGCAATGCCCTAACCCCTCACCAACAGAGACTCTGCTGTAATTTGTTATTCAGCACAGATAACTAATAGACCAACTTTGGGAATTAAATCTACTAAACTTAAAAAAAAAATTTTAAGTGTATAACTTGTTTTGTTCAAAAAAAGTTTTGTGACTTCCAGAGAGATATCAATACATAGGTTTTAAGATTCTTGATCCAAGCGAACCAAGATGGCGGAGTAGAAGGACGTGCTCTCACTCCCTCTTGCGAGAGCACCAGAATCACAACTGGCTGCTGGACAATCATCGACAGGAAGACACTGGACTTCACCAAGGAGGATACCCCACGTCCAAGGACAGAGGAGAAGCCACAGTGAGACGGTAGGAGGAGCGCAATCAGAGTAAAATCAAATCCCATAACTGCTGGGTGGGTGACTCACAGACTGGTGAGCACTTATACCACAGAAGTCCACCCACTGGAGTGAACGTTCTGAGCGCCCCGTCAGGCTTCCCAACCTGGGGGTCCGGCAACGGGAGGAGGAATTCATAGAGAATCAGACTTTGGAGCCTAGTGGGAATTGATTGCAGGACTTCGACAGGACTGGGGGAAACAGAGACCCCATTCTTGGAGGGCGCACACAAAATAGTGTGTGCATCGGGACCCAGGGGAAGGAGCAGTGACCCTGGGGGAGACTGAACCAGACACAACTGCTGGTGTTGGGGGGTCTCCTGCAGAGGCGGGGGCTGGCTCTGTTTCACCGTGGGGACAAGGACACTGGCAGCGGAGGTTCTAGGAAGTACTCCTTGGCGTGAGCCCTCCCAGAGTCTGCCATTAGCCCCACCAAAGAGCCCGGGTAGGCTCCAGTGTTGGGTTGCCTCAGGCAAAACAACCAACAGGGAGGGAACCCAGCCCCACCCATCAACAGTCAAGTGGATTAAAGTTTTACGGAGCTCTGACCGCCACAGCAACAGTCAGCTCTACCCACCTCCAGAGCCTCCCATCAAGCCTCTTAGATAGCCTCAACCACCAGAGGGCAGACAGCAGAAGCAAGAAAAACTACAGTCCTGCAGCCTGTGGAACAGAAACCACATTTACAGAAAGATAGACAAGATGAAAAGGCAGAGGGCTATATACCAGATGAAGGAACAAGAAAAAACCCCAGAAAAACAACTAAATGAAGTGGAGATAGGCAACCTTCCAGAAAAAGAATTCAGAATAATGATAGTGAAGATGATCCAGGACCTTGGAATGAGAATGGAGGCAAAGATTGAGAAGATGCAAGAAATGATTAACAAAGACCTAGAAGAATTAAAGAACAAACAAACAGAGATGACCAATACAATAACTGAAATGAAAACTACACTAGAAGGAATCAATAGTAGAATAACTGAGGCAGAAGAACGGATAAGTGACCTGGAAGACAGAATGGTGGAATTCACTGCTGCGGAACAGACTAAAGAAAAAAGAATGAAAAGAAATGAAGACAGCCTAAGAGACCTCTGGGACAACATTAAACGCAACAACATTCGCATTATAGGGGTCCCAGAAGGAGAAGAGAGAGAGAAAGGACCAGAGAAAATATCTGAAGAGATTATAGTCGAAAACTTCCCTAACATGGGAAAGGAAATAGCCACCCAAGTCCAGGAAGCGCAGAGAGTCCCATACAGGATAAACCCAAGGAGAAGCACACCGAGACACATAGTAATCAAAGTGGCAAAAATTAAAGACAAAGAAAAATTATTGAAAGCAGCAAGGGAAAAACGACAAATAACATACAAGGGAACTCCCATAAGGTTAACAGCTGATTTCTCAGCAGAAACTCTACAAGCCAGAAGGGAGTGGCATGATATACTTAAAGTGATGAAAGGCAAGAACCTACAACCAAGATTACTCTACCCAGCAAGGATCTCATTTAGATTTGATGGAGAAATCAAAAGCTTTACAGACAAGCAAAAGCTAAGAGAATTCAGCACCACCAAACCAGCTCTACAACAAATGTTAAAGGAACTTCTCTAAGTGGAAAACACAAGAGAAGAAAAGGACCTACAAAAACAAACCCAAAACAATTAAGAAAATGGTCATAGGAACATACATATCGATAATTACCTTAAACGTGAATGGATTAAATGCTCCAGCCAAAAGACACAGGCTTGCTGAATGGATACAAAAACAAGACCCAGGGCTTCCCTGGTGGCGCAGTGGTTGAGAATCTGCCTGCCAGTGCAGGGGACACGGGTTCGAGCCCTGGTCTGGGAAGATCCCACATGCCGCGGAGCAACTGGGCCCGTGAGCCGCAATTACTGAGCCTGCGCGTCTGGAGCTTGTGCTCCACAACAAGAGAGGCCGATAATGAGAGGCCCGCGCACCGCGATGAAGAGTGGCCCCCGCTTGCCACAACTAGAGAAGGCCCTAGCACAGAAACGAAGACCCAACACAGCCGTAAATAAATTAATTAATTAAAAAAAAAAAAAAAAAAAAACAAGACCCATATATATGCTGTCTACAAGAGACCCACTTTAGACTTAGGGACACATACAGACTGAAAGTGAGGGGATGGAAAAAGATATTCCATGCAAATGGAAATCAAAAGAAAGCTGGAGTAGCTATACTCATATCAGACAAAATAGACTTTAAAATAAAGAATGTTACAAGAGACAAGGAAGGACACTACATAATGATCAAGGGATCAATCCAAGAAGAAGATATAACAATTATAAATATATATGCACCCAACATAGGAGCACCTCATTACATAAGGCAACTGCTAACAGCTATAAAAGAAGAAATTGACAGTAACACAATAATAGTGGGGGAATTTAACACCTCACTTACACCAATGGACAGATCATCCAAAATGAAAATAAATAAGGAAACAGAAGCTTTAAATGACACAATAGACCAGATAGATTTAATTGATATTTATAGGACATTCCATCCAAAAACAGCAGATTACACGTTCTTCTCAAGTGCGCGTGGGACATTCTCCAGGATAGATCACATCTTGGTTCACAAATCAAGCCTCAGTAAATTTAAGAAAACTGAAATCATATCAAGCATCTTTTCTGACCACAACGCTATGAGATTAGAAATGAATTACAGGGGAAAAAACGTAAAAAACACAAACACATAGAGGCTAAACAATACGTTACTAAATAACCAAGAGATCACTGAAGAAATCAAAGAGGAAATCAAAAAATACCTAGAGACAAATGACAATGAAAACACGACAACCCAAAACCTATGGGATGCAGCAAAAGCAGTTCTAAGAGGGAAGTTTATAGCTATACAAGCCTACCTAAAGAAACAAGAAAAATCTCAAGTAAACAATCTAACCTTACACCTAAAGAAACTAGAGAAAGAAGAACAAACAAACCCCAAAGTTAGCAGAAGGAAAGAAATCATAAAGATCAGAGCGGAAATAAATGAAATAGAAACAAAGAAAACAATAGCAAAGATCAATAAAACTAAAAGCTGGTTCTTCGAGAAGATAAACAAAATTGATAAGCCATTAGCCAGACTCATCAAGAAAAAGAGGGAGAGGACTCAAATCAATAAAATCAGAAATGAAAATGGAGAAGTTACAACAGACACCGCAGAAATACAAAGCATCCTAAGAGACTACTACAAGCAACTTTATGCCAATAAAATGGACAACCTGGAAGAAATGGACAAATTCTTAGAAAGGTATAACCTTCCAAGACTGAACCAGGAAGAAGCAGAAAATATGAACAGATCAATCACAAGTAATGAAATTGAAACTGTGATTAAAAATCTTCCAACAAACAAAAGTCCAGGACCAGATGGCTTCACAGGTGAATTCTATCAAACATTTAGAGAAGAGCTAACACCTATCCTTCTCAAACTCTTCCAAAAAATTGCAGAGGAAGGAACACTCCCAAACTCATTCTATGAGGCCACCATCACCCTGATACCAAAACCAGACAAAGACACTACAAAAAAAGAAAATTACAGACCAATATCACTGATGAATATAGATGCAAAAATCCTCAACAAAATACTAGCAAACAGAATCCAACAACACATTAAAAGGATCATACACCACGATCAAGTGGGATTTATCCCAGGGATGCAAGGATTCTTCAATATACGCAAAACAATCAGTGTGACATACCACATTAACAAACTGAAGAATAAAAACCATATGATCATCTCAATAGATGCAGAAAAAGCTTTTGACAAAATTCAACACCCATTTATGATAAAAACTCTCCAGAAAGTGGGCATAGAGGGAACCTACCTCAACATAATAAAGGCCATATATGACAAACCCACAGCAAACATCATTCTCAACGGTGAAAAACTGAAAGCATTTCCTCTAAGATCAGGAACGAGACAAGGATGTCCACTCTCACCACTATTATTCAACATAGTTCTGGAAGTCCTAGCCACGGCAATCAGAGAAGAAAAAGAAATAAAAGGAATACAAATTGGAAAAGAAGAAGTAAAACTGTCACTGTTTGCAGATGACATGATACTATACATAGAGAATCCTAAAACTGCCACCAGAAAACTGCTAGAGCTAATTAATGAATATGGTAAAGTTGCAGGATACAAAATTAATGCACAGAAATCTCTTGCATTCCTATACACTAATGATGAAAAATCTGAAAGAGAAATTAAGAAAACACTCCCATTTACCATTGCAACAAAAAGAATAAAATACCTAGGAATAAACCTACCTAGGGAGACAAAAGACCTGTATGCAGAAAACTATAAGACACTGATGAAAGAAATTAAAGATGATACCAACAGATGGAGAGATATACCATGTTCTTGGATTGGAAGAATCAACATTGTGAAAATGACTATACTACCTAAAGCAATCTACAGATTCAATGCAATCCCTATCAAATTACCAATGGCATTTTTTACGGAGCTAGAACAAATCATCTTAAAATTTGTATGGAGACACAAAAGACCCCGAATAGCCAAAGCAGTGTTGAGGGAAAAAAACGGAGCTGGAGGAATCAGACTCCCTGACTTCAGACTATACTACAAAGCTACAGTAATCAAGACTGGCACAAAAACAGAAACATAGATCAATGGAACAAGATAGAAAGCCCAGAGATAAACCCACGCACCTATGGTCAACTAATCTATGACAAAGGAGGCAAAGATATACAATGGAGAAAAGACAGTCTCTTCAATAAGTGGTGCTGGGAAAACTGGACAGCTACATGTAAAAGAATGAAATGAGAATACTCCCTAACACCATACACAAAAATAAACTCAAAATGGATTACAGACCTAAATGTAAGACTGGACACTATAAAACTCTTAGAGGAAAACATAGGAAGAACACTCTTTGACATAAATCACAGCAAGATCTTTTTTGATCCACCTCCTAGAGTAATGGAAATAAAAACAAAAATAAACAAATGGGACCTAATGAAACTTCAAAGCTTTTGCACAGCAAAGGAAACCATAAACAAGACGAAAAGACAACCCTCAGAATGGGAGAAAATATTTGCAAACGAATCAACAGACAAAGGATTAATCTCCAAAATATATAAACAGCTCATTCAGCTCAATATGAAAGAAACAAACACCCCAATCCAAAAATGGGCAGAAGACCTAAATAGACATTTCTCCAAAGAAGACATACAGACGGCCACGAAGCACATGAAAAGCTGCTCAACATCACTAATTATTAGAGAAATGCAAATCAAAACTACAGTGAGGTATCACCTCACACCAGTTAGAATGGGCATCATCAGAAAATCTACAAACAACAAATGCTGGAGAGGGTGTGGAGAAAAGGGAACCCTCTTGCACTGTTGGTGGGAATGTAAATTGATAAAGCCACTATGGAGAACAATATGGAGGTTCCTTAAAAAACTAAAAATAGAATTACCATATGACCCAGCAATCCCACTACTGGGCATATACCCAGAGAAAACCGTAATTCAAAAAGACACATGCACCCGAATGTTCATTGCAGCACTATTTACAATAGCCAGGTCATGGAAGCAACCTAAATGCCCATCAACAGACGAATGGATAAAGAAGTTGTGGTACATATATACAATGGAATATTACTCAGCCATAAAAAGGAACGAAATTGAGTCATTTGTTGAGACGTGGATGGATCTAGAGACTGTCATACAGAGTGAAGTAAGTCAGAAAGAGAAAAACAAATATCGTATATTAACGCATGTATGTGGAACCTAGAAAAATGGTACAGATGAGCCGGTTTGCAGGGCAGAAGTTGAGACACAGATGTAGAGAACAGACATATGGACACCAAGGGGGGAAAACAGCGGTGGGGTGGGGATGGTGGTGTGCTGAATTGGGCGATTGGGATTGACATGTATACACTGATGTGTATAAAACTGATGACTAATAAGAACCTGCAGTATAAACAAACAAACAAAACAACTAATACTAAACTTTCATTGGGTTATTTGTATGGAAATATGTTAATATAAATGTTTCAGACATTACATGAAATTTCTAAAAATCTTATATGTTCTGGTATAATGTTATAAATCATAATCCTAGTTATTACTTTAAAATGTATATCTCAGAAATAACTAATTTTCTTGTCAACTGCATTATTATGAATTTTCATCAAATCTTTAACCGTGGTCATTTTTAAGTCTTTTGTCATTTACAGACAGTTCTGGGTGTACTCTGATGCTTTTGTAAATATGTTCCTATAAAAGGGTTTCATCTTCAGGAAATTCATGGAAAAGACTCTGACAAGTACAGGTTTCTGGTACCTGACTGTACTGCTGAACTGAATGAATAAGCATTTTCAGAACTCTAATGAAAAACTGATGCGCTCATAAAAGGGCTAACAAAAGATCAAGATGAAAAAAAAAAATTAATTACATGGGACTGAGTGAACTGATGAGGATGAGTATAATTTTTGTGACTTTGTTTGAATTTAAAAAAAGAAAAAATCCCACAAGGACTCAGAGGCAAAGAATATACAAATCAATTTTCACTGCAAAGTAAAGGAGCTGTTACAGTGGAGGATTACTGGACTGAATGTCAATATTATGACATAGTATGAGTGTGTTTCATGTTTGGTAATTGCAATCATTGTTGCTTTTGTTGTGGTCATCCATGTTAAAAAAAAAAAAAAAGGAAACAATTGTGAGTACAATATAACTCTTGAAATTGTCAAAAAAAAAAAAAAGTTTTGTTTAGTGAACAAATAAAGAAGTTCTAAGGATACAGATCTCTTTTTTATATGTTAATTTTCATGTTTTTTTAATCTCTGATATGATGCACTTATTCAAATGGACACTAGACACCAACTCCAAAAATTACACAAATTCATTAAGACATTTAGTCTTTCATGGATTAAAGAAGAAAGCAATCCTAAAAAATTATCAGTTCTAATTTTTAAGCAAATGAAAACAAAAAACAAAAAATTGGATTATCCTTTGACCAAACACACTGAGTTGCATCTACTCCAATGGTGATGGCGTATATGTAGAGCCATCTGCACTTCCTCCTTGGTCTGCCAAGTAGCCACTCAGAAACATCAGATGAGAATATTTCTCTGTGAAAAGCTAAATAGAATATAGGTTAATTTTTACTTGTCAATCTCTCAAAATAATGTTATATGGGTTTCAATGGAACCAAAACATTTTTAAAAAAACAATACTAAGGCAATAGTTTGCAGTGACCCTTCTCTAAAACCTTTGATGTGAAACTTTGTAACTAATGCGCCTCCCTTCTCAGAGGAAAGCCGAACACTAAAAAGAGACCTATACAGCAGGGGTCCCCAACTCCCGGGCTGTGGACCGGTACCGGTACGCAGCCTGATAGGAACTGAGCTGCACAGCAGGAGGTGAGTGGCGGGCGAGCGAGCGAAGCTTCATCTGCCGCTCCGCGCCGCTCCGCATCGCTCCCCATCGCTCCCCATCGCTCGCATTACCGCCTGAACCATCCCCCCTGCCGCCCCATCCGTGGAAAAACTGTCTTCCACGAAACTGGTCCCTGGTGCCAAAAAGGTTGGGGACCGCTGCTATACAGGACAGATGGCAAACCAAGCAGCAGGAAGAAGTCTCACTAAAACATAAATAGAATCCTAGAGTTGAAATGGCAGTGGCTTTCTGGTTGAGCCCCCTTTCTTTAGGCAAGTTAACATCTAAATCATCTGAATGCCACCTATATTACCTTAATACAGTTTAGTTCAGTAATCTCCAAGTAAAAAAGGCTAAATACTTGATTGCCTCTTTTGGTGTTTAATAATGAAAAAGTCCTTCCTTATTTGACATATGGATTGCCACTTCAAGCTGTCCTGATGCTGATCTAGGCAGTAATTTTATAATTGCACAAAACTCTCCAGTGGCCTAACATGAATCTAAACAGACTGCTTAGGCCTACCAAATATTTCTAAGTTATGAAGCAAAGATATGCCAAGCACACGGTAAATGACACCGTATGTGCAGAAAGAATGATCAGTGGCAAAGCTTTGCTCTAAAAGGCCTAAACTCTTCCTATATCAGATCACTGAAATACAGGGTGATAACTCAGTCAGGTTATCATCAACTGTGCTCCAGCTCCAAAGATGGAACTGACTTTATGACTATTTAGCCTTTGGAAGTCACAGCTACAAATAAATGACATATTGCTATGGAAATGACAGCAAAATGCCCAACCATTTTGCTTAACAGACATAATTCAGACATCTGAAAACTAGCTTTTTATGGAACTCTTTGTACTCCAGATATCTGAAATCATTTCACCTAACTAATAAGTCAAAAGTGAATGCTATTTAATAACCTTATGAAAAAATAGCAGAGATAATACGTTTCAGCAGAAGGTCACCCAGTCTGGCGATCAGCAATAAGAGCAAAAATAAGGGGAGGTGCTCTTTAAAAAGTGGCAGGAAGTCTTCTCCTTGGATATCCACTAAGTGTGACTAAAAGTGTGATTTTTAGAGACAGAAAGAAGACTGCTAATGAGCAGAATAGAATGATATGTGAGCTAACGGTGACGTGCTGAAATATATTACGTGAAGAAGGGAAACGGGTAAGTTCTTAAAATATCTAACATTCAGAAATCACTAATTTTTCTTTAAAGTAGACAGAAGTCAACCTATCATTACCAAAAGCAGTCCTAGCAGATAATAAAAGAACTGTGATGGCCCACTTTAACTTTGTAATTTTTTTCTCTTTAAAGATCAAAAATTTCAATATAATACAATGCCCAACACCCTTGATATTTGTCCTTTTCTCCATAAAAATTTTCAGACTACAGATGCCATCATAGTGCAGCTGTTGAATACTGAGGGATACAAATGTAAAGTAGGGAAGATTCATGGGCAGGAGAACGTCTGTAGTGATTCAGTCCATTAATAAGGCTGATCTAGGCCTTAAAAGCTTTATCCGTCATATTCAGACTCAGCATGGAGTCTGGAAATCCTGCTGCTTCTGTCACTTTTAGCCAATTGTTGGCTACAATCAACAGCCATCAAGTCCTAATGACTGTCAAGGTCTGTGTTAGGGCCACACAACACAAAAAGAGAAATGATGTGACTTTTCTCCTATCCTACTTTATTTTCCGGGGCTTCTGACATTAAATGTGTAAGAACTCAGTAAAAAGAAATAGCATTGTCTTTCTACGCAGTCTACTGTTCAAAATATATATTATCTCATTTGCTCTTCAAACAACCCCCTTAGGTGAAATGCTCACTTGGATAACTAACTAGATATAGTTATCCAAGACTCAGGAAGATTGGGAAATCGGCCCAAGGACACATAGCTAATAAGTGGAGAGGCTGGAAATCAACCTAGATCAGTCTGATTCTAAGATACCAATATTCTATGCTCCCTCCCAGATGGGAAAGTCTCAATAGTGGTTATCAAACAAGTTTATTAAAACATCCCTATTGTGGGAGACCAAAAAAAGTGACTATGCGTGACCAATGAATTTAATTAATTTATTTGAACTGAAAATTTCTAAATATTTATTTTAATTCGTATATACTGCTGATTAAAATGTAATGAATATGTTTCGGGAGAAAAATTTAATGACACGCACCAAGTTTTTAAAAATATATATAATCCCACGCCCAGGAATTAAGTCTCACAAAATAATCAGCAACATGCACAAACATGTATGTACAAGGACCCCCAGAGTTGTGTATAAGAGTGAAAACTTAGGGGGAAAAAACGACACATAAATGTCACACTATAGGAATTTGCTTAATAGATTATACCACATACACGCATTCTATACAACACCTACTAAAAATAATGATGTGGATTTTATTAATAGATGAGGAAAGCTAGTCACAATTCACTGTTAAATGAAAAAAATAAAATAAAATCAATGTGTATATTACAAAAGCAAAGGAAAAAAGGTCTTGAAAAAAATATATCCAAAAAAGTACTTATACTTTTTAGTGGCTTTCTGAATTTTTACAACGCAAGGACTATTTTATAATCAGAAAGGAAGAAGTTTGAAATCTCAACTACTGGCTACATAAAAATGCACACTGTTAATTTATAGCCTCATTCTAAAAAGGATTTAATAAATCAGCTATAAATATATGTATACATTTACAAAATAATATTAAACAAATTTGACAGATGAAACTGTCTTATCAAACTTTTGTCAACTAGTCAAAAAAAGTATTTAATAAAGATTTTCTGGTTTTAAGGCATGCATGTGTCTAGTGATCCATTTTCCATATGAGTGATATAAGATTATCTGCATTATAATTAATTTATAATTTCTGGTCTAAGGAAAGCAGTCCTATGCACCTTTAAGCATTGAAATCATCCGTAAAAGTCCTTCTGATGCATGGTAACATACTGCCCTCTGCTGGAGAGGTAATTTTACATAGATAAAGTTTTCTTATCCACTAAATCCCACTATGTACACAAGATACTGCGCTGAGCACTGTGGGATCCCTATAAAAAAAGACAAAATTACTTTGCCTTTTACAAAAATGATAATTACAAAAAATATAAACTTTGAAGAAAGGTAATAAAGTAAATTTAAGAATTCTCTCTGGCCCCCCCGATATAATGGTACTGCTATTATGATCATCATCATCATCCTAAAAAGAAAATAATGGCATCATCTCACTTAGAGAAATCAAAAGCACATTAAGCTATACTAAGCATTAAAAAATTTTCCTACAACCTCCTTCTTGTAATTGCTTTTAGAATATGGATATGTCCTGAGTTAATGAACCTGACTTGTCAATATCCATTCAATACCTATGAACAACTGGCGGCTTATCAACCTCTAAAATTATCTGAATTACCGAGTATGTTTCAGTAATTCCTCAAATAACCTGAGCTCTTTATTTCAATCAACCTAGTTGTCAAGATTCATTTTATACCCATATACCTCATGTTCTACAAAGTTGCTGCAAACACTGAATTAGTGAACAGTGAAACACTGTTCCCAGGAGAAATGCAGAGTTAGGTTCTTGTGAGCCTCTGGTTACATTTTCTTCAACTGATCAATACAGAACCTTGTTTTATGTGTGTTCTGTTTAAAGACACCTTATTTAATATACATCATCGTCGACTCATTAACACTGCGATTGTGTTCAGCAGCACTGTAACTCATTCCTGAATGAAGCTTATCTAACACACACATTTTCCCCCGGAAGGCACACTGCAGCCTTCTTGTGATTAGAAACACTACACAGCACGTCAGCACCATGCCTGGGCCCATTTTAAACAACAAGATCGCTTACAAAAAGCACAAAAATTTGAAAAACATGGCACCAAATAGATTGCAAAACGAGCATTTGTTTGTAGTACGACAGCTGAAATGAGAAGGTATGGTATCCCCATGTTTGATCTCAGCTGGGAATGTACGAGTTTGGTGACTCGAATTTTTCGCTGCTCTGTGCCTGCACGTGTCTGTGAATAACGGTAAAATCACCACACATGATGATTTGGGGGTTACAAATAAATTTTAGCAAGTAGGAGAATTGCCAAATACAGAATCTGCAATTACTGAGCATCAACTGTATCACATAATGCTGACTATTTTTCTGTTTGATTAATGACTAATACTACAAATAACCATTCATAGAATATGTATAATATTTAAGTCACAGAGCAGGCTAAATGGGCCACTATTATCTGAGAATTATCTAAGAAGACTATACCATTTAAACATTATTTCTACGGGAAAATGTCTTTTGGGTTCTAAGTCAACAATTCACAAACAAGATAAATCAGCTTTAGATTAAAGATTCATGTTTATGGAGAAATTCACCAGAATCCTGAAGTCCATAAAAAAGAACAAAAAACTTGGTCCATACTCTCTGACCTAGAAAATTCCACTGCTAGGAACTTAGCCTACAGATATCCTTGCCCTGTATAAAATATTACAGCAGCTTTGTAATAGCAAGAGCTGTATATGTCCACTGATAAGGGAATGGTTAAATAAATTATGGTACCCCCATAAATGGAACCCTTTGTTAAAAAGAACATGGTAGGGCTTCTCTGGTGGTGCAGTGGTTAAGAATCCGCCTGCCAATGCAGGGGACATGGGTTTGGACCCTGGTCCGGGAAGATCCCACATGCCGCAGATCAACTAAACCTGTGCGCCACAACTACTGAGCCTGCGCTATAGAGCCCGCGAGCCACAACTACTGAGCCCACGTGCCACAACTACTGAAGCCCGCGTGCCTAGAGCCCGTGCTCCGCAACAAGAGAAGCCACCGCAATAAGAAGCCCGCGCCCCGCAATGAAGAGTAGCCCCCACTTGCCGCAACTAGAGAAAGCCTGCGCGCAGCAACGAAGACCCAACACAGCCATAAGTAAATAAGTAAATAAATAAATAAATAAATAAATAAATAAATTTATTTTTTTTAAAAAAAGAACATGGTAGCTCTGTATGAACTAATATAACACTATCTCCAAGATGTAAGTTACAAAAAAGAAAACAAGCTAAGTGCAAAATAGTGTGCAATGCATGTAAGTAAAAAAAACAGAAAAGAAACCTACTACATACTCATGTGCTGTATATGCACAGACTATCTCTAGAGAGATGCACAAGTAACCAGTAGCAGTGGTATCCTTTGGTAGGATAACTGTGGTTAGGTACAGGTGGGTGGGAGGCTTACTAATCACTATATACCCTTTTGTACCTTTGGAATTCTTTATCATGTATCTATTAAAAAAAAACAAAATAGATCACTACTTTTAAAAGTACCTGAACCCCAGTCTTATTAGCTTTCAATTTTAAATACTGAGAGCTTCTCTATGCCACAAATCTTTTTATTCCTGGAACTCCTTATGCTCCAAATTTCTAATTACATATGAAAATAAGCCATAAAAAGAATTCTTTATAATTTTCAGTAGATACCTGCAGCCTCACCTTAAATATGATGACAATGGGTATATCTTCCGACAAAGTATTATGCCTCAAATAAAATCGTCCTTGTTTCACAGCCATATTGGTTCTGCTTTTTTTCTCATGGGTAGAGCTGTACGGAAACACAAGTTGGTTAAACTACATCCCCACTTAGTTCCAAGCTAGTTAACATGCAGTAGCAAATGACCACCAATCAATAAGATTCAATTGATCAACAATGATCAATAAGGTCCTTCCAAATAGGTGTCTTTTTACACAACTCCTCTCCTGCCTCCACCGCCACTTCCATCATTTTAAAACACTAGAATTGTTTCTTTAGCTTTGAGATTATGGTGGAAGTTTTGTGCGTGAATGAGTGACAATCACCAATTCATTTTGACCTACTTCACTTTGATTCTACCTGAATTGCTTTGATCTAGTGTGGGATATATTTCTGATCAATTTTATACATTTGAAATGAAAAACTTCAAAATGAGCCTACACTATAATGGGAAAACTACACGGAAATGAATAAATACTATGAGTTTTTAAACTAATAATCCAGTAAAATATACCTACAATTTTGGTATACAGTGAAGCCAAAAGAAACTAAGGAATCTCCTTCTGTTGATCTCTGTTAGCTGTAATTTTCCTAGTGGATTTAAAAACATTTCCAAGCTTTAATCAACCACAATAATAACACATACTGATCACCCACTACATGCTGTGTGCACTGTTACTCACTCTACTTACACTAGCTCTAATCTCCTACATACCAACACTTATTTCGAAGTGCTGCCCCCAAATCACGTACGAGGAAACCAAGGCTTAGAGAAGCTAAGTAACTACTCCCCCAACTAGCTCATAGCTAGTAAACAACTGTGGGATTCAAATCCTGATTGCCCTGGCTTCAAAAGCTGCGTACAACAGGAAGATGTGGGTTGCAGAATTATTAGATCTGGATTCAAATGCCGGCTTCCTCATGATCGATGTCACCCTGTGCTCAAGGCCTGTTACTCATATGGAAATAACAGCACTTATCTTGGAGGGCTGAGGTGACAATTAAATATATATAAAGCACCTAGTACACTACCTGGCTCCTAGTAACTGCTCAATAAATGGGCACTATTGTTAGCTGCCTCTCCACCAGAAAGAAAAATGCAGAAACTCTAAGCTAAGGAGTTCACTTTAGGTTGTCAGAAGAGAAACTCTATTGCATACTGACATTTTAACTATGCCACATTTCTTAATTCCCAGAACTCATTAACATCCAAATTTCAAATTACATAATAATAAATCAGAGAAAAGAAGTTACAGGAGTGATATAAGGGATACTGTTGTAGAAAAATGAGTACACTATGAAGGAGGCTGGTCTAGAAAACTAACAATACAATGTTAAGTACATGATATACAATTCATTAAGTATAAAATAGTCTCTGATTATATCAGCGTAGGCATACATATGTAAAATGGTGAAAGACTGAAAAGGCACATGAAAAACTAAAGAGTGGTTTTTTAATTCTTTTTTAAAAGTTCCTTTAATGTTATAGATTAACATAAAGTTCAACTTGAATAAAATAACTAATGGTCTTTTGAGCAATGTCTCATACTTTCATCACTGGAAATTTTAAATCAATACTCTATGCTTACAGACTTACACAATTAATTGAATGCAGGTAGTTTAACTATTACACTGCCTGTTACTGGAGAGAAATAACTGGCTACCTCCGTATTGAACGATAATCATCTGACACTAATGGAATGATCAATATTTCTTAAGAACACCATCCCTGCCATCCATACCTGGTAACTGAAGCACCCACGGCCCCTTTTCTGTCAGCCTCCACGATGATCCTGTTCTTAGACAGCTGCTCTTGGATAAGAATAACTTTTTCTACTCCTTTAACAATGAAGTAGCCCCCTGCCCAAGGGAAACAAGAAAGGCGTCACCAGCTATCCTTCCAACAGTGTGATTTAGTAATGGCAGTGATCTCCTGATCACTCTTCGATCACCTCACGGTGCTGGCCATCACTCAGTTCGAAGGGGTTTGTCAATATTGTTTTACGAACTGGTAATAGTCTCAGCACATGATTTTATACAAATGAACCACAAGATGATAAACTTCTTGAAGACAAGGAACGTATCTTATTGGTCTATGGATCACCAGCAGCTGACATATATGAGAGGTGAATGAAAAAAATGTTAAATAAATTAGTCTTCAGATTTTATAAGCACAGAATTAACTGACAATCTTCAATATAAGCTAAAATTTGCTCTTAGTTTTCTAACAAATCATTGACAATGGCAGATTAAGACTAGGTTTCCAAAATAATATTCGATATTCAATAAAACTCGTAAAACATTATGACATACTTTTGCACACAATTCAGAACAGGATAAAGTGAGACTTCATTTTACCTTCAGGATATAAGCAAAAAGAAGGCAATATATTTGACTTATGCAAAATCCTGTTTCTAATAAAGTCATGTTCTTTGTTAACCTCTTTCCAAAACCTTCTGGGATTCTACATCAACGCAAATTTAAAGGGATTAGATTAGAGCAACCATAAACTAAATTAATGTGAAACATGAACTAAGGAATTAAAAGAACTTTCTGTTAAGTGCTAAGCTTGAAACTTAAAAAAAATACTGCCTAGAAATAAGTACAAAAATATAACTTTAAAAAATTTAAACAGAAGACTTTCATTTTTTGCCCCTATACAGCATTTAAAACAGCCTGAAGTGAGCTACTTGTGACTTTTCAGATGAGGTAGACAAGGAACTTTGTGAGATTACTCTTGAATTTTTAAGGATACCAAAAGAAACCACTGAGCAAAGAGACAAAGGAAAGCCTGATAAACCACAGCAATAAATCAGAACTTGGGGTATTAAAGTTTTATACTTGAAATAAAAGAGGAAACGGTATATCTTTTAAAAATACAGACTAACAGAATAAAGTTGGAACCAAATTTCTCAATGTTTTGCAAAGTTTTACCCAAGTTGACTATAAAGCAGAAAGGCTGGTATTGTTTCTGAGAAAAAGTGGTAAAACAACAGCAAGAGCAAAACAAAAGCAAAAGAAAAAAAAGAAAAAGGAAGGGGGCACAAATCCAAGAAATCACACATACCTGGATCTAAAGGACATTCATTCAGTTTGGCAAATTCTGCTGGTGTTTTTCCTGTAAGAACACAGTTTGAACTACGTAGCATTATGGGCATTCTGTTTAAAATAAAACAAAAGAAAATGTCACATACAGTTTGTCACTGGTAAAAAAGCTGAAAAGAATACATACTGGGCACTGCACACATCACCAAGGGGTCTGCATTCCTGTTTGACATGCTAGGAAAGGCGGAGGGATGGTATTGCATGAAAGAGTCAAGTGAAATGAAGTATTTCCTCAGGCACACCGCTCTTCTGGTACAGATAACAAAAACTCAAATGTGTGGTTTCCTTAAACTTTGCAGACAAGCCTGAGCGAAAGTCACAAATGGCAGCAACACTTCATTTGTGGTAAACAAAGTGACTCCCCTTAGGTAGAAACAGCACAATGAATCAAAGTGTAAGGAACAAGAGACTATCAAAACTAACCAGGCAATTTTGAAAAAGAACTAAGCAAAACTTCTAGAAATGAGAAATGTAAGCCTTAACTTAAAAATCTAGGAGTGGGCTAGGCTGAATAGTAGATTTGATGCTGCTGAAGACAGAATTACTGAACTGAAAAAGAGATCTGAAGAAATTATTAAGAATGTATTTTTAGAGACAGAGATAAAGATATGAGGGTTTCAGAGTCCTGGAAGGAGACAGTGAGAAGGCCTCATGTATGTCTAATCAGATTTCTACACAGCGAGAATACACAGAATGTGTGAGAAGTCCTATTCAAAGAAACAATGGCTGTGAACTTCTAAAAAATGTATGAAAGCATAAACCACACAATATCTATGCAGAATAAATAAAAAGAAAGCCACATCATAATCAAGATGCAAAACATCAAAGACAAAGAGAAGATTTAAAACCCAGCCAGAGGTAATGGCAGGTAACCTGCCTTTAAAGGAAGGGAATGATAGTTGGATGGACGGATAACTTCACACATGCAATTAACAGACGACAGTGCAGTGATAAGCCAGTGACTGTCAACCTAGATTTGTGTATTCTGTTAAGTCACCATTCAGAATGAAGTCAATACAAAGATATTTTCAGACAAAAACTAAGAAGTTACTACTAATGAACCCTCACTAAAAGAATTTCTAGGGAAATTCCCTGGCAGTCCAGTGGTTAGGACTCCGCACTTTCACTACCGAGGGTGTGGGTTCAATCCCTGGTCAGGGAACTAAGATCCCACAAGCTGTGTGGTGCAGCCAAAAAAAAAAAAGATTTTCTAAAAGATAATACTTCAGGAAGATGAAAAACAAATGTTGAAGAAAGTCTGACATGCAAAAATGTATAGTGAACAAAGAAAATGGTAAATAATGTGGGTAAGTAAAAACAAATATTAGCTCTAAGATAATAATTTCTAATATATGGGTTAAAAAAGACAAAACAAGCTAGAACTAAAATGCATAACAAAAGCATGTATATCAGGAGGGTCGATTTGATCCAAGTTAAAGCTTTCTAAGGTCCATGACCTTTCCATAAGAATAAACATATTATTTTCAAACTTTGTAAAATATGCAATTCAAAATTTCTAAGGTAAGCATAAGCAACCAGAACTACTGTACATGACTTTCAAATCAGCTGGGAGAGAGTAGGGAAAAAAAACTTCCATGAACCCTAAAGGTAAAAAGAGAAAAAACTGAAATGAAAAGCTGGACAGATTAAAAATGCAAAATAAGTTGACAGAAGTATATCCACATATATCTGTAACATATAATAAATATAAATGAACTACATTCTCGGATAATTTTTTTAAAATCTAGCCATATGCAGTTTATTTCAAACATACCTAAAACGTAAGGACATAAAGATAAAAAGAAAAGGATAAAAAAAATGATATGCCAGAAAAATAACCAAGAGAAAGCAGATGTGGCTATAGTAAGAGCAGACAAAATAAATTTTAAGGTAAAACAATATTACAAGAGATAAAGATAAATGCCTAATATTCAATAACAAAAGGTTCAATTCACCAGGAAGACCTAACAATTCAAAACTTCCATGCACCTAATATCATAACTTCAAAAAGCAAAAATACACAAAAACATAAAGAAAAATGGACAAATCCATCACCGTAGTGGGAGATTTTAACACATCTCTCCTAGTACTTATTAAAACAAATCAAAAAATCAGTGAAGACACAATATCTAAACAACACAATTAACGAGCTTGATCGAAAAGAAAAACATAGTGACACAACAACTGGAGAATACCCCTTGCTTCCAAACACACATGAAACATGTATGAAAAGAAACAGGTTTCCACAAAGTTCCAAAACTTGATGTAAAGCACCAATTTGCAAATTTAAAAACAGTCTTCTAAGTAACTCATAGGTTAAAAAAGAAATCATAATGGGAAGGTAGGGACAGAAATATCCTCATTTGAGGGACTTCCCTGGTGGTCCAGTGGTTAAGACTCCGTACTTCCATTGCAGGGGGTGTGGGTTCAATCCCTTAGTTCCCCCTGGTTGGGGAATTAAGATCCCACATGCCTCGAGGCATGGCCAAAAAAAACAAAAAAACCCAGAAAAAAAAGTCCTCATTTTAACATTTAAATAAAGAAAAAAGACACTGACTAATATATAAGAATATTAAAAAAATTTTTTTAAGAATATTAAAATTACCAGAGTAACCAAAAGAAGAATTAAAAATACGAAACAAAATTTGGAAGAGGAAGGGAGAAGGAAAGTGAATGATACAGATAAACCAATCCACACCTTCTATATTAGGAGTCAAAAAATAGTTGTCTAAAATTGATGTAGCAAGAAAAAAAGGTATAAGCATAGCATTTAAAGTTATGGATGTAATAACCAGAAGAAATAACAGAACTGGTTACAAGGTCAGGAATGGGACTAGGGATGAGGAAGGGTAGGGAGGAAGACTCCTGCTTTGTATCAAATGTTCTTATGTACTATTTGATTTGCTACCAAGTATAAATATTATTTGGATTAAACTAAAAACTTTTTAGTTCAAAAAAACAATTAAATGAGATAATGTTTCCAATTATGGTAGTACCTGATATGAGCAGTCTAATTAACAGAGGTCGGAATGCAGGACTAACAAATGAAATCACCTATCACAGGACCTGGCACCTGGTAGGTATTCAACAAATACCAGTTACATGCCCATCCTTCCCTGCCCCTCTTTAACCCAGGATCTAAACCTTAAATGTATTTCTGGTTTGCTCCAGTATCTCCTGCCTTTCTTTCACAATACTCAAACTGGATAATCATTTAGCAACAGTCCAAGATTTAACTGGACACAAGTATGGTCCATTTATAAGAAAGAGAGAAGCTCTAATCTTAACACTGATAAACAGTCATGCTAAGACAAAGATTAACATTTTAATACCCCTACTTCTTTTCCTAAGTGAAGAATGAGGAGAATGTAGCCAAACAAGCGATGTCTTAAGCGTCTTCTACTTACCTGAGGACCCAGCAGAGTGCAGACAATGACAGTTAGCTGGTGCATATTTAATGAACAAATGGATGTTTATTAAACTCTTAGCACTTTTGAAGGGGGGCAGAACACTTGAGCGGTAATTATTTGCACTAAGTTTAAAGTCCAACATCATTATTAAACTCATTATTAAATACTGTGGATTTTGTCCATTTCTATAGGAGAATCAATATATTTCCCTAATTAGGAAAAGGAGGCAGCAAAAATGCTAGCTGATGCTATCTATTATTTCCAAACTTGTTCTGCGCAAATAAATAACTTCTGCCTTAAATACTGCTATAAACACTCATTCTTCCAGGAAAATTCAAAATATGTAAGAATCCACCAAGAAGACCAGCCCAGGAGAGTTCAGTGAAATGCCATCTTACCCAATGTTTCCCTAACAGCCTGGAATTACAGGAGGAAATGGAAGCAATTTCCTTAACTTTATAGAAAAGGTTTCACAATTTAAATATAACAACCACAACAACGTGATGGACGCTGCTCCAAGTGCTTTACATGTGCTGACTCACTGGACCCATAAAATAACCCCGTGAAGTAGGCTCCATCTCCCCCATTTTTCAGATGAGGAAACAGGGCGAGAAGAGCATTAGTACTTGCTCGCGGTCACCTCACGGGGCCGCAATGCTGGCAGCGAGGCTCCAGGAGGTGTCAGTCCTCACCTGCCAATGGGTAAGGCGTTGCGGATGATCCTCTGGCTGCCTCGGGTGTATTCAATATCCACTGTGATGGGGGCGGAGTATGTCATGTCCCGCAACCGGCACTGAAAGAGAATCAGACAATCACGGCTCCTCTCTGGAAAAGAAAGGATCCTGGCAGCCTCAAAGAGCTCTTCTCGAGTAGCAGTATGGCCCATGCTGGACTCTGATCCCTCCATGGAACACAGCTGCCCCCTGTGCTGCCTTAAGGGCACTGGGAGGTACAAGCTTACCTTCTCCATGAGGGGACGATGCCAGCCATGGATCTAGACATTGCCACAGCATCCCCACCCCTGCCAGCCCAGAAATGGGACAATAAATCTGGTACTGATTTTCTTCTCACTGATCTGATGCCATCACCAGTCTGCTCCCCTATCTTTGAAGCCATCAGATCATCCTTTGCAAACTGGGTCCTTGGAAAGTCATCAATGTGGCTGGCTTATTCAAAATAGTTAACAACCAGTATAATAATAACTAAAGTATGTACATGCACAAACTAAAAGAACTAAACTATATTTCCTTTTATTCTCCAAACAAACTAAACTATACCACAAAATTCCTTTCCAAGGGATATGTCAGAGCATGAATCACTCAACACATCATTCTAACAATTTCTGAGTCACTTGTGGAACTTCAGAAATTGTTGGTGCGCGCTTTACTTTCACGTGGTGATGACTCACTAAGAGAAGCCCTTGCCTGGGCCATGATCAGGAAACCCCATCAAAATCTTCCGATGACTTCTCCATTATATTGATGGTCATCAGGTGCCTTGCAGTCTCAAAAAGAGAATTTCTCTGAACCTCAACCATACAATTCATGATGCTGAATCCTCTCTCTGGCTTTTACTGCACCAAAGACAGATACAAACTTTTTCTAGCCTAACAGTGCCTAGGATTTAAAAATATTATATAGTCCTATTATTGACCAGTATATTACCTTACATTTAATTATATCAAGCCTCCTGCAGGCCTGACCAAAGGTAGCGTGGCACGGTGATCGGAGTGTGGACTCTATCTTCTGTGCTCAAATCCTGGCTCTACCAATTAAGTTTTAAATAACCTTTCTGCATCTCAGTCTCCTCATATGTAAAATGGGAATGTGAATAATTTTAATTCCCAAGAGTATGAGTATATATTTTTAGAATGGTGCCTGGTACAGAGTACTATATAAATATTATCTTGTTTTTGTTAATAAAACTAATGTAACACCAATGATAGGCAGACATTCATGGGTCTTAACAAACTCAACCCTTCAAATGGAAATGAAATTTGACAGAAGTGGTAAACATGGGGCCCCAAACTACTTCTGGGGCCCCCTCTGTCCCCCTCGAACTCTCTCTTATCAACAGGAATAGGGCTGTGTGGGTAGAGCCTGCAGTACCTGCACCCCCAGTCCTGCTGTGGGTCCCATGACTGCCCACCCACCTGCTCTCCCACGCTCCCCATCTCTCTAAGAGTCAATATCCCTCCAAGAAATCTTTGCACCCTCCTTCTCTAATTGCAGTAATACCCATGTGTTTTCTTCAACATCAGGAATAATTATTATAATGACAATTGTGGCTTCAGCCTTCTTGAACTACTTCGAATTCTTCGTCTTCTCCCTTCTCTGAACCCAGTAATATACTAGTTTAGAAGGTGACTTGGAAATTGTTAATTGGCTGTTTAGTTCTTGAAAAATTGGAAAGTTCTAGCCAAATGGAAAGCGGAGGTGGGGAAAGCCAAATCGGGGCACACAGTTTCCAACATCCAGTCCTCACTACTCCCTGTTCAATCCAACGTCACATATTTGCCTTACCTACCATCTAGGCTGCAAACCCTGGTGTCTCTGTTTCATTTGTTTTGTTATTTTAATCCACAAGAGTATGAACTTGAGCAAAGATATTATGTCTTATTTCTTTTGTATCTCCCAATTTTGCAGCACAAAATAAATGTTCAATCAATACTCGGTGATTAATACCAAAATTACCTATATAAAATATCTGGTTACTTGATCACACTTCCTGTTTCACCTTGCTTAGACAACAACCATAGCATTCTAACACCTTACTTGTTCTTTACTAAAGATTCCTGTGCTATGTTCCCTAATTGCTATTTTAGCTTTACATTAACACAAACCAGAAAAATCTACAAAAATCATTTTCCTTCCTGAATCAGTGCCCAATTATGGACACTAAGTGGAAGAACTTGAAGAGAAATCTAGAATCCGTTAAAAGCCAATAAACAGGCCTGTTCTAAAAGCCGTTGTCTGTAGCTCTTTTAAAACCCTGACATTTACATTTTCTTCTCCTCTGCCTCTTCTGCTAGACTGTGAGATCCTTGTCCTCAGTCCCTCTGCAAATGCAAGGCCTGCTGACCCTCAAGATACGTGCTAAGCGAGAAACCCCTGCAGTGAACAGCACACTGCACCAGACACCAGTGGTCAGCAAGGATGGGGGGTGGAGAGACCATGAAAAAACTCAGAAACAGGACATAAATAAGACACAGTGACCTAACAGTGCAAGTTAACTAGGATTAAATAATAAACCAACTAGTACAAAACTGTTTCCTAATATAATATGATATTATACAGGTGCTTATTTATTTTGGTTATCTTGTCTCATAAGAGATTTTTTCCCATTTTTAAATCATTTTTTAAGAATATATTTTAAGGGCACTGACTCTTCCAGTTAAACCAAACAAATCCAATTAAATTAAGGTTGATAATTACCTCATGAGGGGACACTGGTCTAGTTACATTGAAGCTTTCTTCAACATCAGGAAGCCCGACATAGATATTAAGATATCTGAAAAGCAAGTTATTCCAGAACCAATTACAGTTCTTCAAAGAACATATAAACAATCAAGCTATTTTCCTCCTGAATACAAGATTGCCCTTTGACAAATGCTTATCTTGCAGAGGATGACAAATTAAAAAATTATAATTGGAGATCTTAAAGTCACAGAACACACAGTTTACAAAGGAGAGAAAATGCTATCAAGTTATCTTTAAAAAAAAATACTGTAAATCTCTTTACAAAAATATTGAAACTATAGCTCCCTACAAATGATACTTAAGGAAAAAAGCAAATGCAAAAGAGTAGCTATAGTACGCTACCATTCTCACAGGAAAGGATATAAGAGGAAAAAATATATGTGCTCATTTGTGCAGAAGAAACAGGAAGAAGAAAGCAGAAACTAATGAGACTGATTACCTACAGGGAGCACTGGGAACAGGGTGGGAAGACCTGGAAGGGGAGGGACAATTTCCTGAATAGACTTTTTTCTATGGGTCTAACTTTTACAACCATAATAATGTCTCACATACCCAAAATGGAATACAAACCTTACTGCACTACAAATGAATAATATAACGGCACTGAACAGGTAACAAAGAAAATAACTAACCTGAGTAACTTTAGAAAACAGTATTTTGATTGGATACAGCAAAGACAGAAAAGCAGTATACAAATATTAGTAAATTTTATTCTCACAGAGTGATGAATTAACAATTCTGAAACTACTTTATGTATATCCTAGGACTGAATAAATAAGTAAATATAGCTCTGTCTACTGAGACTTCAGTACCCATATCTTGGTGTCTAAACACTACTCTCCAATAAAAGAGACTTAAGCTCCTTGGAGAAATGATTGATTCCAGGCTGGGACAGGAAAAATACAAGATGAACCACATCTCATGGTACCAGAAAGTAAAGGAGGGCTCGAAAATTCACAGGGGCATGTTGAAAGGATGCAGCAGTCAACTTGATGAATCTCCCTATGGCCAAATCTGGGACCATGTGAGAAATAAAACAATGATAGTACTGGATTATGATGCATAGAATAAAATAAACATCCATGAGTTCATATTGATATAAATAAAATTACGGATAGAGAGTAAATGAGGGGAAGAAAAAGCTCTTCCTCACAGTAGAATTCTAACATTAATGTAGAAAGAATGATGGAAATAGAGACTTGCCAACAGGTAAACACCACAGCAATTACTGTTGTAGGTAATTGCTACAACAATCATCAATGCATGCTAAAAGTAGTGGGTAAAGTGCAATGAGAAATAAGATATTCGCATAGTCTCGAAGGATCACCTTATAAGATAGTGATTAATTACTGAAGGAAAAATTGGTAACTTTACAGTGGAGAAACCTGGAAGATACCATCTTAATCAAGTGAACAAAGTTAAAATCACCAGCCGTTAAATATATTGACATCTGTACCCCCTGATATGGTACAGTGAGAATGACACGAAGCATCGCTTCTGTGGTATTCTGGCCAAAAAGGCATAACCCAATGTAGCCATGAGCAAATACCGTACAAACCCAAATCAAGAACTTTCTACAAAACGACTGACCAGAATTCTTCAAAAGTGTCAAGGTCATGAAAGACCAAGAGAGTTTGAGGAACTGTCATAGATTGGAGAGGATGAAGGAGACATATGACATATGAACATAATGCAGGTCCTGGATTGAATCCTGGACCAGAAAAGGACATTAGTGGGAAAACTAAGATTTGTAGATTAGTCAACAGTATTGTATCAGTGCTAATTATGCTATGGCTACGTAAGATGTTAATATCAGTATAAACTGGGTGAAGTGTAACATGGGAACTCCTTGTCCTATTTTTGTAATTTTCCTCTAAAATTGTTTTTAAAAAAGTTTAAACCTAATAGTTTCAGTAACTTTTTTTTTTTTTAATTTTATTTATTTATTTATGGCTGTGTTGGGTCTTCGTTGCTGTGCGAGGGCTTTCTCTAGTTGCGGCAAGTGGGGGCCACTCTTCATCGCGGTGCGCGGGCCTCTCACTATCGTGGCCTCTCTTGTTGCGGAGCACAGGCTCCAGACGCGCAGGCTCAGCAACTGTGGCTCACGGGCCTAGTCGCTCCGCGGCATGTGGGATCTTCCCAGACCAGGGCTCGAACCCGTGTCCCCTGCATTGGCAGGCAGATTCTCAACCACTGCGCCACCAGGGAAGCCCCTCAGTAACTTTTCACTCATAACTACCTGTTATCCTTAGCTTACCAATTAAAAATTAAGCATTTGATAAATATCTTCCTTTTAAACAGATAAAAGGAGAATTATGTTAAGAGTCTTGACAGCAACTACATTCACTACAAAAAAATGTTAGACATAATCAAAATAGCAAATTAAGAGTAGTTGATTCCTTACTTTAAGTACCACATGGGGTCAGCATCACTCGTAACCTTTTCATTGGCTTTCATTATTTTCTTTATCTGCAGGGGAAAGAGTAACATGAGGAAAGACTCTGGCTTCCAGTTAATTCTTAACCATATCCTTTTCCAAGATCTGATCCTTACCTCTACATTAATGAAATAGTTAAATGAATCTATATGCTGTTTCACAAGGCCTTTCACCTAAACAGATAAAAAGTAAAAAGTAGGTTAGCAACAAAATAGCAGATTACACAATGGATCTCACCTGATCCATAAATTTTCCTCAAAACCAAAGTGAGAAAAGAAATCCATGAATTTTACTTAGCAAAGCTTTACAATTATGTGTCCTCATTCCATTTCTCCTCCATCTTACTAGAACACCATCAAATTTTCCTCCCTGAAAAACAATCTGACCTTTGGAATTCAAGATATGAGTACCTGAATATACCTAATGACTCCCCATGAGCTAACAAATAAGGCAGGATTTTCTCTACATGCTTTGAATTTACAAAAAAAATCCAAGAAAAAATACAGCAGTTGAGCATCATCTCTTCAACCCTCAAACAACGTCTATTTTCTTTCTTGTCTTGCTCCTATGTAAGCAGTTTTATGATTTCCACATATCTGTCTTTCACATCACTTTTAGAAGAATGAAGGGAAAAAACAAGGATCTCTATTAAGAAAACCAAAAATAATGGCATTTAAAATTGGAAGCAGAGTGAACATCAGGGACCTAAGATCGATCAGCTGGCAGAGACTTCCTTTCATCTCAGAAGTCAGTATGGCTGCAACAAAGCGCTATGAAAAACACTGAAATGATAAACATATAGAATCCAGTCTTAGGATTTAAAGGACTGTAATATATTCATCTTTTTACATTAATCTTCAAACACAATTAGTTCAACACTTCTAGAACACTCTCAACAGATAATCACAGGGCCTTTGCTTTAATTCCACCTCCTTATTCAGGATCTCACTGGCTTACAAAGCAGCCATCCTATTATGAAATAGTCCTGATTGTTAGGGGAAAAATTCACCCTTATAATGATCTGCAGTCTGCCTTCCCCCAGTTTCCACCCCTTGGGCTTAACTGTCTTTTCTGGAGAAAATGCCTGCTCTACCACAGTCTGTTTAGTTGTCACATCACTCTTTCATGTTCTCACTTCCAGGCTGAACAGGCACTTCCACTATTCCTCGCAGGCATGCCTTCCAGACCCTTCAGCAGCCCATGAACTGCTCCTGAGTGGGCTCCACTTTGTCATCACATGGATGCCCTGAACTCACCGACAATCCTCCACAGTCTGACCAGTGTACAGTGGGGCTACTACGTACCTCCCTCATTCTGGATAGTTTACCACTGCTATTAAAAAACAAGGTCACATTACAGGCTGATCAACTAAAACTCAAAAGGTAATTTTTATGTTCACAAAAGAATGCTATTAAGTCAAGCACACCCCATTTGGTACTTGTGCAAAACTAAGAGGGACTTACATGAGTCCCTCTTCACTGCTGTCACCCCAACCTAACGTTCCAAGTCTTGATTCTACCTGCCCACAGCACTGCAGCCTCACAAGCTTCAAGTTCCTGTCTTCAGTTACGTATTAAAAATCTTTATATTTTTGTTCTTGGACAAGTATATTTCAAGGTGGTCTGAGTAAAAGAGAACCCCAACTTTAAATGAATGAAATAGCTGTAGTCTCATGTCTCTGTTAAGTTCTCTACCTTGTCAACTACAAAGTGGCATTTTCCATTGGCACCTGCCATCTAAGCACTAATATTCTAGTCGACAGTTCAGAAGATTGAAGGTTCGAGTCCCTTCATGGTTGCCATAGTAACTGTCGACTTAAAAAAAATGCACAACATGAGAATTGCAAGTTAAGTTTTATTTGGGGCAAAATGAGGACTGCAGCCGGGAGACAGCATCCCAGATAGCTCTGAGAAACTGCTCCAAAGACGCAGGGGGGAAGGTCAGTATATATGTGATTTTGGTGAAGGGGGAATACATGCAATCAAGCACATATTTTTTACAGAAGGTTTCTCCTAGTCTCGTGAAGGTTACTGCTAGTCACGAGGAGCAGACGTCACCATGAAGGATTTTAGTGCTTTTCTAGATATGAGGAGATACAAGAATTGGGCTCATAAAATTGGCTCCTGAAAATATCTAACTATCGGGCTTCCCTGGTGGTGCAGTGGTTAAGAATCCGCCTGCCAATGCAGACAACACGGGTTCGATCCCTGGTCCAGGAAGATCCCACATGCCGCGGAGGAACTAAGCCCGTGAGCCACAACTACTGAAGCCCGTGTGCCTAGAGCCCGTGCTCCGCAACAAGAGAAGACACCACAGTGAGAAGCCCGTGCACCGCAACAAAGAGTAGCCCCTGCTCACCACAACTAGAGAAACCCCATGCACAGCAACGAAGACCCAACACAGCCAAAAATAAAAATAAATAAAATAAATTTTTAAAAATATATATCTAACTCTCTGAAGACCTGTTTTGCCAGTTTTTCCCAGAGCACACAGTGCCTCATTTCTGCTCTCCACCTGAACTCCTTTCAGGGGGTGTTGAAAGTCAGCAGCTGCAGTAGCACATGATTTAATCCTTGTAGAGGTAGATGGCAAGTGCCAATGGAAAACGCCAATATGTAGTAGACAACCTCTTCTTGGACCACATACCACCAACTGTCTCCTCTTTTTTGAATCATAAATCCTACCCCTTCTCCTCTGCTTATGTGTGTGTGTGTATATATATATATATATATATATATATATATATATATATATAGTTCCCTTTGAAAAAGAAAAAAGTCATAATTAAAAACAACAACAACAAAAAAACTTCCCTTGACCTTACTATCATTTTATTTCATTTTTGGTTACTTAAAACTTCTTCAAGAGCTTCCTGTTGCTGTTAGAAGAAAAGCCAAAATCCTTCACATCAAATTCCTTAACCATAAAATCTGGTCAGAAATCTGGCCCTGACAGCTTCCCAGCTTCATCTCCCAGCACTCTCCCCTCTGCCTATTAACAGAAAACTAAGTTGGACAAAACTCTACTCATTTTTCAAGTCTTCATTCTTTCACTTAGCGAGATGCTTCCAAGATTCATCCATGTTGTAGCATATGTCAGCACTTGATCTCTTTTTATTGCCAAATAATATTCCATTGTATGGATATACCATATTTTATTTATCCATCCATCAGCTGATGTTCATGTGAGTTGTTTACACTTTTTGGCTATTATGAATAATGCTGCTATGAACATCTGTGTACAAGTTTTTGCATGGACATATGTCTTCATTTATCTTGAGTAAATACCTAGAAGTGGAATCGAAGGATCAGACAGTAACTATGTTTAACCATTTGATGAACTGCCAGGCTGTTTTCCAAAGCGGCTGCAACATTTTACATTCCCATCAGTAGAGCGTTAGGGTTCTGATTGCTCCACATCCTCATCAACACTTGCTACTGTCTTTCTTTTTTTGCCTATAACCATCCTACTGTGTGTCAAGTGGTCTATCATTGTGGAACCTGCTACTACTCAGCATAAGCTCTTTAAAACTGAAATTCAATAATGATAGGAACTTATAATCCGTAGTTCCTCTGTCTAGCCACTCACCCGTTCCAGCCAAGCAGACTGGACTCTGTTTCCTATAGACCCCGTGGAGGCTCCTCTTGAGCACTTTTATTAAGCCATGCTCCCTGCATCCTACCTTTCAGCTTAGTTAATTCCTTTCCTCTTAAGATGTGGCTTACATCTCACCTCCTTTGGGAGGCCCTCTCTGACCACTTGTGGCATCACCCTTGCCAACAGCACTTTGGTTTGTATTATTCATGTGCCATGCTACAATGTATACTACTTCCCATCTCTAAAATTAGATTAGCAATCCCCTAACTAGTATTTTATAGACAGGGATACTGCCTTATAATTTCCTGTATTTCTAAAACCTAGAAAAGCACACAGTGGTATAAAGTCAAAAAATGTTGGTGAAAAAAATTTAATTTTAAAAAAGGCTTATTTCTTGACTCTTCATTGGAAAAACAACTAATTATTATTAAATATTAATTACCTTTAAAAATGCTGGAAGCAGCCGCCATTTTTCCTGTGAATCAGAACAATAAAAGTATCAGAACTCTGTGCTAGCAATCACAATATTTTCATGAGAAGTTATTTTAATGTACCCAAAATGACTCACTTCATCACAGTAAGCAAAAGAAAGTAAATGAAAACAAAAAGAACAATTTTTACACTGCAACCACTTTTATGGAAATCATATACGTGCTGTGTGTGTACATGTATACAAACATGTACACACACAAGTATATATAAACCACAGATTTCTTAAATAGAATATACTTTAATCTCTTCTTGGTGACTCAAGATTCCAAGTACTTTTCATCTTTATTTTATTCTCATGACACTTCCTGAGTAAGCACGGTTCGCCAGTTTGAGGAAGGGTGAGTAAGTTTCAGAGAGTCTGGTGTGGAAGCCAGGTCTCTCAACCCAAAGGGAGTTCTTTCTCCCCCCTATTTTCTCTCAACTAGTGCCTGGTCAGAGCTCAGGCTGCAGAAGGATATCACATGGTGTCCACATCCTACTTTAAATGGCTGCAAACTGCCACACTTCTTGAGTTCTTAGGCCTGCTCTTCACACCTTCCTGAGGTCGTAAACAGCCTACCATGATAAGACTCTTCATGAATGGTATCTAATCTGCTAATGGGAAATCTGACAAACGGTTAGAACTGAGTGTTAAGTAAGAATACAGTTTCTGAGTAAGGGCCCCAGGATCATGTAAGACTTTCCAAGAACTGTAAACTTTTTTACTTTGAGTAACAGGAGAAGCATTGGAAGGTTCTGAGCAAAAGAGTGACAAGATGATGTGACTCATTTTAACTGGATCACTCTAGCTGCTGGGGTGAGAACAGGCAAGGTTAGAAGGAGGGAGATCATTTAGGAGTTCACTGCAATACTCCAGGCTGATAACAATATGGATAGTGAGAAACTGTTGGCTAGGAAACTCAATGTGAAGTTAGAGCCAACAGGACTTGACAGTAGATTAGATGGAGACTCTGAGAGAAAGAGGAGTTGAGACTGACACCTTAGAGCTGCCATTTCTGGAGATGAGGAGGATGCTGGATTTCTGGATGCTGTCAGAGCAGCAGGTTTAGGTGTGCAGGGGTCATCAGGAGTTCGGTTGGGGGCATGTTAAGTTTGAAATATCCATTTGTCTAATTGGAGATGCCAAACAGACAACAAATATAGGTCTGGAACTTGGGAAGAGAGTGGCCTGGACATCTAAATCAGCGAGAGGTCAGCAAATGGATGGTAGTTTAAGCCGTGTAACAGATGAAATCACCTACAGAGTATATAGGTGGAGAAGAGTTCCATGAAGTGAGATCAAAAACACTCCAACATTTAGAGATGAGGAGCAGAAAGCACATCTAGCAAAGAAGACTGAGGAATGGCCTGAGAGGGAGGCAGACAATCTGGAAAAAGTAAAAACATTTTTCAAGAAAAAAGGTAGGTGGGGGCAGGGGGTATGTAGAAAATCTCTATACCATCCTCTCAATTTTGCTATGAACCTAAAACTACCCTAAAAAAAGTCAAATCTTAAAAAAAAAAAAGAAGTTGAGTCTGGCAAAACTCATCTATGATGATAGAAATCAAAAGGTGTGGTAGGGCACAGGCTGAAAAGGGAACTTTGTGGGATGCTGAAAATGTTCTATATCTTGTATGGGGTGCTGGTTATTTGGGTATACATAACTGTCAAAATTAATGTAAATGAACACTTAGTACTCATGCATCTTACTGTACGTAAATCTAAAAAGAAGAATGCGAGAAAGATCAGAGAAGACTATATGAGGAGAGTAGAAAGATCTTGAGGAGATCTGGCGGTGGGGGTGGGGTGGGTGGGGAGAAACAGGTTAGAGAAGTAAGCAGTGGCCAGAATGAGAAAAGGACTCATATAAATATGGTAAGGACTTTAGATTTTGCCCTGAGAGCAAAGGGCAGACTGAAGAATTTTAACCAAGGGAGCAACGTGATCATATCTGCCTGTTTAAACTGATGGCTCCGGCTACAGAGCAGAGAACAGACTGTTGGAATGGGACAAGTCAGAAGCCTAGGAAATAAGAGATGACAGTTGTTCAGACTTGGAGAACAGGAGAAATGAAGTTTCAGAATTGAGTACATTTTGTAGTTGGGGGCCCTTAAGATGGGACGGTGGATTGGATGCAGAGGACCAGGAAAAGGAACTGTTATTCCTGAATCAGAAGACTGGAAATGTAGTACTGGTCCCTTCACAGCTGTGCAAATTCAGACAAGAAACAGAAATCCTTTAGGCTTATTCCTTCAGCTCTCTGGAGAAGCAGTCCAGTCAGCAGTTAAGGATGAGGGCTCTGGAGTCTGACTGCCAGGGTCCAAAATACAGATCAGCCATTTAACAGCCTTCTGAAACTGGGTGAGTTACTTAACCTCTCTGGGCCTTAAAAATCTTCACTGGCAAAATGGGGCAAAAATATTACTTGCTTCAGATGATTAAATAACATAATGCTCGTTAGGCTTGAACAGAGCTGGCACATACGTGCTCAGTAAATGCTGGCTCTTAAATAGCTGTTCAAGAGCTAAAAATTCAGATCAACTATACTCCAATATAAAAAAAAAAAAAGTTAAAAATCCAGTATTGCCCAATGAAGATCAGCAGTGTATTGCAGGCACGCACAGATTGAATCTAACAGACTGATTGTAATTCCTTTATTTGCCGAATAATTATTAAAGAAATAGATTTACTGATCCTGTCGGCCATTCTCCTCCTTAAACTTGTCAATGGCATCCCAGGCCTCCTTTAGATGTCTAACAAAACCTTTCATAATCAGGACCCTTATCTGTCACCCTTAATCTCTCCTCTACTTTTCTTCACTCCAGTACTACTGGATTTAATTCCTTAAAAACAGATGGTCTTGCCTCTAGGCTTCCAGTGTCCTGTTCCCTCTACCTGAATCTCTCCCTTGACTATTTTTCCACTTCCCATCCCATACCAACTAAGATTTTGAGGCCCAGAGAAGTTATATGTACCTTTCCAGAAAATAAAATTACGTCAACATCTGAACTTCATTAGGCAGCTCACTGTAGGGCAGTTATCCTTAACTTCTGAGAATCTGATGAAAGCTACGGGGCTACTCCCCCGAAAACACCTAGGCAAAATTTGGAGTAAATCTTCTCGGCGTTTAAAATACTCCTGCAGCCCAAACTTGAGTTCCCGGTGAAAAGGAGAAATTACTAGCCTGGGATTCAGACGATCTGGTTTTCCCACCATAGCCAGCTGTGGGACCTCACCAAAGTGGCCTAAGCTCCCTAGACCTCATTATCCCTTTATAAGCCGTCAAAGATGCAATATGTCCCCCAAGGTGGGCGAGAGTCAGTCCTGACAACACACGAACACTAGAATGCTTCCAACCCGAGAGCCGTGCGCGGGGCCACCGGGTCTGCGCGGCGGTAGACATCTCCCCTGAGCTTGACCCCTGCACGCACAAGCGGTGGCCGGCTCTGGAGAGGACTCGCGCGCGGAGCCCCGAGCACGCGCGGAGTCCTGAGCATGCGCGGAAGACGCGGCCCGCCCCCCTCCGCTGCCACAGCTCTCGGGGCAACGCCTCCCGGGGACGCATCCCAGCCTCTCTTCCGCTCGCCGCGTGCCCTGCCCTCACCTCTACAGTCGGGATCGGCGCAGCCAGCTGCTCCGGGGTCAAGTTCCCAAACTCCTCCGCAAGCACGTCCATGCTGTTCACGACGAAGGAAGGAGCAAACAACCCTCACGCGCGCGTTCGCTTGGTCCGACAAACTGCTGTACCCGTGCGCAGTGAGAGAGCAGTGCGCGGTGGCCTAAATAGTCACCGCCGCGCAACTTAATTGGAGGCGCGGAAGAAAGGTTCCGCTTGCTCTCGGTCAGAACTTGCGGTTGAACCCGGATGTGGCTGAGGCGGAGCTTGGAAACTGCGCCCCCTGGTGTCGCTCGGAAGTCTCGCCTGGGTATTCTTAAACCCCAGCGGACAGATTTTTTTTTTTTAAACATCTTTATTGGAGTATAATTGCCTTACAATGGTGTGTTAGTTTCTGCTTTATAACAAAGTGAATCAGTTATACATATACATATGTTCCCATATCTCTTCCCTCTTGCATCTCCCTTCCTCCCACCCTCCCTCTCCCAACCCTCTAGGTGGTCACAAAGCACCGAGCTGATCTCCCTGTGCTATGCGGCTGCTTCCCACTAGCTATCTATTTTACATTTGGTAGTGTATATATGTCCATGCCACTCTCTCACTTTGTCACAGCTTACCCTTCCCCCTCCCCATATCCTCAAGTCCATTCTCTAGTAGGTCTGTGTCTTTATTCCCATCTTACCACTAGGTTCTTCATGACCTTTTTTTTCCCCCTTAGATTCTGTATATATGTGTTAGCATACTGTATTTGTTTTTCTCTTTCTGACTTACTTCACGCTGTATGACAGATTCTAACTCCATCCACCTCACTACAAATAACTCAATTTCATTTCTTTTTATGGCTGAGTAATATTCCATTGTATATATGTGCCACATCTTATGTACCCATTCATCTGTCAGTGGACACTTAGGTTGCTTCCATGTCCTGGCTATTGTAAATAGAGCTGCAATGAACATTTTGGTACATGACTCTTTTTGAATTATGGTTTTCTCAGGGTGTATGCCCAGTAGTGGGATTGCTGGGTTGTATGGTAGTTCTATTTTTAGTTTTTTAAGGAACCTCCATACTGTTCTCCATAGTGGCTGTATCAATTTACATTCCCACCAACAGTGCAAGAGTGTTCCCTTTTCTGCACACCCTCTCCAGCATTTATTGTTTCTAGATTTTTTGATGATGGCCATTCTGACCGGTGTGAGATGATATCTCATTGTAGTTTAGATTTGCATTTCTCTAATGATTAATGATGTTGAGCATTCTTTCATGTGTTTGTTGGCAATCTGTATATCTTCTTTCTCCAGCGGACAGATTTTATCAATTATCCCACAATCAAGACCAACAACGCGTATTGCCATTTTAAAAATAATTCAAAGAAAATGGTAAATGGATAATTTGCACAACTTGAGCCACCGAGGCATAGAATTCATTTAATTTAGCCCCAAACTACACATTGTATAGTATGGAAAAAATAGGAAATTTACCAAATGCCTAGTAGGAGGGGATTGGTTCAAAAATTAAGGTACATGTGTGTGATGGCCTATTATACAATCATTAAAATGACCACAAAGTGAGGAGGAGTTAACTTACCTAGAGAGAAGAGCATAACAGGACAGTAATTAAGGTAGTGTTATATTCTAAAAGGGCTAGACAGAAGATCCAGGAGTAAATTCCAGCAGAAATTTAGTATGAAAAGATGACATTTTAAATCAGCAGGGAAAAGATGGCTTATCCACAAAATGATGTTGGAGCTGCTGATTAGCCATTTAGAAAAAAAATACATCTAAGTAAATCCTATACGGATTAAATATTTAAATGTTAACAAAACCTGAGAAGAAAATATAAAGTGAATAAATCCATAACATTGAGCTGTGGCCACCTTCAAGGATAGCAATATAGTCAGAAATCATAAAGGAAAATATTCATAGATTGGATAATATTCTATCCACAGTTTTATGATTCCACGGAAAATTTTAAATTTTCTGAACAGATGGTTAAAAATCACCATGAATGGTTTTCAAGAAATACAAGTTGGCAGAAGAGAAAGGATTGGTATCCCTAATTTAAAGTGAACTTACAGGGACTTCCCTGGTGGCGCAGTGGTTAAGAATCCGCCTGCCAGTGCAGGGGACACGGGTTCGATCCCTGGTCTGGGAAGATCCCACAGGCCGCGGAGCAACTAAGCCCGTGCGCCACAACTACTGAGCCTGCGCTCCAGAGCCCGTGAGCCACAACTACTGAGCCTGCACGCCACAACTATTGAAACCCGTGCGCCTAGAGCCCGTGCTCCGCAACAAGAGAAGCCACCGCAATGAGAAGCCCGCGTACCGCAACGAAGAGTAGCCCCCGCTCGCTGCAACTAGAGAAGGCTCACACGCAGCAATGAAGACCCAACGCAGCCAAAAAATTTTAAAAATTAAAAAAAAAATGATAGAGCCTGCCTTGTAGTGGGTTGTGCAGTTATATGAGATCATTTATATAAAGTGGTTAGGCCAGAGGGTAAGTAATTATTTTACTACATTCTGAAAGAAAAAAATTATATTCAGGTTCTCTACCATGCCGGCAAGTGCAGCTGCTGGGACAGATTACTAGGTTTCCTTTCTTCTTCATAAAGCCTTGCGATAAATCCCTAGGTCCCTTTCCCTTGAAAGCTGAACAAGGCTAACATACCAAGCTTAGACATCAAAAGATAAAGCTTCACTTGAAAAATAGAGAACAAGAGGGTACAAGTTGCTAGTACAAACGTACCTTCTAAAAGGTTAGATTAAATCATGGAGGATAAAGTCATACCTGATTTACTAAATGAAATTAGAACATGTTGGGTGTGTCACTATCCTTTGAAGTTGACATCAAGGACAATAACTGCAGCCTTCTACGTACCCTTGAGTTTCTCTGCCAATGACAATATTGGGCTTAATGAACCACGGGTGTGATATGATTTGACAATTTTTGGTCTTATGTACTTAAGTACTCAATCATCACTTCTCACAATACTAAAACCTCTTGAAGCGTGAAAGAGATTTAGGACAAATAAATGAGCTATTGTAATGTATTCTGTCCACATTATGCTTTAGAGTTCGTAGACAATTTCAAATACATTATCTCATTTGATTCTCACAATAGCTCTGCGAGGCAGTCAGGTAGGTTAGGAAATGGATGTTCAGGGAGACTAAAAGATTGGCTTCAGGTCATATAGCTATGAAGCAGAAGTGAATTCAAACTCAGGTCCTGTGACTCTCAGTCCCATGCTTTTACTGAATAATGAGTGGAAAATGTTGGTACCTGACATCCCCAGAGGTAGAAGAGGCTGAATTTTAGTTTTAAAAAGGATTCAAGTGAAAAAAATATGTTGCACAAAAGATGGCACTCCCCACACCCATGGCATACTTTGCCAATCAGCCACACAATTCTTTACTGCTTGTCCTGGATTTAGCTTCAAAATCCTCTCAACACAGTGCTCTGGGAGCTAATACTAAAAGATCAGAGCAGACACATGACCTTCAACTTATTTTCATGGGACTTCCCTGGTGGTCCAGTGGTTAGGACGCTGCGCTTCCAATGCAGGGGTCTTGGATTCGATCCCTGGTTGGGGAACTAAGATCCTGCATGCCGTGTGGCATGGCCAAAGTGGGGGGGGGGCAGGGAATCAGGTAATTCCTGCATGGTCTACTAGGAAATGCCCAGCACTTCATTAATGCAAGGACCCAGTAAGTTCTGTTGTTCATTAAAAAAATAAACTTATTTTCATAAAAGGAGGATTCATAGGGCTTATTCAAGGAAACTGGAGGCATCTGAGGTGGAGACTGTTGCTAATGCTTACCACTACCCAACACCCATGGCCGCCTTTTCTCCTGGGCACATCTTCCTGACTCCTTTGCAGTTAGGTGGGGCCAGATGACCATCTAGCCATCTAGTCATCAACTAACGACCTAGTTAGTTCTGGCCAATGCACCATGAGTAGAAGTGGGTGATCCTTTTCTTTCCCTTATCTTCTGAGTGATTAAGGAGACGCTGAAGGTTTCAGGGACTGTTGAGTTACAAGATGGATGGAAGTTGAGTCTCTAAGTGGCTGAATGGAGTAGGGTCCTCGACACACACACCAACCTTCCCTAAACTTTGAACTACAATTTGAGAAATAAGGTTATACTGAGGCTTTGCTCAGCAGTTCATCTACACACACCAATAAAGGTTGACTTCAATGACTATGCCCTTCCTGGAATCATCTTTTCGTGTCATTCTTAGAGGCGATGCTGGATTGGGGGACCTCTTCACACATTTCTCCCATTCAAGTTTTAAAGACCTCATGAGTGCACATGATAGTGGATTTGTTTTTCTCTTTCTGCTCCTTCCTATTTGGAAGAAATCCCTAGTTGGGTGACCTTGGTGGGAACACAGGAGTCTAAGGGTCAGCTACTGTCTTGTTCCATCCCCTGCAAATTAGAGCCTGGACCCTTGACAAAGATACTTCCAACTGAATGTTGATATCCGAGACTTTAAATCTTGAGCAAATGAGGCAAAGCAGCAAGGACAATTGAGAAACCAATCTCTGAATACAGCTTGGCTGAGGTCCTACGCTTGCACTGTCTTGGTTCTTACCCATTTTCCAAGCTTAATTCCCCAGGTAAAACAGATTCCATGAGGTACTTAAACCTCTCCAATAAACTCTCCTTCTGCTTCTGTTAGCTAGAGTCCATTTCTACATGGACTCTCGTGCCATGTGTTCATGTGTGAGTGTGTATACACATACGCACACAACACAGAATATTCTAGCACCAACAGCAAGTGTTCTTTGCCAGGGCAATCCTTCCAAAACATAAATTGCTTGTAACCTTCTCCTGTTTCAAAATATTCAATGGTTATCTCTTTCAGGACAAAACCCTCCCTTTTGAGCATGACATCCCAGAAGCCTTTTACCTTCCTTGTTTCCCCTCTCATC
Organism: Eubalaena glacialis; assembly: GCF_028564815.1. Lineage (NCBI taxonomy): Eukaryota > Metazoa > Chordata > Mammalia > Artiodactyla > Balaenidae > Eubalaena > Eubalaena glacialis. Next base: position 16,465,525 of record NC_083726.1, read on the forward strand.
ACTTCCCCTCTTCTATAGGCTGGCCCTTGGCTTACCATTTCTCCACACCGTTGTACCCACTGTGCACTTGGCCTCTTGTGCCTTTCCCTTTCTTGGCAAGTTCCTGCCTACCCTTCATGCTTTAGCTCAAGGGTGACCTCCACGAAACACAGTCTGGCAGTATTTCTTCTAACACTACGTGTATGTGTTTTATTGCCCGAATTACACTTTATTGCAATTGTTCACAAGTTTGTCCTTCTTACTAGGTTACAAACTTCTTCAGGACAGTGTCTGTCTAGTCATCTGTGTATCAAAGATCTAGGATACTTCTTGGCACACCGTAGATGCTCAATAGCTATTTGTTGACTGAATGAACGAATGAACATGACCTGATGTCTGTGAGGCTCTGATGATCAGCAGAAGAATCCTTCTAAAACAACTGCAATAAAGACTGTGCGGTATTCCAGCCCTGAGTTACCCAAAGGTGGTTTAGAAAACAAAGAGACACCAGCTATCTTGAAATAATTTTTAATGTTTTAAAATTTAACTAGTGCACACAATACATGTTTTAGCAGTAGAAGAATGAAAATGTGTGTATGGTGTTTAATAAAATTGACATTACAAAACAAGACCATGTTAAGAAAATTCTCAAAAGTAGAAGTAAACATTTCAGTAAAAACCAAATAAACAACACGCTAAGGGACAGGATTTTAAAATCCTAATAAATGTAGTTGCCTAAATCCAGACTTCAGACATTGAGATTTACTTTGTCACTTAAAAAAAAAAAAAAAAAAAAGGCAGAATGCCCTTCATTTTAAATGCATTTAAAAAAAATGTTTGCACATTGTTTTCCTGCTGGCAACTACAGTATAATCAAGTATATAAGAATACCAGACGGATTCCAATCTGATAATAAGAAAGTGTACCACCTGGTCTTCTGGTTAAATATACAGTTCACCTCAGAAAGCAACAAAAAGTTATGCTACACATTACATTTCTATGTCAGACCCTCCCTGCTGTCCAGGCCCCAAAGTGAACACAATTGAAAACTACTTCAACTTAAGAGAAAATGAAAACAAAAATCTACAGCACCTTATGATTTCTAAGCATAGGAAACAGGCAGAATGGAAATACAGGAAGAGGGAAACAATGGGTGAGATCAATGATGTGCTCTTCAGTAAAATTCCATTTATACACAGCTGCTCAAATGGACAGAATGGCTGATTTATGTATTGGTCATGTGAGAAAAAAAACTGACTTTCAAAATTTCCTCAAATTCTGGCAGATCCCTCCAAAATGTAAAGACCGGAGATAATTTACTCACACAATCATTTCCTAGAACTTTATCAAATAATTAGGTAGCACCATAATGGTGAAGGTCGTGGTGAGGAAGAAAGGAGCATTATTTTTTACTTCCTACCCACTCCTCCCCATCAAATTACTAAGGTTCAATGAGTCCTCAGAAAACCAAACAATCAAAATGCATTTCATGCAAATAAAGCACTTTCCAGGCTGAGTCCGTCCAAAAGGTAGTACTTCTCTTAACACTTTGGAAGAAGTACGTAATTCCAGGACGGTATGCAGATTTCTCTAGAATCCTGACAACCAGTGCCAGCTTGGCAAAGTTTAATTTAATGCATAAGCATGGCAAATGATGATGATACTTAGAAGAGCATCTTGGTCACAGCAGGTTAAGAATTTAATCAGCGCAGAAGGCATTTGCTAGCACATTATATGGTTAAAAATTCCAAAGTTCAACTGTTTCTTTTTCAGACATGAATTTCACTGAGCATGGGGATCTCCTTTTATCAATTTTTCTTCTTCTTACAAGTAAAACAATTCAAACCACTCCTGCCTTATGTAAAAATATTAAAATCTTATATAAACCTTATCAATGGCCTGAGAAATGCAGGGACATTCACGAAGAGATGTGTGCAAAAACTGTTTCCCTCGGAGAGCAGGATAAGTGAGAAGAATCCACCCTCTAGAATAAAATTTTAGAAGGGGTTTGTTTCTATTTTCACTAAATGAACAAGGGAGGTTTTATCTAAAATTTGTATGTAGCTTTAAAATGTATTTAATACATTGAAATTCTAAACAAATACTGACAATTGGTATCACAAAATGTGATTTGGTATATTTGTAGAATTTGAGGACTTATACTATGTAAGTTTCTATTACACATTAATAAAATTTAATTGTACATTTCAAATACGATTATCCCTTACTTCACATCATTTATTCAGAACATCAATCCCCTTGGTTATGTTCACAACTTTCAACCCTTTAAGAAGCTGTACCAAAGTTAAAAAAATCATTAGATTTGATGTGAAATACAACTCCTTACGGGTTGAATGAATAAGCCAGATTTATATGCTTAAGAAAACATTTACAAATATTACATAGGTAATATAATTAATTACAAATTGCTTTCTGTTCATTAAAAACATCTCTTTTGGACTTGTAGATGGTGCACAAACAGGGTCATTACGACGTGCATGTCTTTGCAATGCTAATATTACTGGATTACACAGATTTGGGCTAACGCTGTGCCACAGACAGGACTGAGAACGTGCCGCATCTGAAATGCCATTGATGGAAACAGACTGGGTACCTAAGTGCTGGGCTTCCAATCTCTTATCCAACGTCAGTTCCTCTTTAGTTAGTAGATGATGACGCTTCCGCCTTCCCCGTGGCTTCCTCACTGAAGAGCAGCTTTCGAAGTATATTTGCATAAAATGGTCCATACACTTGTTTGTTGAGATTCACAATGTTTGCATATTGCGAGCCTAGCACCTCTAGCTCCTGCTGAACGACAGTGAGGCCTCCTGGCACGGGAGGCATGCATTTTTGAGGGTTTGGCAGACAAAGTAGGCTTTTCATGTATAGCTGGATTCGTTTCTCTGGGGAAAAAGAAGGCATCTTTATCTGTCCCATTATTAAAGCACGTGATTTAAAAAAATGAGAATAGTAATTGTGGTAGGTGGATTGCGGCAACATTCTCAGTTCTTGACCCCTCCCTATATTCATGCCCTTTCCAAAGTAGCCTTGCAGCTCTTCCCATCAAAGACTGAAGTCTGTTTCCCCATGCCTTGGAGCAGGGATGGCCTTACGACTTGCTTTGGCCAATGCAGAATGTGGCAGAAGTGCTGGTATGTGAGTTCCGTGCTCAAGAGGCATGGTTTGAACCCACTCTCTCTGCCTACCACCACCATGTAAACAAGCCTGGGCCTGATGAGGGACCATGTTGAGGGAAGCCCAGTTGTTCCATCTTAGGCCATCCTAGACCAATCTGTAGCCAACCAACTCCCAAACACCTAAGAGAGCCCAGGCAAGATCAGCAGAGCTACCCACCCAAGCCACAGCTGACCACAAATGCACGCGTGAGTCCAGCAAGACCAAAAGAACTACCCAGTTGCCCCACAGACTTGTAAGCAATGACAGATGGAGTTTTAGGGTGATTTGTTATGCAGTAATAGCTAGCTAATAAAACATGCATAGCATTTTCAGGGTGGGGTGGGGAATCTTTTACAAAAACTCAATGTCCATAATTTTAGTTATGTATCCTAAAGCTGAGTTTGTAAACTGGCACTGCCAGTTTGGTCCACGTAGTGTTTTTTAAAAATAGAAGTCATTTAAAATGAGGGGATTTCACATAGAAAATCAAATTTTTGGTTCTTCTTGAAAAATCTACAGATCTGGCAAACTTGGGGGCCCAAACCGCCGCATGGCAAGGGTGAGCACACATCCGAGTTTTCACAGGACAGTTAAAGTTGACACCTGCTGTCCTGGCATAATTAAAAAGAGCACTCTCAAAAGTGTCCTGGGGTGGAAAATAAATTATATGATCACCCCCCCTGTGGGCAACAATCTGGAGTCACTAAGGAAGGGCCACCCCAACTGGCACTGCCACCTTCTCCATTCTTCCTGCTTCAGTGCCTCAATGTATCTGCATTTGAGACGACTTCACAAAAGCACGCAAATGCATAAATAAGTGAAGCTGCAGTGGTACTGGACAAATGGTACTGGACAAGCCTGACATGCCCCAGCCCATGCTGCCCCAAGGATGTTCTCTGGCTTTGGAAACAGAAATCTCACAAATAAGGAAGTTTACTAAGGAAAATACACTCCATCGAATACAGATAACTATATTACTGAAACTTATCTCTAAACACTTCTCCCAAAAATCACACGTTTCAGCCAGACCTGACCTAGAACTCAAAGTCCCCAGTGTCCCATGTCCATATCTTAGCCCAAATTGTTTCCTCTTACTAGAATGCCTTTCCATCTCACCTCATCTCTGTCCAAGTCGAGAGCATACTTCAATGCTGATGCTAAAGTCACCTCCTTTCTCCTTTCTGTGGCTTTTCCTAGCAACTGTTACACTATCACCCCATATTACTGTTACTTGAAAATTTATCTCTCCCTTCTTAGACAGTGGGCTTTCTAAGGGTCAGGGCTATTTTTTTGTCTTATAATATCCCTGGTCTGGCATGTGGCAGGCACGTCATAAATGCTGCTTGAATTAAAGTGAGATTGGAATGAAAAAGGTCTATAAAGATAAACCCCAAACTGAAAGCAATGGGAGCCAGAGAGGAATGGGGGCTGGAGAAGGCAGTCAAAGATGACTTGGGCCTTATCCATAATTTGTCAACAAGAGGAAATTATTCATGGATGTATCACTTGTATAATTGAAAATTAATTTTTAAAAATGTAGGTGGCTATCAGCATGCAAATAATTTACACAGCAGGTAATCCATAAATCATTTTTACATGGTTTTGGTATATATTTGAAAAAAAATGGTTTGAAGGAAAACTCCCTCTCTAATTACCTTTTTTAATGGCTAAGAACACAGTGGGAGTTGTAATTCCATTGTAAACAAATAGCACATCAACTAAGAACAAAAGAAGGCAGACTGTGGGTACCATGAACTACAGGGGAGGAAAGCCAGGGGTAAATTGGAGCCCTTCTTCTGTCCCAGGGATCCCTCTAAGTGCTTAATGTATTCCAGCTCCTCTGCAGGCAGAGAATTAAGAGGAAACTGTCTACTAAATTCCCCATTAGGCTGGCTGCTCGACTCTCAGAAGCCGCGTCTATTTTCATCACAGATATGGTCCAAACACTTTTCACAAGGCTGTTTAAAGAATGAAACTTTTTCAAAACTGTTATTATGCTGACAAGTGGTTCTATCTCCTCTGTGGATGAGTCAGTTTTTAGGCCAAGACTAAGGTGACAGAAGCGTCTGTCCATTTAGGAGCAGCCAAACCGAGCCCCTGCCAAAGACGTGCCCTTGGCTTCCAGAGCCCAGGGAGGGACGCTCAAGTGAGTCATTCAAGTTGCTAGGCAACAATACTTTGAATGAGGTTACAAAATACTTCCAGTTTGCAAAAGAACAGGAAACTTGGACTGGGGAGAGCTGGGTGGAAAAAAGTTGCTTGACTGGATTTTAAGAGGCCACCTCGGGGTGGGGCATCTCCTGGACCCCAGCTTCCCTCTCCCTTGACATTGCAAGTACTCCCCTGATCTAAAGCAAGGGCATGGAGGACACCCGATGCTCTGGCCACCCTGCCAATGAGCAGCAGGGCTCCAGCTTTGACTGTAGTGCCCATTAGAGCAGTTAAGAATATGAGTCAGAGAGGCTCAGGAAGAAGCCATACTCTGCAACCTGCTAGTTATGCGACCTCAGGTGAGAGTTACTTAACTGCTCTAAGTCTCCATGCATTCACCCATTCCACAGATATTTATTAAAGGTCATCACTAGGCCCAGCATGGTATGGGGAAATAGCAGTGAGCAAATATGCGCCCCGTCCTCGTGAGGCCTGTGCACTAGTGGGGGGTCTCTTGGTACGTGGCAGAGACTGCAGACGGCCTGCCCCTCTTCCTCCGGGGAACACCGTCTCCCAGGTGTCAGTGTACAGCTGGAGACTACAGGCCATGAGATGCATGTCAGCAGTGAAGGTTACGCAGGGAAGGGCTCAGCCACAGGCAGCTGCAATTATGTTGTGTTACTGTTTTCACCCGTCACCCCTCAGCAGCCCACATGCTACACACCAGACGGCTCTTTTCTTGGGGGTGGGGTTGAAGCCTAGAGCTATTAAGTGGCCTGGGTGGCCTAGATCTCCGGCATCCCGTGTCCCCAGGGATAAGAATGAGAGAAACTATTTAAGAGCCTCAACTAAATAATAACAAGTACTTGTATTCTTAGGGAAGTCAGTGCTGTACTTTGAAAACTTGCAGGTTAGTCCTGGAATGTTAGTATATTCGAATGCCACACTCTTTCCTCTGTCTGGTCCATTCCTCACCCTCTGCAGTAGACACTTGCTTTGTGTCCCACATCGCCCTCTTCCCCTTCTTAAGGCCACAGCACCCTGATCTTGTTTGGGGGAAAACGATCTCTTCCCTAGTTTCAGACCAGGTGTTACAGGTAAAGCTGACTCACCTTGGCTCCAGGAATTGAACACGTCTCAAGTTTAAGTTTCTTCCCCTCTGGCCACCATGACTGAGTCAACAATGGGACATGACCACCATCTGGAGTCAATGAGACTCAATTCTGGGGTCACTGTCTGAGCTAAGAGGGGAGGGAAACTGACTCCTTTTTTTTTTTTTTTTTTTTTGGCTTGACTTAAACACAGAAAGATGTAGGCTGGAGCTGAAGTCATGTTGCTATGTTGGGAAGAGACTATCCATGGAGACAGCCAGCCCAGAGGAAGTCAGTGCTGAGGGACCAAAGTGGAGAAACCAGCGCCCAGGACATAGTTTAAGCTCTGATTAAGCTGTACCAGCAGCCAATCCCACCCTGCTCTTTTCTGTTATATGAGCAGATACATTCCCTTTTTGCTTAAGCCACTTTAGAAGCTTAGGTTCTCTGTCACAGGTAATAGAAAAAGTCCTAACTGATACATTCTCCCCAACTCACCAATACAACTTGACCTTAAGATATTCATTTTCTTAGCAATCAAGTACAAAAAAAAGTCTACCCACTATGCCTCTCAGTTCCAGGGTCTTTTTAACTCTTTGTCTGTCTAAGCCTGACCAACATAGGGCCCTCAGCTCACACAGGTTAGCTCCCAGCAAAGCCCGTGTCTACTTTCTGTGAACATACTGCCAGCTGGTTTGGATTGCTCTATTGATCTAGGAATTTAACATTACTGGCAGCATGATGTTATTTTCTTCATAAAAGCCTATCGGCTGGGTAGTAAGGTAGAAGGCTCTGAAACATCCCCCCACTCTGCTACATATACACACAGAAGCAGCAATGAGTCCCAGACCTTTGAAAATATTAATGCCTTCTTCATATTTTCAATATTTATTCACTCACCAAAAGAAGCAGGTAATCTGTTTAAGACTAAAATTTGACTGACACTTAACATTAGCCAAAACCAGCATGGTAAAGCAAATTGGAATTGAAGCAGAAACCAATAAAAACATGAAGACTCACCAATCAAGGACCAGATAGGACTGTCCTCCTCTTCAATGCTTGAGAATTGACCTACAAGATTAGCTTGAACCTCAGCATCTAGAGCAGGTAAACCTCTCTCCATCAGGGTCTTGTTTACCTCAACACAAGTCTGAACACCGATAGAATTTAGGACTTCCTTCAAGTTAAAGGTCCTACAAAACATGAAACAAAAATCCCATCAGGCATAGTTTTTATTTAGCAGGATTTTTGTTGTTGTTTTAAAAATATACCAACTTATTTCAAATGTCTACCAATTTTCCCTTATACAGACAATAATTACCTCTATTAGAATGAGCTTAGAAAATAGTAACTCCTCCCAACCATCCTTTATATGTAGCAGATTTGTAAATGCTTAAAACCACTCAATTCTGTGGGTAATGTTTAAATAGGAAAGCACAGACAGAAAAATGTGGTCCCTGAAAATAAGTCTGCAACCCCATCTTCAGGCAGGGCTATCAGAAAGGGAACGAGTAGGTTCTTTAAAAAGTAACCTATTTACTTCTTAAAATAAACCCTCTGGTCTGAGTGGATTCATTCATAGATTTTTTTTTTTTAATGTGCTTGGAAAATGATGTACTATCAATTCCTTTATCCATGCCTGAGCAGTAAATCTCTAACACCAATCAAAAACAAGAAATGAAGATATTCAGAAGCCAATACCATAAAGACAAGTTACCTAAAACTCTTGACCTATCATGATGAAAGGTAAGAAACTCCTTCGCATTGTTACTTTCAAGTAACTGATCAGTAATCCCAAATATATACAGTCCAGAAAATTGTAAAAAGTAGTTAGTGGTAGGTTATTTAACAGGTAAGGAAAAAGGTGTAATTAGAAACAGCGTTTGTTGGAGCCACACTATTGGGGAATGATGATGGAAAATTGCTGCTCACTAGTCAGAAAGGGTCTTTAAGACAACTTTGTGCAAAATGGGAATTAAAGGATAAGAGATGGGGGGATGGGGTGGGGGGAATTAGACAAAACAATAATATAATCAGATAGGCAGAACAACTATAAAGAAGATGACTTAACAACTAAGTAGTTATTAAAAGCTAACATTTATCAAGCACTTACCATGTGCCAGACACCTGCCCTAAGTGCTTCACATGAGTCATCTTAAGTTCCCATTAACTCTAAGGTAGGTACAATTATTCCCTTCTTACAAATGAGGAGGTGAGACTCAGAGTGATTCAGGATCTTATTCAATGGTACATAACAAGTCAGTAGCATAGCTAGGATTTAAACCCTGGTTTGTCTGACCCCAAAGCCTGTCCTCTTAGTAACCATTTTGCTATGTGCTTTATATTAATACTTAAGCAGTACTGGGGGTTCACTAAAGGCTTAATAAATTAGAATTCCTGGAAAATAATGGTCACCCAGTGTGGGAAAATGCTAAGATAAGATCTATTGCAAAACCAGAGCCAGAGCAGGTTTCTTTTTATTATAGGTCTTGGGTCCTGGAACGTGAAATAAAAGAGCCTGGCAAGTTAGCACCAGGATCAGTAGAAAGGGCAGGGCCTTGACATAGGCCAGGGTTCAGGCCTTGGCTTGTCCTTTTCTTGGTGTGCAGCCCAAGGCAAATCCTATTCTCTCTCTGAGCTTCAGGTCAAAATGAGAACTTTGGATGCTATAACCACTTGGGCTTCTTTTGGCTTTTAATATTCTAGGATTTTATCAAGTCATTTATGTGCTCTCTAAGTAATGGGCAGGAGGATGGGAGGTTGGGTGTATTTCCCTTCAAAGAGAGGAATAAAGTCCCTGAAAACACCTGAAAGGGGAACCAGCAAGAGGAGCTGACCCATATGAGACCCATGGAAACATCTGGCCATTGGCTAAGACTAGAAATTTTCTAACTTGGACAGGATTCCCAATAGGATGATCTAAATGCGAAATTGAAATGGGATTCTAGTATTCAATGAAGGTTTGATACCGGGAAATGAATTTGGCAAAAACAAAACTTTCACTGGACTTGCGGAGCATCTCTGAAGGACAGAGATGTCACCACTCTGAAGATTTCACAGAGGCTGGATCAGTGAAGCTGGTAAACATTACATGGCAGAAAACCTATGGAGTTGGAACAATTGAATCGGAAAGCCTCTTTGATAGGGCGTTCGAAACACTGAGCATGGTGGATTTCTGGGTTTTGTTGGTTTTTTCCACAACACTGTCAAAGAAGAGCTTTTGCACACACCCATCCTAAGTGGAAACACTTATACTCACCCTGGCACTTGTTATGGAAAAGACCTCTCCTTTCCTATGATGGGACATCTAAGCCTTCAGTGATATTAAAAGAAATTCTAGAAGAAGAAGGTGTGAGCTAAGCTTCTCTAAAGCACAGTCCTGAATATCACATCCAGATGTCAAGGTTATTCACATTCTCTGAAACACATGCAGACCCTGAATACAAGGCAGAGCAGATAAAAATGCTTGGAACTTACTCTTTGTTCATGCCTTCAAGTAGAACAGCTGAAATCCTTTTTAGCCTGACTGCAAGCTCAGGTAGGCCTTCTGTAATAGCACCCACAATGTTGTTGGTGATTAGGGACAGGCAGGCAATCATTTTCAGTTGATTCAGCTTTTCTGTCAGTTCCTGAAGACGTGCTCCATCTGTCATGAGTGTCTAGCATGTTTATTTAAAATGTAAAAATAGTAAGGGAAGCTCAACACCATGAACATGTAAAATAAGCAATGTTACATCCTAACTCCCATTTTTATCTGATTTCAGTAAAGTCATTAAATCACATGCAACACAGACAGACCAGCTGACTCACAGTTTGAACTTAAGAATTAGAATACTGGAAAACTTGAGTGAAGGAAAAAAAAAAAAAATCACTCACCTCTGGTAATTCTTTTTTCTGATAATCCCACTGTAACAATTTCAAATAACTATTATTTAGCACCAGTGTAGGGCTCAGGCTTGGCTTGGAGCTGTTTTTGGCCCCGGGAGTTAAAGCAGTCTCAGAAAGAGAAAGTAATTCTTCATGTACAGATTCTTTTATCCATTCTGTAGTTTGATCAAGAGCACCTGCAAGTGCAAAGGCCACATATTTGTCCTACAGCTGATGGATTCCTTCATTTGTGCATTCTACACGACAGATGTCAGGTTAGGTGCTGGGCATGAATGACAAGACAGCCATGGCCCTCAAGGAGCTGAGCTTAGAGTCCAGATGGGCAGACAGACCTGTAAGCTCACAATTACAGCAGAATACAGTGAATACTAGAAGACACAGCAGGAGTGGAGGGAGGAAAGGCTGTCCAGGACAGACTGTAAGAGGAAGAACTCCATAAGTGACACTTCAGGATACAAGGCAAACAGAGGAAAGAGCTGTCACTCCAGGCTAGGAGAATAGCCCACACAAAGACCCGGAATAGTGAGAAAATATGGTAATTTGGATGCTACAAGCAAATCTGTACTGCTGGTCTATAAAGAACTAGGCGGGAGAGAGATGGCAGCAGATGGCATCAGATGGATAGACAGGCCAGCTCACACATGACCTTGAGTCTTGTGCAGAGAAGGTATTTAGATTAAAGGCATTGATGATTACACATTTTCGGGTTCCAGACCCCTCGGAGTGTCTGAATAGAGCTATGCCTTTCCCAGCATGCTGGTGTGCACACTTTATTTTACTTCAGACCCAGTTCTAAGGTTTCCCCCTAGAAATAAATTGCTTTTTATACCACATTTCTTATAAAATTATGTATTTGGTAGAATTTATAAGGTGGCGATTGCTTAAAAATGCAGACTGAACACAGGTGCAGATTTTTTAAAAGACCCAGAGAACAAAATAAAGAATAGTCACCCTGTAAACAGGGGTAATTTATGAGCAGCTCAGTTTGCCACACTTAAGCAACACCACCCCCAGAATTTCACAACTTTGCTTCTCCTCAGTTGGCAAATGTTGTTCTTGGTTTTCCCAGTTCTGTTTATAAAGATGTAAAAGACTTGCCGTCTTTTATTTAAAAGGTACCCAACAGACAGAAACAGTGGAAACCATCATGGATATAATTACAATATGGCGGTAATAAGCATTTATGCTGCAAGCTTAATCATTTACAGCTGACATATTTAAAAGCCCATTTCTTTATCTCAAACAAAAGCAACAGTGTAGCATAGAGGTTCAATCCTGGCTGATTGTAGAATCACCTGGGGAACTTTAAAAAGAAAGAAATGTGATCTTGGGCACTGGCTCTTGGAGATTTTGATTTAATCAGTCTGAGATGGGGCTCAGGCATCTGTGTTTAAACACCCTAGGTGATCCTAATATGTAGCCAGAATTGAGTACAACTGGTAAAGCAGAAAGAGCATGAGTTTAGGGGGAAACATGGGCTTTTCTCTAAGGGGTCTGTTGAGATTTCACTCCCACAAGCCAGTACACTGACTTGTGGCTCTAAAATCGAGGTCAACCCTATGAGGCACTGGTACCCTCGGTTTTTCATATGGAAAAGAGCCTCTCCATTCATTTCTTCAATGACAACTGAGCACCTACTATACACCAGATACTATACCAAGTGCAGAGAATTCACAGATGAGTAAACACAGTCCCTATACTCAAAAACCTCCTTATCTACCAGGAGAGAGAAACAGAACAATAGGCAATGCAATGGTTTTACAGGTGCATTTACCTAAGAATTTCTCAGGGGCAGTGGAGGCCCAAGAGCACTTCCCCACCAATGTATGTTCCTGTTTCCTGACAGGAAGGCTTGGCCTAACGCCCCTGAAACTATCTCTGGTTCTCTCAATCTATATCCTGCCAGTCCTTAGTGGTCCAGCCTCTTCCCGTGGGAAGCCTTTCTTGATTGTATGGACCCATCCTTATCACTGCCTTCTTTTTTTTATATATAAATTTATTTATTTTATTTATTGATTTTTTTGGCTGTGTTGGGTCTTCGTTGCTGCGCGGGCTTTCTCTAGTTGGGGCGAGCGGGGGCTACTCTTCGTTGCGGTGCGCGGGCTTCTCATTGCAGTGGCTTCTCTTGTTGCGGAGCACAGGCTCCAGGTGCACGGGCTTAGTTGCTCCGCGGCATGTGGGATCATCCTGGACCAGGGTTTGAACCTATGTCCCCTGCATTGGCAGGTGGATTCTTAACCACTGCACCACCAGGGAAGAAGCCCTATCACTGCCTTCTTGAGGCACATCTGCCTTTGAATTTTTGATCTGGCTGTCATTTCTCTTAAATAGCTGACCTGAAAAACAGCTTCTCTATTTATTAAAAAAAAGTTATTAAATAGTTCATGTGCCTTTAATATTACTAGTGATATGAAAATGAGACTCCTTGAGAGTCCAAGCCTATGACGTTTATTTTTTATATAGCTTTCCCTTGACTTAGCTCATAACACAACCTGATAGGTGTGTGAGATATCTGGCCTTGTCTTGGCAGACCCCTTTGCGTTGGAAACTAATCAAACGTTTTTCCAGTGGTACTTGTCACTTAGTAGGTTCTCAAAAAGCCTCTGCTCTCTATATCTGGCATGAGAGACCCGGTAGGTTTCCTATTTAATTCACCATCTCTGGAGGTAACCATGGGCTTAAGTACTGACTCAAATAGTCTCCTTTAGACTGACAAATTGATTTGGTTCTATATGCCTGAAGATATCTTTCCCTTCAACTGTCATGCAGTAAAATGTTTACTAATATACACTGTGCATGCAAATCAAACTGGAAGACACAGGGTGTTTTAACTCTTTCAGAAAGCAGAGGAGGGAACACTTCCTAATTTATCTTACGAGGGCAGCTTTGCTCTGACACCAAAACCAAGCAATGGCATTATAAGAAAAGAAAATTACAGAGGGACATCTTTCATAAATACAGATGCAAAAATCCTCAAGGAAGCATTAGAAAGGCAATAAGATAAAGATAATATACCAGGGCCAAGTGATTGGATAAGCATCTCAGGATTGCAAGCTTGGTTTAACACTAGAAAAAAAATCAGTCACTCTAATTCGCCACATTAACACAATCAAGGAGAAGAAAAATATGACCAATTGAGTAAATGCAGAAAAAGCATGTGAACAAGTTTAATATGTGACCTATTTAGATAAAAGTTCTCAACAAACTAGAAATAGAAGAAAACTTCCTTAACCCCAAAAAATGACATCTATGAGAAGCTGCGGCTAACATCATACTTAATGGTCAAACAATAAACATTCTTCTGCTAGAAAAGCGAGGATGCCCTTTCTCATGACTTCTATTCAACATTTGATTGGAGGTCCCAGTCAGTGCAATAAGATAATCCAAAGAAATAAAAGGCAACATGATTGTATATACTATAGAAAAACCTAAGGAATACTCCAAAAAGCTATTAGAATTAATAAGTTAATTTAGCAAGGTCTCAGGATGCAAAGTCGATCCTCAAAAATCAATTATATTTCTATATGCTAGAAAACAAAAAGTTTTATAAAATAGCATTTATAACACCAGAAGAACATAAAATGAGATTAAATTTAACAAAATAGGAGCTTTCCTGGTGGCGCAGTGGTTAAGAATCTGCCTGCCAATGCAGGGGAAACAGGTTCGATCCCCGGTCTGGGAAGATCCCACATGCCGTGGAGCAACTAAGCCCGTGCACCACAACTACTGAGCCTGTGCTCTAGAGCCGGCGAGCCACAACTACTGAGCCCACGTGCCACAACTACTGAAGTCCATGCACCTAGAGCCCGTGCTCTGCACGCAACAAGAGAAGCCACTGCAATGAGAAGCCTGCACGCCACAATGAAGAGTAGCCCCCGCTCACTGCAACTAGAGAAACGCCGCACGCAGCAACGAAGACCCAATGCAGCCAAAAATAAATAAATAAAATAAATTTAAAAAAAAATTACAAGACCAGTACACCAAAACTAAAACAATATTGCTGAAATAAATTAAAGATTTAAGTAGAGATATTGAGTTCACAGATCAGTAGACTCAACATTATTAAGATGTCAGTTCAACATAATTCCAATCACCATCCCAGCTAGCTCTTTTGTAGAACGAGAAAAACTAATTAAAAAATGCATATGGAAATTCAAAGGACCTAAAATAGGCAAAACAATTTTGAAAAAGAATGAAGTTGGAAGACTAACACTATCTAACTTCAAGACTTAGCCTCAGTAACCAGGATAGTGTGGTATCAGCTAAGAGTAGAAATATAGATCAATGGAAAAGACTAGAGAGTCTAATAAAAAGGAATGAAGTATTGATATGTGCTACAACATGGGTAAATCTTTAAAACACAATACTAAGTGGAAGAAACCAGACACAAAAAGCTACGTATTATATGATTCCATTTATATGAAATGTCCAGAACCGTCAAATCCATAGAGACAGAAAGTAGAACTGTGGTTGTCAAGGGCTAAGGGAAGGGAGGAATGATGAGATACTGCTAGTGAGTTTGAGGTTTTTTCTGGAAGCATGAAAATCTTATGGAATTAAATACTGGTGATGGTTGCATAACCTTGTGAAAATACTAAAAAACACTGAATTATACACTTTTAAAATTTAATTTTATGGTATGTAATTATATCTCAATTAAAAAAAAGAATAAAGAGTTCAGAAATAGGCTCACAAATGTATGGTCAATTGATTTTCAACAAAAATGCCAAAGCAATTCAAAGGAGAAAAGATAGTCTTTTTCAACAAATAGTTCTAGAATTGGATATATGAATGGAAAATTTTGAACCTTGAAATATATTGCCTTGAAATGATTCATAAGCCTAAAAGTCTAAAACTTCTAGAAGAGACATCCAAAAAAAAATCTTCACGACCTTAGGATATACAAAGATTTTGTAAACAATTCACTAAATGCACAAACCATAGAAGAAAATTTTGATTATTTGCACTTCATCAAAATAAAAAACTTCTTTTCAAAGGATAGGGTTAAGAGAATGAAAAATGCAAGCCACAGATGGGAAGAAAGTTTCACAACACAAAAATCTGACAAGGGACTTGCTTCCACAATATATAAAGAGCTCTTCAAATCAATAATAAGACAACCCAATTTAAAAATGGGCAAAAGATTTGAACAGACACTTCATGTAAGAAGATAAATAAATGGCCATTTAGCATATAAAAAGATGCTAAACATCATTAGTCATCAGGGAAATGTATATTAAAACCACATGAGATACCTTCACATTCTCTATAAATATATATAGGGTAAAATTTAAAAGACTGATAATACCTAGTGTTGGTGAAAATGTAAAGCAATTGGAACTCTCACACACTGATGGTGAGTATAAAATGGCACAACTACATTGGAAAATAATTGGCCGTTTTTTCTAAAATTAACCATATATTTACCATATGACTCAGCCATTCCACTCCTAGGTGTTTATCCAAGAAAATGAAAACACATGCCCACACAAAGACTGGTACACAAATGTTCACAGCAGCTTTATTCATAGTAGCCTAAAACCAGAAACAACACAGATGTCCATCAACAGGTAAATGGATAAATGAGGTATGTAATCATATAGGATTACAATATAATAGGATAACTTTCAATAATATAAACTATGGATACTCCCAACAACATGGATGAATAGCAAAAACCTTATGTTGAGTGAAAGAAGCTAGACAGGAAAGTGAACATACAGTATGATTCCATTTAATATGACATTCTAAAAGAAGCAAAACTAATCTACATTGATAAAAATTATATCAGTTTTACCTCGATGGGGGGAGGTTGGTTGCAAGGGGCCTGAGGATTCTTTCTGGAGTGACAGAAATGCTTTATTTCTTGTTTCTAGTGGTGGTTACATGGGCATATTCTTTAGTCAAAACTCACAGAACTATACACTTAGAGTTGGCGTGTTTTTATTGTATGTATTGAATGCTTCAATAAAGTTTTTTTAAAAAGATATGGGTTATGGGTTGGCCAACTAAGTCACCGAGTCTAAGGCAAAAACCTAGCAAACAACCTATGTGATAAAGTCACATAAAGCTTTATCAACACAAAACACACATGTAAATATTTACATTACATAAAAGCCATCGATTGTGCTATTTAGTGCTTCAGAGAATTCAGTCCAGGGAATGCCCTGTGGACTCTGCCAGTTTGGTACGAATGAGTTTAGTATTTGAGCTTTCTGAGATGAATGCATCAAGGGTATCCCTGTATGGATGCATCAAGGAATACAATTCCCATCTCTACCGACTTCTAATATGGTACCTAAGCATGAAATCTGAGTGACCCTTAAAAAGGCAATGACTCTACATCCTGGACTTGGGGGATGGCCAGGCTAGCTCTTGGTCTGTACAATTCTGAACAGGCACCATTCAATAAACTAGGAGAATGGTGCAGAATACATGGATGGGAGTCCCTGATGTTGTCCAAAGCTTTAGATGGTCTCTATTTTCAATATTCTGGAAAATATTCAGAGCAAATACCCCAATTTTCAGTTAGAAGAATGTAGTTCTCTTATCCATGACATCCACTCTTTTATGCCTAGCAACACCTCACCTTCCCTTTTTTTTTTGGTACTGATTTTGAGAAATCATTTTCCCTCACTCCATGCTTTCTTTTTGTGAACATCAATTAGAGGTCCCATGGCCAGGCAACCTCCCTGACCAGGGGTTGGCCTCGCTGAGTCATATGCCCATCAGACTCCTTCCTAGGACTCTGAATGATGACCACAGCGTTCAAGGATGGCCCATGTTGAAGTGCACAGTAACCGTCTGAGGATGGAGCTCGGAACTTTCCCTTGTTTTTTCCTCCCCAGATTCCTGATGCCCTCCCGGTTTCTGGCCTTGCGCAGACTCAGGTATTTTCGCTTTTCTGTAAAGTGCCCCACTCCTTCCATTCACTTCCTTTTCTGCTAAATCAGCCAGTGAGTTTCTGCTGCCTGCGATATACCCCAGCTGATATAACACAAAATTGAAAAATCCAAAGAAAGGAGCCAAAGCAGCAGCTTGGTTTACTCCCGACTTGGCCATGAGAGACCTGGCTTCCAGTCCCAGCTCCGCTACTTCTCAGCTGTGCGGCTCTGTCTTTGGGCAGGTCGTTGCTGAGCATCAGCTTGCTCATATCTAAAATGTTTCATAAATATTTCCGGAATGCCTTGGGTGCCAGGCAAAGACAATCATAATGCAGTTTTATATATTTCTGGAAAACATTTATGTCCCAGAAGGATTTCTGAATCACATGAAATGAAGTTCCTGAGAACATTTTATCAGATATAAGAGATTATCTAAATAAATAAAACCTTTTCTTTCTGAGTATCTGAAAAATTACTTGTGGCCTGGCCTCCCAGGGGTAATGTGCCATTCTTTCTACAGATAATTTAGTTGTTGGATCTAATGTGGTTACTTTGTTGACATTTAATACATTCACCCAACCACTGCCTAAGGCCTTCTTGGGTATATTTTAATAGGGCAATTATATAAAATCTCTCTGTCGGCAAAATACAATTTTTTGGGGAGTCAATTAAGAAACCCAGAGTGCTTCTCTGTATTAATTTTCTCAATAATTATTTTATAAAAATCATGTACACACAAAAATCCAACACTTTTGTCCTTCTGTGCAATACTGTAAGACTCTTATTTTGATACTAGGGCACAGTGGCCGACTTTTGGCAGAGTGACTTGAGGATATAATTAATAGTTGACGTACACTCTGCTTCCTGGACTCTTGATTTCTCTGGGAACATATTTAGATCTGGGCAACAATGACCTACTTGCACAGCTGGATTTATTCTATTCTTAAATCTCTGGAAATATCCAAGTCAATGTGAAAGATGCAAATGAAATATAAGTCACTAAGCCTGGGTTTTAAGGAGAGAAACAAATCATTTGAGATGAACAAAGCTGTAGTTCAACCCTACAGTAAGGAATTTGTTCAAGATTACAGGCTATCTTGACTCAAGACATGGAGACATTTGCACACATGTGTATATACACATATACAGGGACACAAATGAAACCAACCAATGAATCTCAGGAAAATGCTGCTAAGAATGTGGTTATCATAGTTCAGGTTTCAGGTTCTATGTAGGGTTCTACGTCCCATAATCCCTCTCTGCCTTTGAAGCCAAAACAATATAGCTCTGAAGTCATAGAATTTTTGTTGTAGAAGGATCCTTAGAAGTCATCTAGTCATATCTGTCACTTGATGCTAGAGCTCCCTCTGCAAATCCCTCCAAGATAGTCAATATATTGTCTGGAGAGAGTCAGTTTTGCATAGTGGTTGAATGCACACGCTTTGGGGCAGAGACATAGCTGGGTTATCCAGGCTTTACCACTTACTAGCAGTCACCTAGGGTAAATACCTTAACCTCAGTTTCTTCTTTCATAAACAGTAGGTGATAACAGTACCAGCCTCATTGGGTGACTTGTGAAGCTTGAATGAGCTAATAAATGTACGGTGTTTGGCACATAGTAAGGACTTGGCACACAATAAGTGCTCAAACAAAATGTTAGCTAGCATGGGCTACTATCAGTAATAGAGAGGCCCATTCCAAAGTTAAAACAGCAGCTCCAGCTGCTAGGAAGGCCAAAATTGGCTGTCTGCTGCTTCCCTCCCATGGGTCCTAGTCTGCCCTACAGAGCTTAACCAAAGCCCTGAATCACTATCGACAGGGAAGGCAGTGCTCATGGCCCACCTGAGTCTCCCTGTTATCAAGCAGAATGGGCCCAGCTTCACTGATTGTTCCTTCTGTCACCCACCATGGCCCATGCCCTCTTCCCTGGACAGGCTCCAGCCTGCTGGAGCCCCTTTTAAAGTGGCATCTGTTTGGCTTTGTTTACATGAGGCTATCATACTGACTATCTTGACAGAAAAGCTCAGTCCACGAGGGGTAGGGTGGGGTGGGTGCATCACCTAACCCAGCCTCAGACTGTGGTTAACCGAAGCCCAGAGGCTGCTGTCAAGGGTTTGCCAATGAGGGAAGCAGTTAACCAGCCTCTTGCCAGCTGTCCAACATCAGGCATCTCAGCTTCCTCACCTGTGAAACAAAGGGAATAACAGTACCTCTCTCACTGAGTAACTGTGAGGATTCAATGAGGTAACACTTCCTCTACTCCCATTCTTTCTTGACGTCTCTTCCAGTCCGGTTTTAATGCCCACTAGTCCACTGAAACTGCTCCCATCATGGTTACCAAGGATCCTCACACGGTCACATCCAATGATCAAGCCTTGGCCTTCATCTTTCTTGACCATTTAGCAGCACTTGTCGCACCTGATCGTGTTCTCCTTCTTCAAACACTTTCTTCGCTTGTCTTACAGGACACCACCCTCTCCTGGCTGTCTTCACCTCTCTGGCTACCCTTTCACAGTCTCTGTTGCTGGATCCTTCTCCTCTTCTCAAGCTCTAGATGCTCTAGAGTCCCAGGTCAGGCCCAGTCAGGCCCATATCTACACTCACTCCCTAGGTAACCTCATCCAGTGTAATACTGTGGATAAGAGCATGGTGTGGATAAGAGTGTGGAGTCAAACTGCTTGGGGTGAGTCCCAGCTCTGTAACTCACAGGTTGTGTTGTGGAGGGAAGTGATTTAACCTCTCTATGCCTCAGTTTCCACATCCATAAAATGGGGAGTAATTTCCTCAAGTTTTAGTAAAGATTAAATCAGTTAAAACAGGTAAAGTGTTTAGAATGTGGTAAGCATTCTATACATGTTAGCTACTATCCAGTTCCATGGCTTTATCCACCATAAAGATATTGATGATTCCCAGATGCATATCCCCAGTGCCCACCATTCCTCTGAACTCTAGTCTCTTATATCCAAATGCCTCCTGGCATCTTCATGTTGATGTCAAACAAGATCTCAAAGTTCACACATCTAAAATTGAATGCTGACTCCATACCATCTCCCACCCTTCTTTCCCTGGTGTCCCCCATCTCTCTAACAGGCATCACTCTTCACCCAGTTGCTTAGAGTCACCCTCAACTCTCTTTTTTCTCTCATCCAACTTTCAGCAAAACTTGTTACTCCATTTTCAAAATACAACCAGAACCTGACCTCTTCTCACTACTTCCACCACTACAACCTGGACCAGTCCACCATCTGCGATACCACCTAATTGGTACCCCTATTTCCCTTCTTGCTCCTGTACAATCTGTTCTCTACCCAGGAGCCAGCGTATACTTAAAAAATCAAAATCAGATGTTGCTCCCCTGCTCAAACTCTCCAGTGACTTCCCATCACACTTGGAATGAAATCTAAATTACTCTCATTTCCTAACAAGGCTCTTTGTGACCTGCCTTTGCCTACCTCTTGGCCTCATCTGCTACCACTCTCTCCTGCCTACTCCACTCCAGCCACACAGTCTGCCTTGTGTTTGTCCAATTTCACAAGCAAGTTTCTGCTGCAGGGCCTTTGTATGTGCAGTTCTCTCTAGCTGGAATGTTCTTCTCTCACATCTTCCTATGACCCTTCCTCATTCCTTTGTAAACTCCGCTCAAATAGTTACTTCTTAGAGAGGCCTTCCCAGTCCACCGCATCTAAAAAAACACCCTCTACCTTCACTCCTGTCCCGTTACTATCTGTCCCTCTATCCTATTTTTCTTCATAGCACTTAATAACACATCCGACAATACATGTTTTTTGTTTGTCATGCCTACTAGAAGGTCAGCTCCTTGGGGGCAGCAGCTTTATTCTGTTTTGTTCTATCCATAGCACCCAAGGTGTGTCTGGGACACAGGAGGTGCTTAATAAATGTTTGTTTGTTTTTTAAATGTATGAAGGGCTTCCCTGGTGGTGCAGTGGTTAAGAATCTGCCTGCCAGTGCAGGGGACATGGGTTCGAGCCCTGATCCAGGAAGATCCCACATGCCGCAGAGCAACTAAGCCCGTGCACCACAACTACTGAGCCTGCATGCCACAACTACTGAAGCCCGCTCACCTAGAGCCTGTGCTCCGCAACGAGAAGCCACTGCAGTGAGAAGCCCGCGCACCGCAATGGAGACCCAATGCAGCCAAAAATAAATAAATTAAAAAAAAAAAAAAAAAGTGAATAGTGCTTAGCACAGTTCCTGGGTCAGAGTCAATAGCTATAAGTTTATGATGTCAATTTTAGAAGTTAAAAAAATGTTGAACAGAAATGCCAAAAGTCTTTAGTGATACTATTTAAGATGTCAAAAATAAAAATACCATATTTTCACTCAATTTCAATATATATACACACTTATATTGTACTTACTTGGAGTTTCTTCTAAAATTTCTTGGAACTTGGTTCTCTCATAATCTACCAACTGGCGTTGAAGATGTGGTCTCAGACTCCTAATTGTAAAATTGACCATGTCCATTTTCATGAGGTCCAGGACATGAAATATTTGTCTAAAAATTTCAGAGTTAAAATAGTTAGGTGATTAAGAAATCAATCTGAAATTCATTAACTATTACTAATTTTACCAGCTGGAAAATATAAACATCCCTGAAATGGTTTTGAAATTCCAATCACTTTGACAACGTCACTTTTCACAAAAGGCATTATACATGCATTCCAAATGTATTCTTCCAGAGATCTCAAGAGTATTTGCTGCAATGAACATTTTGGTACATGACTCTTTTTGAATTATGGTTTTCTCAGGGTATATGCCCAGTAGTGGGATTGCTGTGTCGTATGGTAGTTCTATTTTTAGTTTTTTAAGGAACCTCCATACTGTTCTCCATAGTGGCTGCATCAATTTACATTTCCACCAACAGTGCAAGAGTGTTCTCTTTTCTCCACACCCTCTCCAGCATTTATTGTTTCTAGATTTTTTGATGATGGCCATTCTGACCGGTGTGAGATGATACCTCATTGTAGTTTTGTTCATTGCAGCTCTGTTTACAATAGCCAGGACATGGAAGCAACCTAAGTGTCCCTCATCGGATGAATGGATAAAGAAGATGTGGCACATATATACAATGGAATATTACTCAGCCATAAAAAGAAATGAAATGGAGGTATTTGTAATGAGGTGGATTGAGTTAGAGTCTGTCATACAGAGTGAAGTAAGTCAGAAAGAGAAAAACAAATACAGTATGCTAACACATATATATGGAATCTAAGGAAAAAAAAAAAAAGGTCATGAGGAACCTAGTGGCAAGACGGGAATAAAGACACAGACCTACTAGAGAATGGACTTGAGGATATGGGGAGGGGGAGGGGTGAGATGTGACAGGGTGAGAGAGTGTCATGGACACATATACACTACCAAATGTAAAATAGATAGCTAGTGGGAAGCAGCCGCATAGCACAGGGAGATCAGCTCGGTGCTTTGTGACCACCTAGAGGGGTGGGATAGGGAGGGTGGGAGGGAGGGAGATGCAAGAGGGAAGAGATACGGGAACATATGTATATGTATAACTGATTCACTTTGTTATAAAGCAGAAACTAACACACCATTGTAAAGCAATTATACTTCAATAAAGACGTTTAAAAAAAAAAAAAAGAGTATTTGCTTTAGCAAATATACCTCCAGCTGATCCATTACATTCAGCCATAAACTGATAGACACTAAGAAGCATAAACAATGAGTCTTAACAATGAGACAAAAAAGATTCAAGAAGGAATTTTCATTTGAAATTTTATGGAGTCTGAACATAGTGTACATTGTTTCTGTTCCTAAGGAAAGAAGAAAAAGAAAAGGAAAGAAAGGACAGGGCAGTAAAGCACAGGGGAAAAACACTGCATTTTAGAGTTGGGCAGCCCTGTATTCAATTGCAGCTTTACATCTGACCAGCTCCGTGGCCAGGAACAAGTTACTCAATCTCTCTGAGCCTTAGTTTCTTCATCTGTGAAAGGAAGGGACAAGATCAACCTTGGAGGGATGTTGTGAAGAGTCAATGAGATAATGAATGCAAAATGCAGGGGAGAGTGACAGCCAGTAGGTGCTCAATACACATAGGTAATAAGATAATTCAAAGCAAGGATTCTACAACTGGAGAATCTCAATCTGCCAGAGCTGAGTGCAACTCTAAGGATACTTACAGCCTATTTTACAGATGGGGAAAGTGTGACTTTGAGAGGTTGTCAACTTTCCCAGAGTCATAAAGTAAGTAACCCATTATATGCAAACCAGCTTCCTTTCCCCTTCCCTTTCCTATACTAGTACATGAAACTTAATCCTCAATGTGGCTGTATTCACAAAAAAAGGAGAAGAATTCCCCTCAATGGCAAAAAATACTGCAGACTCCTCTTTCCTCTGGGATCACAAAGAAATTACTGTCTACACAGCCAGATTAGTCTTACGATCTTACTGTACACATCACTTCCTGAGGGAAGCTGTGGCAGAGATACCTAGCCGACCACCAAAGGTCCATGTTGCCTTCCTGCAATGTGGATGTGTGGCTGGGAAATGTGTTTCCAGACAGCAGCCACATTTCCCAGGCCACCTTCAATGTAGGTGGTACCATGGGACTAGGTACAGTCAATGTAATGCATTGCTTCTGGGCCTAGGTGGTTAAACACTGGATATGCCTTCCTCATGATCTCTTTCCCATTCACCAGCTGAATGTAAAGGACTCCAAGGAGCTGGGCGAGGGTGGAGCCAAGGAGAGAAGGAGCCTGGGTCCCTGAATGACACATAGAAGGCTGCTTGACCAAGAATCCCTGACTCGGACTCTGACATGAGTGAGAAACAAACGTTTACTGGTTAAATCACTGAGAACTCAGGGTTTACATGTCATAGCAGCTAGCAATACCCTAACTAATGAAGAAGCCTTCCTGGATCCTTAACTAGATTAGGTCCCCCTGTTGGAGGCTCCATTAATCCCCTCTACTTCCCTTTTCAAAGCACTTATCACAACTGTAATTCCTTGTTCAAGAGCTGTCTCCCTATTTGACTGTAAACTCCCTGGGATCAGAGATTGCATCTGCCTTTTTCATCACTGCACCTCTAGGGCCCAGCACTGCCAACTAACAACCTTGTTGGGTCACTCAATGTGAAAACTCCATGCACACAATAAATGATTGACTTGTCCCTTGCTTAGGTGGTCTCTTCCTAGGGTCAAGGGTTCCTTTGGGAGAGGAGGAACCCTTATTCTGTGTTCCTCAATTCCCACACTTCCCTTCTGAATGAACTCAAAGGTTCTCTAAGAAAATGCAAGCAGCAGAACCGCTAACCTCAGCACGTCCACGATGTTGCAGGTAGCCTTTAACTCTCTGATATCATCATCTCGCACAGGAGCGCACAGCTTTCCCATCGTACTGATGACGTAGTTGGCCAGGGCTTGGATGTCGACAGCACTGTGCTCAGCCTGCTGCCTAATGAGGTCTGTGTCCAAAACTTCACAGATCTGGTTGCGAAGCCGGTTGCCACCAGGAGTCAGAAAAGAGAGGAGAACCTATACAGGGAAAGGAAAGAAAAATTAACAGCATCCTTACATGAATAAAGGTTGTCATTTCTAATTTCAATGTCTAGATGACCAAGCTCCCTGTCCATATTTTAATGCCCCGGATGCCACAGAAGTTTGTATTGAGTGGTGGATCAGAGGAGCACTCCAGGGTCCTGACTCTAAAAAGAAAGCTCTGTCTTCTGAATGAAAGCCTCCCCTCCCCTCCCACGGGAAGCTACTAACACTATCGGAATGAAAACAACTGGCAAGGAAGCAATACTATTGAAAGAACTTCAAAAAGTTTACAGAGAAACCGTGCAAAGACAAGTTGCAGATCATGGCTCCAAAAGAACCCTTTAAAGAAGGGCAAATAGAAATATCCCCATGGGCTCCATTAGTATAATATATTTACATGTGAAATATTACATATTATATGAGCAACCTATATTGTGTATTCACTACACAGCAGACACTGTACTTATACACACAGCACGTGGTTAGGAGAACAAGCTCTGAGCCGGAGTGCCTCAGTTCAAATCGCTTCCACCTCTCAAAGCTGCGTGACCTTGGGTGAGTCGGAACTTGGTTTCTTTATATAAGATAATAACAGGCGTAACTACCTCATGGCATTATGGTAAGGATAGATGAATAATCTAGTGCTTGGCACAGAGCGAGTGTCTTGTAAAAGTTAGCTATGACTGTCATCTGATTTAATTCTCACAACTACTCCGGAGACAGACTTAAGAAGAGAGAGCCTGTCGCTAAAGCAGGTCTATCTAACTCAGGCTCTGTGCTCTGCAGCACCACAGCCACTGCCCTACATGCTAAGCACTGGCTTGAGTTCCTGCCGCTGCCCTGTTTTCCCAGCCTGCACCCCATTCCAGGAGGTGCAGGAAAAAACCCTTTCGGTGATTGAACTGGCTCAGTGTTTCAAAAAGAGTCTCCAATACTCTTTGCAGGACATGAAAACAGCCTTTGGGGGGAAAATTACTAATTAATACAGACAACATCAACTTGCCTCTCTGATTTCTTCAAACAGTTTGATGGCGTGTTCATACTCAGGGGGCTCAGCGTTCAGTTCTGATTCCAAGACGTCCCAGAAGGCCTGGTGGACAATGTGCCTCACTCTACCGGCCAAGCTACAGGAATGAAATGGATCGTTTTTTAAAATAAGCACTATTTTTCCTGATTATAAAAGAAAGATGCTCATTGTAGAAATCTTAGAAAATGCAGAAAAACAGAGAATAAAAATTGCTCATAATCCTATTATTAATCTTTTGACCTATGTTCAATGAATGCATTGTTTTAATATAATTGTTTTAATACTGAGTCTGTACAATATTATTTCATTTAATATTCTGTCTTAAGTGTCTCCCCTAGATTTTTAAAATGCTTCCACCTTATAGCTTTTGATATGTTCATAAAATTTTATCCTAAGGAGATACCATAATTTACCTAGCTACTCTTCTACACAGACTTTTAGACTTGGTCTAGATTTTGGGGATGAGATGGCAAAATTGCTCTTTCCTTAACAGCTGAAGTTTCATTGCCTGGAACAGAACAGATGGCCCCAAGGAGACATGCATTTGATTGCCTGCCAGCTTCAGCTTAGATGTCCCATTTAAAGTTGGCCAGACCAAAACTGCTGAAACAGGAGCCTTCCTAGGAAAGGCTAACAATAGAGTAGGTGGCCACCTTGCTTTACCCTGTATGTCAATGCCCTAAAATAGGTGTATGTTAAAACACACAGGGACTTCTCTGGTGATCCAATGGTAAAGAATCCGCCTTCCAATGCAGGGGACGCAGGTTCAATCCCTGGTCGGGGAACTAAGATCCCAGAGGCCATGGGGCAGCTCAGCCCACACGCCACAGCTACTGAGCTCGCATGCCTCAACTAGAGCCCGCGAGCCACAAACTACAGAGCCCACCTGCCACAACTAAAGAGAAGCCCGTGCACCGCAACAAAAGATCCTGCATGCCTCAACGAAGATCCTGCGTGCCACAACTAAGACCCGACGCAGCCATAAAAATAAATAAATTTTAAAATAAATAAATAAATAAAACACACATCCCTACTGAACTCCTACACCATTTTGCAACAGCTTTTAGAAAAGCGCATATTTCCCTGAACTGTAATTACTTGCAAGTCTCTATCCCACACAGGGCTATACACCTCTCTCAGGTACAGGCCACTTCTTCTAGGTACCTGCCACTATACCTAGCATAGCACTTGTCATTTACTGAGGGTTCACTGAATGCACGGTGAATGAATTAATAATTTGATAGTTAAGCATATCTCCTAATTTTTCTTTTAAAGTACAAATAGCTAAATATACAATAATGCTATGAGAAGTGAAAATTAGCTTTCTGAGGAGTGTGAGTTAAAACTGTTTCTGTAACTGCAAATACTATATTCTACTCAGCCACTTTAAATGTGAAAACTTATTCTAGTTGCCTGAATAGATTTATTCAACATAAATGCCATTTCCAATGTTTGAGACTCTCTTGAGCAATTACAGAACAATTAGAAAGACAAACATTGCTGGGACAGACTTTTGCTCTGAACTTTACAAGCCTCATGTACTTGGTTTGAATGGACCAACCAGGAATGAGCTAAAACAACTTTATAGCTCCTTGAGGGATGTCGGAGTTTAAGTTTTCCCAAAGGCTACAAGCTTTTTAATTTTGGGGAGTGGAAGAGGTAGGGAGGAAGGGGTGGAGATGAAATCAGTCAAATCATTTATAAGCATTCCTACTTGGTATCAGAAATCTGGCTTATTTTACCAAGTGTTTCCCCCCACTTGGTAAAATATGAGAGCCGGCCATATTTTAAAGAGTAACAAGAGACAGTGCTTTGAGAGCTATCACCGGGTCTCCTTATTTGTCACAAATAATAAACACTTATGCTTTGATAAAAAAAAGAAAAAAAGTAACGACTTGGTCATTGTGGAGGGTCATCTGAAAAATCAGCAGCTAATGATACATTATTTCACTTTTAAACAAAGGTAATGTGTCCCAACTCTAAGTGTTGTTTCCCTTGCTCACATTTTCTAGCCGTGGCAGAAAATGAAGAGAAGAGGAATTCATATCTTCCATAGTATCAAAGTACTTACATGCAAGGCACTTATATGCCCAGGAGCATGCATTTAGAGTGAGTGTTATGGAGAATGCGAGGCTCAGATATGGTCACAGCAGAGCCAGGATTCAAACCCTGGGGTCCGTCTGATCCTAAAGGGCCTTCATTCAGCCTGTATTTGCAACTTTTGAATTTAAAGCACAAACACTCCCAATATGTCTTTTCTGTACTTCATAAAACATACTTATTTTAACTTCAAAAATTCATTTTTATTAGTCAATAAATGTTTATTCAAAATTCAATATGTGGTAGACCCTGTTTCAGGCGCTTGGGTGTAGTGAAAAGAAAGCCTCTGCTCTCAAAAAGCTTACATGTTAGCAGAGACAGAAAGACAAAAAACACACTGAAATTGAGTAAGACAATTTCAGAGCCACAAGGGAGGCAGAGGAAGACAATGTGGTCCACAGTGATGAAGAGGTGCCGATTTGGCGGGGTGGTTGAAGAAAGCTTCTGTAAGACAGTAAGCGACCTTAGAGCTGAGACCCAAATGGGGAAAAGAAAGCAGCTGGTGGGGGGCTTCCCTGGTGGCGCAGTGGTTAGGAATCTGCCTGTCGATGCAGGGGACACGGGTTCGAGCCCTGGTCTGGGAAGATCCCACATGCCGCGGAGCAACTGGGCCCGTGAGCCACAACTACTGAGCCTGCGCGTCTGGAGCCTGTGCTCCACAACGGGAGAGGCCGTGACAGTGAGAGGCCCGCGCACCGCGATGAAGAGTGGCCCCCGCTTGCCACAACTAGAGAAAGCCCTAGCACAGAAATGAAGACCCAACACAGCCAAAAATAAATAAATAAATAAATAAATTTATAAAAAAAAAAGAAAGCAGCTGGTGAAGATCTATGGGAAAAACATTAAAAAAGAAGGAAGAAGGTCCAAGTCCCTGGGACAGGATCAAGCTGGTGTACTCCAGGATCAGCAAGGAAGCTTCAGTGTGGCTGAAGCACAGCAAGCAGGAGGAAAAGGAGTAAGAGACATGGTCAGTGAAGGGGGGCCTTGCTCGTCATACTAAAGAGTTTGAATTTTTATTCTAAGTGTAACAGAACCACTGAAGGGTTTTAAGCAAAGACATGATCTAATCTGATTTACCCACTAGAAAGATCACTGTGGCTACCTGTGGATGTGGACGATGGACGGTGCGGGAGCTAAGGATGGAGACTGGGCAACTAGTTAGGACACAAAGAGTCCAGGTCAGAGACGATAGTGGCCTGGCCTGGGGGTGTAAGCAGCACAGCTGATATAAAGGATCATGGTGAAATGCAGTCACCATAGAAAACCAAACAGATAAACCTACTTTGGCCAGTACTCTTAAAAAGTATTAGTGATTATTATAAACAACATCCCCAGGAGGAGGACTATGATCCATATTTTAAAGAAGGAAAATTATTGTGTTTACTATTTTCCTGCTTTAAAACAAAAAATGTTCTGAAGGGAATCAAATATTATATGTTGTCTTAATTGACAGAGAGAATGCCTCCCAATTTATGAATGGCACTGTGAGTTTTAAGATTCAGTGTTGTTATCCATGGGCCAATTTTGCCTCTAAAGATGATTTACCTGCAGTAATGGCTGAAAGCCTTGTCTCCTCTTTGTCCCAGGGGACCTGTGAGCCACTGAAACCAGAAAGACTGAGGTAGGATATAAGGGCATGGCTCTAACTAGAGATCCCTTGGGCATGAGGTTAACCAGGGGTGCCTATGCAGCTGTGATTCCTCCCTCCAGAGGCTTCTAGATCACCTCTTACCGCTTTGGCAGCTCAGCTGCATTTATTTATCTTTCACAACCTGAATATTAGTTTTTAATAAGTCAGGCTGCAAATATTTCTTGAGCAGGTACTATATGTCAGGCACTCTGCTAGGCAATAAGGACAGAGCAAACAATATAGACATAGTTTCTCCATTAATGGGGCTTTTGGTCAAGTGG
The DNA here is from genome assembly GCF_028564815.1 of Eubalaena glacialis. NCBI lineage: Eukaryota > Metazoa > Chordata > Mammalia > Artiodactyla > Balaenidae > Eubalaena > Eubalaena glacialis. The sequence continues at coordinate 16,495,249 of NC_083726.1, forward strand.
GAAAGACAGACTTTGAACCTAAAATTATAAGACATCTTAACAAGAGGGAGGTAGAGGGGGCTATAGGAGTCTTTAGAACGGGATTTAATGTAGTCTAGTGGGCTCAGGAGTGTCAGGAAAAGCTTCCTTCAGGAAGAGACATATAAGCTGAATTCTAAAGATTATGAGTAACATATACCTTAGAGGAGTGGTTTTAAAAACAACTGTAAGACCTTGTTAGAGAACTAAATACTGTTAACTCCCAGTGGATATTATATGAGACTGTCCAGGAATCAGTGTGAAAATTTGTGTTCGCAGTACACACACACACACACACACATATACACACACAGTCTGCAGCACAGGTTATGCACAACACATGCCTCCAGGTTACCTGTTCTCAGGGAGGGCATCTTGTTTCAATTGAAAGTTCTCATTTACAGCAATCTCGTGAGCAAGAGTCATGTTTGATAAGTTCCTTGCTGCAGCCATCACTTCATCAAATGTTACAACCCTGGGAGGGCTTGTTGCTGAAAGGAAGACAAAAACCAGTTAATGCCCTGGAAGAGGAGTTGTCATCCAATGAAGCCTCCTGATGCACACAGGGTTTAAGTTACTCCAACATATAGTTTCAGTAAGAAGAATATATATCAAAATAGATCGATTCCCCCGCTTAATACTTAAGACTCCAAAAATTTAAGAACTCCTTTGATAGCTTCAGTTACTGTATTGAAAATAAATTGTCGGCCGCTCTCGCCTTCTGAGATGTCCCACGCACTGTCTGTGGAGCGTGTCTCTCTCTAAATAAATCCACTTCTTACCTATCACCTTGTCTCTCACTGAATTCTTTCTGCCATGAGACATCAAGAACCTGAGCTTCATTAAGTCCTGAAACCAGATACTGAAACCCCCGCCAGGTGGGAGAAGTTAAACTATATGCTGCCACAACACTCAGACCCAGGACCGGTTGGAACCAGAAGGTTGATGATGCCGACTCCCACGTACCTCACCACCAGCCAATCAGAAGAAAGCCCATGAGCGGATCACGTCCTCCTCTTTGAACCATTACTATAAAACTCCTCACTACCCCCTCCAGGTCGGGACACTCAGTTTTGAGGGCATTAGCCCTCTGTGGCCCCCTTTGCTTGGCAAAGCAATAAAACTATTCTTTACAACTTCAAAAACAAAAAAAAAAAAAATGAAAGAAAGAAAATAAATTGTCAAATGTTTCTGAGAAAATTTTATTAATATAGGATATTATAAGTTATTTTTAAAAATTAAATCACCTCATTTTTTAGCGAGTATTGATATCTGCATTTATTACATGTACGCTACAGGAAATTGATGACTACTTTTTATTCTGTAATTCATAGCTCCCATTAATTTAAGCAGACTCAATATGAACTGATTTTTTAAAACTATAATTTCAAAAAGCATACGCCGTATAGCACAATTCTAAGTTTTGCTAATTGGTAGTTATCATTTGACTTTGCTGAAGCATAACTTACCTCCTCGTAGGACTGCCCTGAGGTGACTAAACAAGATAATTTAAGTAAAGAACATGGTAAGAACTCAATAAATGTAGATAATTAAAATAAAATAAATCTGATAAGCTAATAATCTACTTCTCAGTAGGAAATAGTGGGTAAAGAATTATTTTAGTTATCTGTAAAGATTATTCAAAAAATTATTCTAACAAGTCATGTCTTTTTGAAATCGTTGTTGGAACTCTTGGTTTCTGTTAATTAAAAATCATTACCTCAAACAACAATCCTGACTGGCAATACTTCACTATCTAAAATAATTTATTTTTAAAAAAATTTTTGGCTGCGCCACGCGGCATATAAGATCTTAATTCCCAGACCAGGGATCGAACCTGCACCCCCTGCATTGGAAGCGCGGAGCCTTAACCACTGGACTGCCAGGGAAGTCCTTAAAATAATTTTAGAAATAAGAAGAAGAAGAGGAGGAGGTAGTGGAGAAGGTGGAGATGGAAGAGGAAGAAGAGGAGGAGGAAGGAATGCTGATATACAATTAGTAAAACCCTTCTTCAGGACACCTAGGTACCCTGCTGGAGACATCAACTCCATGTATAGTATAAAGAGTGAGAAAAAGCACTGAAAGCTGAGGGGCTGCTAATAAATTCTTTTGCCAATTCTCTTTCCCATTAAGATTCTCCTTAAAAATGTCTGTATCCTTTGGTCCAGCAATCCAATTATATCCAAAGGAATTCCTAGAAAGGCTTTATGCACCACGATGTTCATAAAGCACTATTTGTAACAGCAAAAAAAAAAAAAAAGGGAAATGAACTAAATGCCCAATGATAAGTCAGAGGTTAAATAAATTGATGGTATTTTCACTTGGTAAAGTAGTAATAAGCAGTCATAAAAATGTTTTAAAAAAACATTATCATGAGTAAATGTTTTAGTTATAATAGTAAGTGAAAAAAGTCCACATACATATACATACGTATGTCTACGTGCAGTATGAAGATATGACAAAGCACTATCACCTGTCATCTTTGGGTGACATTATAGGCGATAATTTCTTTTCTTTCTACTTATCTACCTTTCCATTTTTTAAAATGAGAATGTACTAATTTAGAATAAATACATGACAGATGAATGGATAAAGAAGAAGTGGCACATATATACAATGGAATATTACTCAGCCATAAAAAGAAATGAAATGGAGGTATTTGTAGTGAGGTGGATGGAGTTAGAATCTGTCATACAGCGTGAAGTAAGTCAGAAAGAGAAAAACAAATACAGTATGCTAACACATATATACAGAATCTAAGGGGAAAAAAAAGGTCATGAAGAACCTAGTGGTAAGATGGGAATAAAGACACAGACCTACTAGAGAATGGACTTGAGGATATGGGGAGGGGGAAGGGTAAGCTGTGACAAAGTGAGAGAGTGGCATGGACATATATACACTACCAAACATAAAATAGATAGCTAGTGGGAAGCAGCCGCATAGCACAGGGAGATCAGCTCGGTGCTTTGTGACCACCTAGAGGGGTGGGAGAGGGAGGGTGGGAGGAAGGGAGATGCAAGAGGGAAGAGATATGGGAACATATGTATATGTATAACTGATTCACTTTGTTATAAAGCAGAAACTAACACACCATTGTAATGCAATTATACTCCAATAAGGATGTTAAAATAAATAAATAAATAAATACAAATGAAGAAACTTTTTCTGAAGTGGGCATTTGATCATATTAAATGCTAGTTGCTTCTCTCTGCATTTGCTTGGGCAGCTTAAGGAGTTATATTTCCTATACAAAATGTCAATTAAAAAGCTAAAAAAAAAAAAAAAAAGACAAACACATGGCTTCACACATTTCTAGCTTCCACACACAAAAAAGGAAAAAGACATCTCCCTTCACCATGGCACTCTTTGCATTCCTTCTCATACTCCTTGTGCAGTAATTCTCCTCGTGGGCACTTTTCTGGGGTGATTTGCACAACAGTTTTTGAAATCAGTAGGAAATCCTTTAGATTATTTCACTTCCTGCCTGACCCTTGAGCTGGGGCAAGTTTCGTTCCACGGAAATAAGAAAGGACCGATTTGAATTTACCCTTGAATGTGGCTCAAAAAATGATCTCAAGAAGAAGTAGCTTTCTGCTAATTGAGGGAGAAGACAGGTGGGGTTGGGAGACCTGATTTATAGCCAAACCAAAGCAGATCAGAGACAGTGATGAAAATAAAAATGGGCAGATTGTAAACTTCAGTGGCAATCTATTGCTGACAGCGTGTACAAGACAGCTGCAGGGCCCCGGCAGTGCCATTCCAGTACATCTAGAAGGGAAAAGTCAGTACTTTGCTCTCATTCATTTCCGAGTTTTAAAATCCAACATGCGTGTCTAGAACCACCTCCACTCCCCATTGGCTTACAAGCAGGAGAGCTGGATTTGCTAGAAGAGTCGCTTGTAAAGCTCTGCCTGGAGCACTCATAGTCACTGAGCGAAGCCATGCTTTCGGAAAACCGGGAAGAGTCTGAATCACTTGGCTGGTCCTCGCCCACACACTGCTTCTCACCATTGAAGGGCATTTTGTGTCCCTGGAGTGTCGGTAAAGAGACAGCACCTGCACAGACAAACAGACCCTGTGTCAACGTTCTGCGGTACTCCCCCAGTGGTGCTGGCGCTTCGTTCAATGTAGACAGCCGTGTCGCATGTGTCACAGCACTGGAAAGGCCCCCAGAAGATGACCTCCTTCCTCCCATGGCACCCGGGCCAGGCTATCACTAGGCCTGCAAGACTGCCTTCCAGAAAGGGATTTCACAGCCAAGGTGTGAGCTCACACAGGACATACTTGGAGTGAACGTGGAGCAGCCCCCAGCAATAAACCATCCTCAAAAAACAACGCGCAGAGCACACACTCTCTCCTCCTGGGGTTGCTAAAGCGTGGGAGGGTGAGAGTGAGAGTGTGGGGCTCTGGGTTTGAAGCTTGTTCTGTCTTTTGACATGTGACCTTGGAGAAGTCACTTAACTCGCTACCTCATGAGTCAAGCTGGGCTGAAAGACTAACCTCATAGGGTTGCTTGAAGATGAAATGGGATTAATCTTATTAAAGTGCTTAGCACAGCATTCAAATGTTTGCTATTATTATTGTTCCTCTTTGTTTTAAATAAAATATTTTTGAAATCAGCCTTTTTAGTTGTCTGTGAGCCTCCTAGGGAAAGAGGAAGACTAATTAAAATTTCTGGCTGGCAAGTATACAGGTTTTCTCCTCCATTTTCCCATGAACTGTCACGCTATGAAGAGTAAGGCCTGATATTTGGTTTGTACTTTAGACAGTACCCACTGCCATCCAATGAACAAACAGGCACAAAAGATCCTGATTCACAGGTTAGGGGGAGAACAGACACTAGGAGACCTACTGTGCCATAAAGCCAGTCCCTGGACTCTATATCCACAGCTGTTTCTGGGACATCAGATTGCTTCCCAGGGAAGGGCAGGGCAGTTGGGCCCAGTCACCCCCTGGAAAGGAGATCCTGGGTACACAGGATGCTCAGGCCTGACCCCAGGATCCTCAGCCAGGCCTGTGAGGAAGCTGGCCCTGATATGAGTGTGGTGATAGCTGACACTGAGGGGAAACCTGGGCCCGAGGAGAAAGGCACCTCAAATCCTGAACGGATGGTAATGATAGTAAGGGTTCACTGAGTCTCTTTAAACCTGAGCCAGCAATGAGGTACTCAGAGCTTTTAAAGCTATCAGAACGGGAAACCACAACTACCCATGGAATGCCTGGAAATGCCTGCAGTTTCTTCAATGATTCCTTTCACGTGTATTAAGTGCCTACTATGCACCAGGCACTGGGAAAAGTAATAGTGAACAAAATACACAGGGCCATCCTCTCATGGCTCTCAAGTCCAGTTACCTAAAATTGTGTGTGCCAGATGCTGGAGGACAAGGAAAGGGAAACCAAGGCATTGCTGAGGAAGCACGAGAAAGGAGAGGCAGGGTTGGGACCAAGGTAGGGGGATCGAGCCTTTGCTGAGAGAAACGGTGCTATTCTTTATCCTTCGGGTGATGACAGAGAAATGGATGGGCCTGAGAGGGACTTACTAAAGGTCAAAAGCCAAGGGCACTTGCCCCTGGCCTCACCTAAACAACCTCTCCAGTCCTGCCACTTGTAGAAATGCACCCGTGCTCAGCCTACCACTTTCGCAAACAGAAAACCACCAACTTGGAGGCTGCCTCTGCAAAACGAAGGGCAGGCAGTGGGGACGAGCTGCCAGGAAGCTCCCCAGTAGATACACTCGCCTTCTCCTAAAGCCCAGAAGCCAACCACCTCGGACACAGACTGAGGGCCGACCCCTGGCATCCTCAGCAGTGAACTCACCTCCTTTACCCCAGGCAAACTAGATTCTCTTTGAGCGTTAACTCCCGTCTGCTGGAAGGGGGACAGGTGGGGGTGGGGATAGAGGACAGAAGAAAGGGGTCTGCTCTAACCCTTTCAATTCCACCGAACCACAAATCCCAACTGGGGCGCTTACCCTTCCCTCTAGCCTTCTCTCTTCGCCAACATTTTACTTCTCACTGATGGCATTTCTCGAAAATGCTAGCTTCTCCAGGAAGCCTTCCCTCTACGCCGTGGCCAGAGCTAAGGGCACTCTTCTTTGTACACCTGCAGCTCATTTCTTGTATCTGAACAATAGCACTTAGATCCTTGTAGCTATTTTCCTCCTGTGGCTACTTCCGACTCTCCTTAATAGGCAGGAACTGTGTCTCGTCCACCATCATCAGTGTCAAGTATGTGACAAATATGCATTTGGTGTTAGCTGAATGGGAATCACTAAATCCCATCTGGTACAGCTGCAGCCAGAACATTTGCAAACTGATATCACTTCACATTTACAGGCCTGCTGCTGTCAAAGTTCAAGGCCTGGAACAGAGTACCTCCCACCTCAACCTGCTTTATTCGGCTTAAGACTCAATATTCCCTGGTCCTGTCACACTCTTACTAGAATATCTTACACTCTGTTTCCATTTTATTATTTCTTTCATTCATTCAACTGTAACAACTGTGCTGTGATGCTCTGCCCTCAATTTCTCTTCACTTTGGCTATTTTTCCAAGTAAGAGTGACTAAGAGCTTCCATCCATTGGAATTTATGAACTGGGTTAATAGGTATAACTATCCATTTCATTTTTCTACTCCAGCTGAACAGCACACTTCATAGGTTTCTTAACTATGTTTAACAAGGCAGCTAAGTACAAAGATTAAAAAAAATAAAAACCTCTAGGTTAGGAGGTAGAACTCCTGGGTGTAAGGCCTGGGTCTGTTGTTGATTTGCTGCATGACTTTATCCACATCGAGTCTGCTCTCTTCACCTCATTTTTCTGAGGGGGCTGGGCCAGCTACCAGGTGCCTTTTAGTGAGGAATTGCTAACATGCTATAAACCCAGAGTTCCATGAGGCATCACTAGAAGCTCTGAGAAATTAAATGTGCTCATGGCAGACATACTTAACATGCAACTACGCTTTCTTCCAACAATTCACTGGAGGTAGAGTTTCTGGCATAGGGGATGTAACAGAAAATGTAAAAGCATCAAAATGTTTAGAAACTCTTGTTTAGTTAAGCCTCCACATTACAACTGGGTTTTAGTGGATCCAAGCAGAAACTTTTCTTTGAGGCCAAAATGCACACTATTACTCTATCAAGAAATCGCCTGCGTCCTCATATTAATAATACCTAATTCACAGGGTTGGTGTGAGATTTCATTCAGTCAATCTATGTAGAGTGCTTGGAACAGTGTCTGACACAGAGTAAACAGGATACAGATGTTTGCTATTGTTAGTATTATTTGCTTTAGTAGTTGTTATTATCATCATTTCAGTCATTAAAAACTCTAGAGGGAAGAACAGATCTATTCCATGATAATAAAAGCATGTTACCCTACAGATAACAAAGACTGGTATTTAACCTAGGACAGAATTCTTACATTTGTTTGAAATACAAAAGTCAAAAGCAAATGGCCCATCATGGTGTAAACAGTTTTCTGCAAGTTCCTTCACACTTGCTCTTACCTTTCTTGGTCTTGGATTTCCATACAGGTCATCTGGGGACAAAGCTACTTGACTCAGAGACACTGACGGTAATTAGACTTTTTAAAACTATCTTGGATTCTCTCTTAGAATAGTGATAACGAAAACAGGTTGTTTCTTTAAGATAGGTAACGTTTCTCATACTGACAAACCTAGATTTACTTAACCTTCACCATTGCGACTCACAAACAAACCGAACAACTTTCCAGGAACACCACTTCTCATCCTACCTGGGAGGATTTACTCACTGGCCAAACGTAAAGTCAATGTGAAGAGAGAAGATAATGCCAAAACAAAGCCTCCGACACTCCAGTGTGTCACTATTCAAAGAGAATAATCACATTTTTCATTGTACTGTTCCACATTTTATAATAATAAAGGCAATATTATGCCATTCCTTCCAAGGTCAATGACTGGGAGGCAGCAGGCACTTGAATACTTATTGTTGAATGAATGGCAGTATGACCACTGACATTTTAGAGAGGAGGGAACAGGTACAGAGACCTGAAGGGGCTAGTCCTGTGTTCCAGCACATATGGAGCAGAGATCAGTTTCTAATTTGCCAGTGACCCTCAGGCTGCATCCAGATTACCGACTTTATTTCCTTATTTCCTTTCTGCAGCAAACTCTATCTGCAAATGATCCTGCACTGGTTCAGGATTGCAAAGATCCACCAGTGACAATGCACATGTCACCGAAGCAGTAAGAACTCTGGCTCTGAAGCCAGGTGGACTGGATGCTTGATCTCGACTCGTGATATTTACTGACTGGAGACAGGGAACTTACCATTTATGAACTGGGGACAATACTATTATCTACCTTGTAGAATTGTTGTGAAGATTAATTGAAATAGTCTATGTCAAGTACTTAAACTCCTACTAAGTGCTCGACAGATATCAATTATTATTTTATTCTTATTAGAGGAAGTCATGAATTTAAAAAAATATCAATGTCATAAAAAACAAAGAAAGGTTGAGGATATGTTCCAGATGAAAGGGGACTTGACAACCGAGTGCAATAGATGATCCTAGATTGCATCCTGTACCAAAGAAAAAAATGCTATAAAGAACATTATTACATCAATTGACAACATGGTTACAATACCTGAATCTACTGTCTGTATTACAATGTTAAATTTACTGAAGTTGATAAATGTGCTGTGATTATGCATTTAGGAAAAAAGGCCCGCGATATATGCAACTTTCTCTCCAACGAGAGAGAAAAAGACAAAACAATAAAGCCTATGGAGCAAAAGGTTAATAGGTGAATATGAGTAAAAGGTAGACAATAGGGAGTTCTTTGTACTGTTCTTGCAACTTTTTCTGTAAGTTTGAAATTATTTCCAAGCAAAAGGTTAAAAGAGAAGAAGTACTGAACCAAAAGTTCAAGTCTAATTCAGAACAGCCGAGTCTCCTGTAGTTTTCAGATCTTGATTGTTCCCACCACTACAATAGCTTAGATCTACTCTATTACAGAAGCTCTTCTAGACAGTCAAACCCATCCCAATGTCCCTCTTGAACAGTGCCTAGTGAATAAAACAGGAAATCATCCAGAGCCCTTCTGAAAAGGCAAAAGAAATCATCCCTTTTAAGAGTTCTTCTCCAGGTGGGTTCCCTTTTCTTAAGAAGTCTCTTGGCAGTGGTTTATAACCGCTCTGTGATCTGGCCTCTGCCCACTTCATTCTGTTTCCACTCTCTCCCTAATCCTTCATGCTCTGGACACAATGGCCTTCTTTGGGCTCCTCAGACATGCCAAACTTCCTCCTTTGGAGCACTTGTACCTGCTTTTCTCTTCCAATGGGATGTTCTTCTCCCTGATCTCTGTGCGGTTGGAGCCTTGTTGTCATTCAGATTTGAAAGCAAATGTTACAACTTCAAAGTGACCTTCCTTAATATCCCCACTAATTCCATTTAAATTCATCATCTTAGAGCTTAGAACACCACTTGGGATAGAGAAGGAGCTCAGTGAGCATCACTGATGAACAAATTAAGCCACGTTCTATTCAAAAGACAACTTGGGCCGCCCTTCTCCTCTGCCTCACTCACACTGCTCATATCCCCATTATGCAGTCATTTAAAGCACGATAGTTGTTTTCTGCAAATCTGCCTCGCCACTAAATTTTAAGCTCCTTGTGTGAAGAAGCTATGTCTCCCTTCTCCAATTCCCAGTGCAAATTAGCAAATTAGCAAAGACTCACAGTCCCAGAGCTTAGAGAAACTCTTATATTGTGCCTTTCTGACCTCCTAATGCTAACTGATAGCAAATAATAACAATTGGAGTTAACAGTTATTGAATACTTACTATGACTCGGCCCCCATGATAAGTGCTTAAAATGTTTTATCTTCTTGAATCTTCATCATAACCTTGTTAACTAAGGTATCATCATTATCCCTGTTTTATAGATAAGAACCTGAGGCTCAGAGAGGTTAAGTTATTTGCTCGAGGGTTCATAGCAGCGGCAGAGGCACAACTCTAATCCAGGCAGTGGGTCCTTAAAGCCTGTGCTCTTTACCACTCTAGGATGGCTGGAGAAAATTTGGTGTACTGCTCATTCTTTCCACTCCCACTCTGCCATAGATCTACCCGCTACCATGTGGACACTTGCACATGGGGTAACAAGCTGACCTTACCCCCGGGGTGTCTGCTTAAGTGCTATACCGTGAAGGGCATCACTGAAAGAGTCCATTGACCAAAATTATTCTCAACCACCCCACTAGAGTGACTGAAAATCCTCTATCAGGGAGCCATTCTTTATGCACTGCAAAATCCCTCCTTAAAACCCAAATATTATCAAAAGGGTTAATTGCTTATAGCTAGCATGAGTCAAAAGCATTTTGAAGTGAATTATTCAGATTATCCAGCAGGGCCCTGAGGAATGGAACCCATTCAATTAAGGTTAAGTCATGAAAAGAGAAAATTTCAAGAAATATCTAGCGGGTATCGTTCTTCAAGACCAGATCAAGGTCAGCTACAAGGACAAGCATTCATATATTTGTAGTAAAGGGCAGGGAGTCAGAGGAGTAGGACTGGGCTCTGAAAAAAACAATGCAGATGATAAGGAAAAATCTTCATCTTCTGCAAAGTGCTGCTTTAGAACCAGTCCTAAACAGCAGCAGCGCTTAAAAAGTTATTCACACGCAGCAAAGCAAAAACCACAGGGCAGAGAGGTAGGTGCCTGCTCCATTCAGCTAGAGAATACTGGTCTTCATCAAATTAGAGCCAACAAAGAGCTAGATAAAAGCCAACAAAGCCAGTCATTGTCTAAAAAAGCAGATGTTCACGCCACACATAACATTACAACGTCAGGGAGAAGGATTTCTAGGCACTTTTCACACTTGAAAACACTTCTTCTCCCACCCCCGGTTGGCCTGTTTTAGTACCTGTTTCCCCCTCTGGGCCCTCAACCCTCCACAAAATGGCATTGAAGCTGCTTTCACACACGACTGGGTATCTTCAGCTCTGGGCCACTTCAAGTCGGGAAAACTCCACGGGCTGCCAAGGTGATAGATGTAATCCCTGGAGGCAAGAGGAAGAGGCAGGCAGAGCGCCTCCTGCAGTGGGAACCACTGTCATAACCTCATTAAGTTTGGCAGATGGGACAGAGCAAGGTCTCTGACTGGGCTGGAGACCCATGGGACCAAGGGGATCTTGGGGGCCGAGGGGCCGACTGGGGACAAGGACAGCTTGTCTAGTTTCTTCAAGGTGAAAGTAACAGGATAACCATCGAAGACAGCATAAACTTTAGTCACTTGAGGGCCACTCTTCACGCCTGTTTCCACATTTCCATCCTCACCTGTGCTCTATCAAACACTTCTCTTTAACTGAACGAGATTTTTGCATTTAGATACACTTAGTTTGAAAGGAAACTTTATATCATTGTGAAATCTCTCGGTTTAAGGGAACAGTTTTTCTTAATACTAACGAAAACACTTAACCACGTTCGTCCACGTGCCACCTCAAATCATCGCTGTGACCCGAAGTGGCGCCACACAGAGTAGCAGCCTTGGGAAGCACAAGCCATCCCTGACAGCCCCAGGGGTTCGAGCCCGGGCCTGGTGAGCATGTCCCGCCTCTTCCCCGCAACTGAGGGTACAGTCGTGGGGACGCATCTGCACACCCCTCGCCCACGTCCTCTGGGCGCCCCTCCCCTCCAGCAGCACGTTTCCTGTCAAAACAAACCCTTGGGGGAGGGGACGGCGGAGGCCGAGCCGAGCACCAAGGAAACCCAGGCAACAAACTCCAAACACACACTTGGGGCCCCGCCCGGCCCCGACAGCGACTCAGTTCGCCCACCCGGGCCAGGGGTCGCAAGCGACAGGATGCCCCCACCCGGAGCCCCGATGGTGGGAAGCCGCTCGCGGCGCGGTCGCTGGCACGGACCCAGGGGGATGTAAGCCGAGGCCAAGCGGCCCCGACCCTGGCGCCTCCAGGGCCCGAAGCCCGCGGTCGCCCCAACACCCACCGTGACCACTCGGCGCCCGCGCCCCGCTCCCACGCGGGACGGCGGTTCGAGGTCAAACAAGGTGATGTGGCGGGTTGGAGGAGCAAGGAGCGGGCCTTTACCGCCCCTGCCCCCGGGTCCCAGGACGGCGCTCCGAGGGGGGGGTGGGGGAGACCCTCGGGCTGCCCGGGGGCGACGTGTCCCTCTCCGCCGGCCCGGGCCCATCGCCTCAGAGCCCGCGACCCCCTCCCCCGGAATGGTACGCACCGGCTCCGGCGCGGCGACAGGCGGAGGAGAAAGGCGACTGAGTGAGCCCGGTTCAGGAGTCTCTGGGTGTTCCCTCGCCTAGCACGGCACAAACACCTCAGAAGCCCACGAGTCCAGCAACCCTCAGCCTCCCCGGCCCCCCCACCACGCGGCATTTAAAGGGCCGGGAGGGACTCTAGAGAGGCAGCCACGGCGTGGCCACCACGTAACCGGAGAGAGGGGGGAAGACGGCATCGGGGAGAAGGGGAAATCTAGGGCACTTCAGCTTCGATGTCCGAGCTCTTACAGATCGGACCTAATACAGGACATTTTCCTCATCTTCGGATGAAAGAGGCCAAGGAGAGCTCGGATTGGGTGTGTTCTGGGTGCAAGAGGGAACGGTTCCCCCCCCGTGGGCTGAGAGTGGTGCGGTCCGGGGACTGCTAGGGGCGGGGAGAGAAGTGTTTACGGAACTGGGGCAGCGGTGCCTTCCCCAGCTCTCGGTGTTGGAGGCGGGGCCTGTCGGGACGCTGGGGACGGGGCGGAGCGGGGATTCTGGGGGCGGAGCGGGGATTCTGGGGGCGGAACGGGGATTCTGGGGACAGGGCGGAGCCACCGGCGGAGGTGCTTGTGGAGCGCTGGATTGACCCCCCCTCGACCGCGGGCTCCCGGAGCGCACCACCGTAAGCAATGCTGCTAGGTCCCCGGCCGCGCGTGGAACTTTTACAGCCCGAACACCCCGCATCTAGACTGGGCGATCCAAGTTAAGTGCCCACTATCACACGGTCTAAACTGAGACAAGCCAACCCACAAACGGGCAAGTGCATTCCCACGCACATCAGCAACCAACTTGTCACCTATTTTTGTGTCTGCACCTCCACAGAAACAGGAGTCCAGATTTGCATATGGCTGGACAGGACGATTAGCTCCTGGGAGTCACACCCACCCAGGCTCTCTGAAGACATAAACTTCGTGTGCACGCAAAAGATAAAGCATCTTACTTCCCCTAGGGTTCTTCAGCATCATCTCCCGGAGAAGTTTCGACAGTGGTTAATGTAAATAAGCAGTCCCAGGGAGCTCGGTGCTGTTAGGCCTACTGTTCGGCTCTGCTGTGGGTGTGCTTCAGAGTGTACAGAAACACCCTTCCCCCAACCGCACACACGAAAGCCACTGTATCTTCTGTCAGGTGTACATTGGTGTTATTTGAGAGACAGTTTCATGCAAGAATGTAAGTAACTTTTGTATAGGCTCAAGTGCTTCCGTTTAGTGCTGAAATCATGTCTGGATTGTGAAGGCAAAATTGGTTCTAGAAAAAGAACCAGACAAGCAACATTTTAAAGGAGGGCAGAAAGCCGGTTAACCTAGATGGAATCATTCAGTGTCACAACATGGGCTCATACTACTATGAGATCTTGGTCAATGGGGAAACATGATAACTGTCTCATTGGGTTTTTGTGAGGATGAAATGAGATAAAGCAGTGCTTAGAGCTGTACACAGTAAGCACTCAATCAGTGTTGTTGAAACTATTTGGCAAACCACTCTGAACAACCTTAGCTGGTGATCTGTATAAATTTGTAGTATTTGTGTCTCCTTATGCCACTCTCTCCTCCCTTCTCCTAAAATACACAACTTGTTACAAATCAAGAGATTAAAGAGAAAATGCTATTGCCACCCAGGTTCTTTCCTATGAACCTTGTTTATACCGTTTGTTGGAATCAGAAGTCAAGTTGACAGAAGCCTCTAATTTCAATTCTTGCCAAATAACCACCACACAACTGCCATCACCACCCTAAAGATTCCACAATAGACAGATTAACTAAAAATATCCCCCAAACTTCTGGACACTGTGACAATGACACATTGCAGCTTTGCTTCCTTTGTTAGCTTTGCAGGGGCTTAAGTGTTGTTTTGCCATATTAAATAATGTGAAGCAGGTAAGCATGAGTCAGGAGAGTTGTCCAGTCTACCTGGGTCACCAGCTGCCTGACCCTGGGCATGGCACTTATTTTAAAGCTCAAATATGTAACTCTCAAAGCCATGAGGAATCAATTTTTGTCAAAGCAGATGAGTCAAGTTTCAGCCTATGCTGGTGTGAGAACCTTGAGGCAGAAGAGGTGGGGTAAAACCAGAGACCCATGCAAAGAAGAAAAAGTCTCCTGGAAAAACAATCTTCTATTACATCAACGTTAAATAACTTGCTATCTGGAAACCTTTTGGTCAATTACCTGACTAATTGTCCTTAGCCTGGCTTGTATATAAAATCACTTTGAAGAAATACAGTACTGTAAAACATTAGGCAGTTTCCTTAAAAAAAAAAAGAGCCTTGTATCATATTCTTACTCAGAGGGCTCAGGGCGTCATAGAATAAAATCCTCCTTGCTCAGATTATGTTCATGACCTTCCAAAAAAACTGTCTGAAAAGGCGACCTCTTTAGTAAGTAAAATAATTAGCTTTTTATTTGAAGAAGACATCACACCTAATTTTTCTAACTTTTCTGTTTTGAATCACTTAGAGAACTCATGGTAATGCAGTTTGTTTAAATTACACAATAGATTAAATTTGATCTGTTACCTTTGGCAAATGACAAAGGACAGATCAAAATTTTTGCTTGGTAAAGAAATGTAAATACTACTTTTCCTTTGACACATCTTAAATCTGAGTTTTAAATTACAGTGAAGCCTTGTATAAATCAGAAAATCCCAAAATGTAATTTTAATATGGATTTGCAACCTCTCAGCCATTTAACTTTTATAGCGGGGCTGCATCTTGTGCTGATCTAGCGTAATGCAAATTCAACTAGACAGAGATGGGACGGGGAGTGTGGAGCACAGCAGCATAACTGGAACTCTGCCAGTGATCTTAACCCCTTCTTCTCTCTGTGGGAGTTGTGAGGCTTCGCTTTCCTGAGTTGATCTCAGTTTCCAAGCTTCTCATTATGTTCCAAACTTCTTATCCAAGGCTGGTTTCGTGAGCATGCAGTGCCTCAAGACCCTGACCTTGGAAGAGCCCCATACTAGGTTTAATGCTCTGATGCTGCCAACTTGAAATTCTCAATATTTTTTAAACAAGAAGCTCTGCATTTTCATTTTGCACAAGACCTCGAAAATCATGTCGCTGGTCCTGATCTCACCACACAGAATATGAGCCTAGTGTTTGAAGGTGCTTATTTTCCCTTTATCTGTCCTCAAACGCAAGTCAGTTACTTTATCTAGTGCTCAGGTGAAGAAACATATATCTGTTTCCAGGAATTCCCTGGTGGTCCAGTGGTTAGGACTCGGCGCTTTCACTGCCGTGGCCGGGGTTCAATCCCTGGTAGGAGAACTAAGATCCCGAAAGCTGAGCAGCCAGAAAAAAAAAAGAAAAGAAAAGAAAAAATGTGTTTCCAAGGTCTTACAGTCCACTTAAGGAATTTTCAAGGATAACTTTGACTGCACATGATTTTGACCTTATGGTCTCTCTTTAGAACCTAACCCCTCACATAATATATGACTCCACTGTAAGTAGAAAAATTGATTAAATGGAATCCCATCTCTTTTTCTCTCCCCTGTCCATCTTAACATGCTAGGAAGGACTAAAAAGCAATAAAGGGGGGAAAAAAGGCAATAGAAAGTAGAAGGAAGAAAAATAATTTGGCTAATATATGAACAAGATGATCGGTCACTAAATGTTCAAAATTTAACCACACCTTCTTGGCAGATTTGTCATTTTTTTTTTCTTTTTGTCTTGAATATAAGGCAGATTTAGATCATTTACCAGTTCTGAGAGAGAATCAAAATGTTGATTCTTGATCAAGTTTCCAACTCACCAAAACCAGTTTTTCCCCTGACTCTACTCAACTGAATTGGTGTAAAATTGGAGATTATTTCTCATTCCAATTGCATCACACCTACCATACTAAAAAGAAAACCATTCTCAATTAGTACCCCCCTTTGCCCTCCATGGGCCCCCTCCACTTACCTGGGAACCACTGTTGTCCCTTGGAAAGCCAAAAAAGAGAGCGAGGGCCAGCAGTGAGGACAACACTGGGCAGGAAGTGGGAGGGGCCAAGGAGAGATGAAGCTCAAAGGAACACCTATGAGAGGCCAAAGAGATGATGGCTCAGAGCTCAGCCAAGACAGCCATGCTCTCTACCCCACCTCTGGGCCAGCAGGCAGTTGTTTTCTGAATGTCTTCATAGTCCTTCATTCAACCATGGATGAAGATTTGGGCCCTCAATTTAAAAATCAATTGGAACACCCAATGGGGTGGGGGAAGAGCTTCTAAAATTAAAGGGAAAACCCAGAAGACATAAAGGAAAAGATTAAGAAATGTGACTCTTCAGATACAGCGTTCAACATAAAAACATGAATTACAGAACAGTCACTGTGCGGTGATACCATTTATGCTTGAGAGAGAGCTGGCACTAGAGAGCACATGTATGTATTTTGTATACATGACATGCATAGAAATGGACTAAAAAGTTAGCCTCCCAACTGTATAGGAGGCAAGTTGGGAGATGTTCCTCCTTTATTCTATATACATACAAATGGCTTATTTTTTTTACAATGAGAATGTATTCATTCATACATTATTAATGTAATTTCACATGGCCTCACAATGATACTACTCTTATCATTGAATGTCCTCCTAAATATGCCTTAGTGATGGAGGGCTATTAACACTACACAATAGTTTTCCCATCTCCTTTATATTCATATTTTTTTAAAGTCATGATAAGAAAAGGAGCTTTTTATGTAAACTATGGAAAGGAATAGATTTGCAAAAGGTCCTTCACTAAGGTATGTCAAAATTATTTATGCTGGGGGGGTGGAATACTCGTCTTTACTTTTTAAGTTGTTCCCTTCAAGCCCAGTTCTTAGACAGTCAAGGTCCATGGAGTTTACTTTGATTTTAAAAACATGTTTTGCCCCACCTGCAACCTCTAAGGGTTTCTTTCCTTTGATGATAAACCAAAGTGGTATGGGACTTAAGTAATTATATTACTTTTTGAGGATAAAAAATTGAGAGCCCCGAACATTCAGGTGTCTGTACAATAGTTTTTACTTAAGATGCATAGGGTTCTAGTAGAAGGTATTACAGGGTTTATGACTGAGCAAAGGGATATTGAGTGACCCACTGAATTGGCTGGTCAAGAATAGAAAACAAAGCTCATTTCGTGGCTTCTCTACACACACACACACACACACACACACACACACACACAGTCACATGCAAAGTATTACCTATTGGCATTATTATTTAATTTCCATAACAACATGCCAACAAGCATACCAGGACTGTATCAACTAAGTGCCCAAAGTGTTTATAATCACATTGCATTACTCTAGAAGGGTGCTTGGACCAGGTACTGGGGTGGCTGTGCCTTCCAGGTAGCGAGGAGAATGAAATGGTGCCAACTCTCTTAAGATATGAAGCTGTCCATGCATCTCTCATGTGTATATATGAAGCAGTCAGAAAAAGAAAAAAAAAGTAAATTCTGCTAAGAAAATCCGGAGTAAAGAAGCAAGTAAACAGCAAGGTGTTTCTGGCCGATTCCCTGATAGGGATTGTTCATGTTAAGAGTATACCTCTAACTACATAATTAGCAAATCCTGAAAATCTGGGTACAACATAATTGTGGTCAAATGAATTTTAATGCTCAAGCTGACTTCTTCATTTAATAGAAGGCTATTGTGATTATACTTGTAAATTAAAAATGATTTTTAAAATTTTACAAATATATGTAGATCAAAGTTTTCAAAGAGCAAATCAATTCAGGTACAAACTACCTGTATATAAAGAACAAATGTATTCTGGTGGAAAGAGGGAATGCTTTGGATTCACACATACCAGAGGGCTCATATGTATCACTCATTATATCGATACATATGCTTTATCTTCATAGGTATAAAATATGGATAGTGATATTGTGGGGGCCATTTGTCATTTTGGTGGTCCAGCTTCCCAAATGGTAGTCCCATTATTACTATTTACTATAGAAGCCAAAAAGGGGGTAATATGGTAATCCCATTAATACTTTACTACCGAAGCTGAAAGGAGAAAAGACATTCTTCCCAGACCCTCACTGGGCCATGGGCATGGGACCTAAGCATACCTATTAGATGCTGCCCACCACGGGCAGGTAGGGATGATTCACAGAGCCTGCAGTGGTGGTGTCCCAATGCATGGAGTCCTAAGCAGATCATCCCTGTGACAAGATAGCTATGCCTAACTTCCTTTTGTTCTTTCCCAAACCGGGATCTTCAGCCTTCCTGTTAATTCCATGAACTACCCAAAAGCATTCTAGTATATCTATTCAACGTAGGTGTCTATAATTTGCCACTAAGAATGTTGACTAGAACAAATACCCCATAGTTCGTCGGAGAACTCAGAGATAATGTATATAAGGAGTTGAGCAGATTGCCACGTACATTGTATGGATCAATAAACTATAGCTACTATTATTATACTCTTGTTATATACTGATTTAATATTTATAGTTTCAACTGGGCAACGGTTTCCTGAGTGACTTAAAGATCTGTGACATATGATAATTTAAAGTTCTGCCAAGGAACAAATTTGAATCCATCAAGTTGGTGGTACAGGAGCCATTTACTTAGCTAATGAATGAGCCTGACAGAGTAGCCAGTATTGACATATCAATATGAATATTACTATTCTCTACCCATTAGGCCAATAACTCAGGATCCATTCAGGAAAACAAGAGTCTGTTCCATATAGTTAAATAGAGGGAATTCAATAGGGAGAAGAAGTTATACACAGGAAGTAAGAGCTAAAAGTCCTGTTACAGGCTGGTGAAACAATCCAGATAATAGAATCAGTGGAAAGCTACTTCCATCCCTAGAGCTAAAGGAATAAAAGGACAAAAGCAGAGCCTGGGTGTCAGGACTGTCCAGTGGGAGGTGAGGCCAGAGAAGGAGGGACTGAGGAGTAGGAGGCGAAACCATAGAGGAGATAAGCCTTGCTGCAGAGGCTTTCTAAAGGTGGAGGGTGGAAGAGGGGAGGAGGAGGGACAGGAGTGGGTGCGTCTCCCCTCTTCCTACCCTCCTGTCTCCCTCCAGTGCCAAACCCTGAAGCCAGTTGGCAAAGGAGGCTGGGAAATGTAGTCCCCAAGAACCCAGAGCAGAGCGGGGAAGGGAAGAGAAATAACTCTGACAACTTTAAATATAACTTTTCCCCCCCTTTTCCTTTTTGCTTTGATTGAAAGCCAGGAAATATACAAGGTAGTCAGAGGGGTTAGGGAGCTAGCTGTGAAATTAGGAAGGAAATACATTCGCCTATCTCTGTTTAAATTGGAAACATATCTCACTATCTCTCTAAATAAGATCAGAACTACATGGGAGCTGACCAGAGAGGTTCTTGAGGAAAATCTATGTAGATTTTCTGGACCTAGGATAAGCTGAAATAAGCCCCAGGCAAGCCAAGAAAGATTAAAGATCAGTTAGGACTACCCAGAACTTTGTGAAAATTGGTGTTTGATCAACCAGTGTTTCAAACCATTCTAACTATTTATGAAGACACATAACAATGTAAGCATTTTCTTTGGGGGATAGTAGCTGGAGTGGGAGAAATTAGCAAAAATTAAATTAGCATAAAAGAAGGTGGGTTTATTAAAATGAATCTAGATTTGAATCCCAGCCTTACCACCTATTAGCTATATAATTTTAGGCAAGCAGTTTAACCTTACAGAGTCTGAACAATCTTATCTATAAAATGAGAAGAATGATGCCCAACTACTTGGAAATCCCATGAAAATAAAATGAAATGTATGTATATGTGAATATGTGCCGAGATTGGCTAGCCACTCATACCTGTGTTTCCTTTTCCTTCTGGTGCACTGCCTCCCAGAGGTTAGATGTTAACATGTGACCTGGTTCTGGCCAATGGAAGGGGAGGGGAGGGATGGGTGCCCCTTTCCAGGATGGCCCTTAGAAACCACTCTCCCCTAGAAGATAGAAGTCATAGGATGGAAGGAACCTGGGTCTCTGGATGCCTGCCAGTTGGGAAAATCCATTTGGACTTTATGAGAGTGAGAAGTAAGCTGTTATTTAGATTTGGAACAGTTGGCTTTAACTTCATTTAGTATATACATATACATATAAAATTTAAAAGTATATTAATATAATCAATACATAATATACATATATAATAATAGATTATAATTATATATACCTTCATTTATTATATATACAATATATGAAATAAATGTATAACATTTCATTTATTATATAACATGTAATAAATATATATAAACTATATAAAAATATAGCTGTATTATATACCTTTATTAAATATAATTTTTAATAATAACATACATGACATATAGCATTTACATAACATATGATAAATATAGAGCATGCTTTTATAGAGCAATTACCATGTGTCAAGCTCTATCCTAGGCATTCGAGATACAAGATAGTCAAGGAAGGGCCCAGGCCTCCAAGCGCTTACAATTTAGGAAGGAAGGTGGATAACAAATCACAAATATATACTATGACTTTAGGTATCAATAAGTGCTATGGAAAAAATAATGCCCAGAAAGGGGACTGAACATGATGGGGGAGGTGGATGGGAGAATGGGTCAGGGAAGGTTTGTTAGGGGGTCAGCCAGTTATTAAATGATTGACTCTCACCCCTAACCCACCTTCTGTGCTCTGATTTGTAATGCATGAAAAGGCAGAGGCTGAGACCCTACAGGTTACATTTCTCCTTTGCTAGGGGCTCCCTGTTAAGGCTATGACAATTGGGGTGGGGTTGTGAGCTAGAGGGAGACGATGAGGCTGGAAGGGATATGTTATGCCCCTCCATGGGTGCCCCAGCTGAGGTCTGAGGCTCAGCTCTGCGGATAAGGTCAAGGGGCTTGAGGTTCTGTGGGAATGAATATCCATTAGGACGGGGACACTGGAGGAAGAAGGAAGATGGGAAGTAGTGACCTAAGAATGTCACTTGATGTGATACTTCGGAAATGCTACTGTTGTAGTCAGTGACCGAGATTGGAGCCACGCTGTCCGATAGAACTTTCAGCAATGATGGAACTATTCTATAATCTCAGTGTACTCAAGCCACAGGTGGCTATCGAGAACTTAAAATGTGGCTAGTGCAACTGAGGAACACAATGTTGAATTTTATTTCCTTTTAACTAATTTAAATTTAAATAGCTATGGTCTGATGGGAGAGAATAACACAGATAATTTCAAGGGAGTATGGTTTTTAAAAAGCACCCAGGATGCCAAGAGAGCACAGAAGAAGTGCATTTAGGC
Source organism: Eubalaena glacialis (assembly GCF_028564815.1). Classification (NCBI taxonomy): domain Eukaryota; kingdom Metazoa; phylum Chordata; class Mammalia; order Artiodactyla; family Balaenidae; genus Eubalaena; species Eubalaena glacialis. The sequence continues at coordinate 16,516,739 of NC_083726.1, forward strand.
TAGTTTGAGAATTGTGAGGGAGGATCCTGGAAAACCTCCATGTGCCAAATCCAATGGTGAATTCTCAGTCCTCAACCGACTTGATCTCTGTATGGTAAATGTCGCAGTTTGAACACTCTCCGCATCTTCAAGCACATTCTTTGCTTTGTTTCTGTGCATCAGACTCTCCCACCTCTCTGTCTATTCCTTCCCAGTCTTTGCAGGTTCTTCTTCTCCTGATGAGCCCTTTAGATGACTTGTCCCTCTTGTTCTCGACCTGCCCTCATCTCTTCCGCAGGTACCCTCGTCCCCTTCCATGACTTCCCTATTTATGTGCTGTGTCTCTCCTGGACTCTCTAAGTCTAACCCTCTCTACCTGTGAGTGGATGAGGAGCCACCAGTCACAAAACTTGTTTTTGACCCCCTCATTTGTAAGTCCTATCTAAGTAGTCTGACATCTCTCTTAGAGACAGGGGAGTAGTTGTCGGCCACTTTCTTGTGGTTGCAGATGAAACTGATACCATTGGTGTCTCATTAAATATCCTATTAAATCTCTTCCTTCCACTTGGACCCCATGCAGGTAAGGGCTGCATCACTCTTCATGGCTGTCTCTCCAGTGCCTGGTGTAGTATCTGGTGCATTGTTTGTTTCCTCATAAATATTTCGTGAATGAATGAATGAGCTGCCCTAAGGCTGTCTTGATGGGTGAGTTAGTGCGTTAGCTGGAAGAAGAAAGGGAGTCAGTGTTCTGAATAAGAAGATAGCATGACCAAAGGCACAGAAGTGAGACATAGGAATGTGTGCAGACTTTAAAAGCGAGGGCAAATGGCTACATCCCACATTATTTAGTTGTTTTCTCTTTGTTAGACTCGCCAATCTACTCTTTTTTTAATCCTATGGAAAATGGAGAAAAAAGAGAAGATGTTAGGGAAAAAGTGCAAAGGGGGTGGGAGCACATTGGCATACTTAAAAAAACAGCTAGGAAGCAAGCATGGCTGGAATGTGGTGGGGAAGGGGTTGGGGGTGGGAGGTTGGAAGTAACCCAGGGCCAGATCACACAAGGCCTGTAAGTGATGAAAAGCAATTGGAGAGAAGGGACAGGATGTGATAGATGTTTTAAAAGAATCACCCTGACTGCGTGAAGGTAACAGCCTAGCAGAGCAAGAAGGAAGCAGGGAGAAGTGTTGGGAGGCTGCGGTTGCGATTCAGGCTGGAGATGAAGCTGGTTGTCCTGGGGTTGTGCTGGTGGCCTTGTCCCTTGCATAGATCATGCCTATGAATAGCAGTTGGCTGTGCTCCTTTGGAATCCTGACCTGGGAGTTCCCTTTGAAGTGAAGCTGTCTTAATTCCATGTCTGACAGTGAGAAGGAGATTACCTGGGATGGAAATAATTGAATGGTACATGAGTAAGAACATCGTGTCATCAAAGGCCCTCAGGAAAATCCCCAAATGGAATCTGAGACTATGGCATCTCCATGTAATTAATTTTTCCTTGTCAAAGGAACAGATGGAACTAGTGGATGTCAACCATTGCTCTTAAGGAAAGCATGCCAAGGCGGGTGCCTTGGTTTAGTTCAGATGCTTTTGGCTTTGAGGAACAGAAATCCAATTCAAACTGGCTTAAACAGCAGGGAAATCATCTCCCATAGCAGCGATATTCTGTTTGTTTGTACATTTTGATATGCATATCTTTATAGACAGAACCCTCTGATCTGCTTGACTTTTTCTTTTTTCCCTAACATCTTCTAGCATACTACAAAATGTGCTTACTTGTGTTTATTAGTGTTGTTTTTCTTCCTCCATTAGAATTAACTTCCATTACTGCAGTGTTCATTGTTTCGTTCACTTATGTATCCTACTTGCCTATATTGGTGCCTGAAACAGTGAAACAAATAAATATTTGCTGAGTGAATGAGTAAAAGGATGAAATATCTTCCTTTGGATCCCAAATGAGGCAAAAGGAGAGTCATGATGACTCCACAATTTCTCTCCTGAGGAAACAGGGAAAAAGTCAGGAAACTCTCCATTTGCTAGTATAGTTTCCTTGTAGCCTCCAAACGGACGAGACTGTAAACTGCAAACCAAACCCCATTGCAGAGGAGGGTACTCTTCAGTAGGGTTGTGAAGGCTGAATAGGAGTTTACCAGGAAAACATGGAATAGGAGAGGGCAGAGTGACACTCCAAGGAGGGCAAATAGTAGATACAAAGATGTGGCTGTATGAAGCAGCACTGTGTGTTTAGAGAATTATAACTGGTTATGTATTTCTGGAGTACAAAGTGCCGGGAAGAGAGTTACCAAAATTGAGGCTGGAGAGCTGGGCAAGGGCCAGAGTATTAATACTTTGTATGTTCTGATAAGGGGCTCTGTGTTTATTTTAGGTGATGAGTTTTCATCAGGAGAGTGAGAGGATCAGATTTATGTTTAGAAACGTCACTCTGGTATCCAGGGACAAGATGGATTTGAGAAGGGCAAATTGGTGTCAAGAAGACCCACTCGCACTGGAAAAATAACAAATCTTTGGCAGTTTCCCACACTGCCCACCAGGTGGAGTAAGTAAGCCAGAACAGCTTGGTTGCTGGCAAAGAAGAGGAGAAAGCACCAGCAAGGGGTTGTTTCACCGGCAGGAAGCTTCTAAGTCAGGTGCCCGTAACTCAGAAAAGAGCTGTACTGATTAAAAAAATTATCCAGCAAAAACTGGAAGTCACTTAAATGTCCTCAAATGAAGGATATGTTAAATATCACAAAACATT